>NC_082717.1:103460264-103805764 GCF_030144855.1 Hypanus sabinus | reverse complement strand
GTGGGCCCACTGCAGAAATATGCAAAAGCTCATGAGGCTGCATGCAAAAAAATAAATCTTTCAAGATCAAAGGCCTTTCCTACGCACATTTCACTAGCCAGAAGCACGAGGAAGTTGGGTATGTCCAGGTGCAGTTTGCCGGTTGTTGGCTTGTGAGTGCTTGGTAAGGGGAAAAGCTTGAGTGGGAGATGTAAAGGAGGACAAGTGCAAGAATTAGCTCCTGGAAATCAACATACTGGCTGGGACTCAGTAAGGCCTCTGGGGATTAAGAGGGGGTTTTGGAGAGAGCACTAAGCTGTAATGTTGGCTGTAGCTTAGGTGGTTAGGCTGGGATATCCTTTGAGAGGAGCAGAGTTCAGGTCAGTGGTTCCTTGTGTAGTTAAAGGGGACCTCCCTGTAATGGTCAGCCTCTGTAATGGACGCTGTAGCCTGGACCTTGGTTTATACGTCCTGGTTCTCCGAGAATAGCCAGCAGAGTCTATAGACCATGATAGAAGTGGTTACAAGGTGTGATTTCAGACATTGCTCTGTTAACCTAGACTCCTCAGTTGCACAGAGGACACAACTGGAAAATCAGAAACTTCATCAAACTTTCTGTAATTAACCAACCTTTCTTCCACTTGATTCTCCTTAAAATGGAGTTGTGAAGGTCACAAACCATGATACTCTGTGAATGAATTTTTAGGCAAAAGAATCTCAAAAATGCTGTGGTAAATATACTACCAATATACTTTTGAAGGTAGAACCCTTTGAAGTGACTAGGATATGAGCAAGGTGCAGCATCTCTTCAGGCTGCATATTATAGCGTAATTTGTACTGTAGGTTAAATTTCTCTAAATCAAAATTGATTCCTTTTCCAGCAATGCATAAATTGCATTTGGTGTGACGATCAATCTTGGTTATACATCTTAGTTTCTATCTGTACTTGCTGGTTGTGCATCTTGGATTATTCAACTAGTTTGAAGAATTCTGACTCAGTTTGTTTGAAAACTGACTATCTCAAGAAAGCAGAGATTTGGAATAAATGTGTCCTTGTGAGGCTGGAAGGAGTAACTAGTGGAATACTGCAGGGATGTTCTTGACCTGCAATTATTTGCTATTTGCATTAATTAACTGAAGGAGGAAACAGTGAATGGAAGGTTTCCAAATTTGACCCAAAAATGGATGAAAGGACATGTTATAAACTCTCGTTTTGCCACAGGATATAGATTGAGTGAGTAACCGACAGACAAATAGGATTTAAAAACATGAGAAATTCTGCAAATGCTGGAAGTCCAAAGCAACACACACAATGCTGGAGGAGCTCAGCAGGTCAGGTATCTGTCTCAGTCTGAAACGTCAACTGTGTGTTCATTTCCATGGATGCTGCCTGACCTACTGAACACCCCCCCTCCCTTTACGTTAATCTCACGAATGTATGGAAATGTGAGGTCATGCAGTTCAGTAAGAGAAATTGAAAAACAGTTCTAGTACAGTAATCACAAAATGTTAGCTGGCAAGTCCAATGAGTAGTTAGGAAGGTAGGCATAGTTTTGGCCTTTGCTGCAAAGTGTTATATTTTGTAATTGCAAAACACAAAAACTACTTTGAAGGAATAAATGGGATTCCAAAATGTGAGTCTAACTTCATTTTTTTATTTTAAGTGAAGTGCCCACGTATCACATGGTAGTGCCATGACATATGCAATTCATGTATTTTACATATAATCCATAATAAATTATTTAATTGAACAAGAATTCTTAAGCTATGCTTACAATATTACTCAAATGCTAAAATGTTAAATGCACAACACAAAGGGGTTGAAGTTTAAAAGTAGAGAAGGTTTGTTGCAATTGTATGGAGTGTTGAAGCCTTACCTGGAAAGCTACATATAGTTGCTTAAAAATATACTTAGCAACATTGAAGGAAGTACAAAGGGGATTCAGCAGGCTAATTCCTGGGATGAAGGGTTATTCACCAAAGAGAAAGTAAATATTTCAGTCGTGTATTCCTTGAACTGAATGAGAGCTGACCATAATCAAACAAAATACCATGATGTCTCGACTGGGTAAGTGTCAAAAAATTTAACTGGTGGAAGACTCTTGAGCAAGGGGCCAAAACTTCAAGATAAGGAGCTGACCAGTTAAAACTAATGTGTAGAAATTTCTTCTGAGAGTGGTGAATCTTTGGCATTCAGTGACCCAGTGGGTGATGTAATGCTGAATTGTCAGAAGTATTTAAAATGGAAATAGATGAATATATGAAGGATGGAGAAATAGAGGGGTATGCAGAAATGGTGTAGAAGAGGAGCTGGAATCAGCATTAGCTTCCTTATGGCCCATTACATTGCTGGCACTTAGGGTAGTGATGGAGGTCCTCCATCTCTGTCTTGTCCATACAGTCACACACAGACAGAAGGTTTCTTCATTGCTGTTTCTGTAACAATGTCATTTTACAAGTCAGGGATGTTAGCCCTGAGACAAACCCCCAGCAGACCACTCTTAGTCTGGCCTCTGCCCTTTGACCTGTTTGGCATGGATGACTCTACCAGGAGCCAAAACACAAGATCCTGACTCCAGCCAACATAGCTCTCTGGGTCATTGAAACATGCAAGCCTGCAAACCCTACGAGAAGGTTATGAACCTTGTGGAGGTCAGCATTAGCAAGTAAGATCATATTAAATGATAGGGCAGGCTTGAAGGGCCTGATGGCTTACTCCTCATAATTTTTAGGGTTTTGTGAGAGCTGATTGAAACTTGAAATTATTGCTATGTGATATTTTGCCCTCACTAAAGCTTCTTATCAAAATCTTGGATTCTGATGGAAAAGAAGTCCTTTCTGCTCAGGAAGAGCTCAATGGTTTTAAATAAAACCCTTAAGGGCACGCAATCCTGCCAAATCCAATGAATGTGAAGACCCCTACTTGTCCCTTCTCTGGGGAGTCAACCTTGCCTCAGTTAACATTACATGTAGTTTGAAGCTTCCACACAGTGATGTTTGCAGTATAATCACTGAGGCACCGTTACATTACTCAGAAATTAAGTTCTTTGGAAAGCACTATTTATTAGTTTGAGTGCAATCTTAGCACTCTGGGAGATGTTTAAGCAGTCTCCAGTGAGTTTTGAAACAGTCTAGGCACATTTGAAATCAAAGTGTCCTATTACACAAGATCTGAACGTAGAAGGCAGCATATTTTGCTCTTTGTTTAGTTGTGGCTGCTAAACTGTTAAAGTTTCAGTTTATGTAAGGAAAACTTTAATTATGGATTGCACAATTGACACCATTAAGTGCATGATGTTGGGAAATTGTCAAGCATTTATTGTGGGCTCTGACTGGAATTGCCTGACTCAGTTTAGCAGTTGTCATAATTTCACCCAGAATTGACTGGTAATACAATTTATTCCAAGTTAGATTGATACTGAATTGCATTGCACTGAGGAAGAAATGCTCTGTGACCCAGTTTCTTAAGTAAACAATTCGTACATCAATGCAACATTTTTATGACAAATTTCTATATATGACAAATGATCTGTCCTCCCTTCATAAAACAAGATTAATTTAACTTATTTAATCAACAATACATTTTATTGCCACTATTCCAAGAGATCAAACCTAGATAAAGCATCACTCTTGGTTTAATGGATCATATATTTGTATCATTGGACTCTGGTTTTAAATGTAATAATCTGTATCATAAACTTGGTGAATGATGAAGAACTAGATTTGCCCTGCCTGCCTTTTGTTGTATATCACCAGCTCAAGTAAGAACATTTGACAGATCATAAGCTGAACGGTAGAATATTTTGTTTTTACAGGGTAATAGAGGGATATGTTTTTCAAAAAAGTCCAAATTACGATCGACACCTTTAAGCCACAAAGGAAGTTTGTATGCACTGAAATGTTTTCATGTAATGCATTGCACTTTAGACTTTATTAAATACAACATAATTGGAGTCGTAGAGATGTCATGTTATTATAAAATGTATATATAGTTTTTTTTTTACCAATATTTGACTTCAAAATTTGTTTAATTTTCCAGGAGCTAACTCTTCCACCTGCCTAGAATTTTCAGCTCAAGATCCTGTGAGCTTTATGAATGAGTCTGCTGTTCTAGAGGATTCTGGTTGTGATGTATCTAATGGTCAAGGATCAGATACTCAGGACCTATTAACAAACTGCAGACTGAAAAATGTTGATTCTTATTCATTAACCAGTGAAGAAACATTGCCATTAGTTAATTCCACATTGCTCCCTGCTGCATCAGACGCTGCCAGAGGGGATGAATTACAAGTGGTTAAGAAAATGTTTAATTTTCACACTCAGTTTTTACAGAGTTTAATACGCATTAGAAAGATTGCAGCTGATAGAACTCCAACAGCAGAAACATTGACTTTAGCTGTTGACTACTCAATAGTGATAGACTCAGTGTCACATTTTGCTGAGAGTTTGCTAGTTTTCTGTACAAAACCCAAATCTCTACCTCCACCTTCTTTGCTGATGCAAGCAACCGAGTCCCTTGTCAGCATAATGCAAGACGGTAAATTGCCATTGCCTGTCCTTGAGCAGTGTATCAAGAGGGTAGAGGAACTTGTAAAGAAGTTGGTGAAAGTCATTTTGGACAATGTGGAAATAAATCGGGTAAGCACATTTTGAATAAGCTTCTGTTCCTTTGAGAACTGCCTTTAATCAAATACATGTCTACAGCTTAACTAATTTAGACTGTGACAGCTTTCCCTTATTGTTTGTTAGAAGTAATACTGTATATTTTAATTCACCCAATATTATTGCAAGCAGCCTATTAATGAAAGTACTATATTCACTCTAAAAGATGCCTTTGTATATTTTAATATTATTACGTTTTAGTAGGCTGCTAATCAATTTCAAGAAAAGGTGAATACAAAATTCAGAATAGAAAGGCCTGCAAGATATATTGTTGGATCAGCTTTGCTTAAACTTCTTGAGTGAATTGTCTTTTACTGAGATGTAGCACCAATTACTTTCAGTATCTGAATATTGTTTATGACTGAAGGACCTAGTTTCAAAGACTTGGGTATAGAATATTTATGTAAGAACAGAAATATATCTGACCCACAATAGAGTTTTAGTTGGGATTTTGTTTGTAATGTTATGTTATTTGAAATTAAGGTAAACATACTAAAGTTTTCCTATTGAGTGAAAGTTCGTCAATTAGATGATTAGTTTTGACTTTCAATAGACACTCTTTTTTGGCTGTTGCATTGGAAAAGGATGTCAAATGTTGCATTAAATTTCCACTTAACACTTCAAAATCAAAGTAAATTTATTATCAAAGTACATGTACAGTTGAAGTCAGAAGTTTACATACACTTAGGTTGAAGTCATTAAAACTCATTGTTTAACCACTCCACAGATTTCATATTAGTAAACTATAGTTTTGGCAAGACGTGGAGGACATCTACTTTGTGCGTGATTTGAGTAATTTTTCCAACAATTGTTTACAGACAGATTATTTCTCTTTTAATTGACTATATCACAATCCCAGTGGTCAGAAGTTTACAAACAAAATCAAAAGAAATCAGCCAAGATCTCAGGAAAAAAAATTGTGGACCTCCACAAGTCTGGTTCATCCTTGGGAGCAATTTCCAAATGCCTGAAGGTACCACGTTCATCTGTACAAACAATAGTACGCAAGTATAAACACCATGGGACCATGCAGTCGTCATACCGCTTAAGAAGGAGACGGATTCTTTCTCCTAGAAATGAACGTACTTTGGCGTGAAATGTGCAAATCAATTCCTGAACAACAGCAAAGGACCTTGTGAAGATGCTGGAGGAAACGAGTAGACAAATATCTATATCCACAGTAAAATGAGTCCTATATCGACATAACCTGAAAAACTGCTCAGCAAGGAAAAAGCCACTGCTCCAAAACCGCCATAAAAAAGCCAGACTACAGTTTGCAAGTGCAAATGGGGACAAAGATCTAACTTTTTGGAGAAATGTCCTCTGGTTTGATGAAACAAAAATTAGCCATAATGACCATCGTTATGTTTGTTGGAAAAAGGGTGAGGCTTGCAAGTCAAAGAACACCATCCCAACTGTGAAGCATAGGGGTGGCAGCATCATGTTGTGGGGGTGCTTTGCTGCAGGAGGGACTAGTGCAATTCTCAAAATAGATGGCATCGTGAGGAAGGAAAATTATATATATTGAAGCAACATTTCAAGACGTCAGCCAGGAAGTTAAAGCTCGGTTGCAAATGGGTCTTCCAAATGGACAATGACCCCAAACATACCTCCAAAGTTGTGGCAAAATTACTTAAGGACAACAAAGTCAAGGTATTGGAGTGGCCATCACAAAGCCCTGACCTCAATCCGATAGAAAATTTGTGGGCAGGACTGAAAAAGCATGTGCGAGCAAGGAGGCCTACACACCTGACCGTTACACCAGTTCTGTCTGGAGGAATGGAACAAAATTCCAGCAACTTATTGTGAGAAGCTTCTTGAAGGCTACCCAAAATGTTTGACCCAAGTTAAGCAATTTAAAAGCAATGCTACCAAATACTAACAAAGTGTATGTAAACTTCTAACCTACTGGGAATGTGATGAAAAAAATAAAAGCTAAAATAAATCATTCTCTCTACTATTATTCTGACATTTCGCATTCTTAAGATGAAGTAGTTATCCTAACTGACCTAAGGCAGGGAATGCTTTCTAGAACTAAATGCCAGGAATTGTGAAAAACTCGAGTTTAAATGTATTTGGCTAAGATGTATGTAAACTTCTGACTTCAACTGTCTGTTAGCATATACATTGAGATTCATTTTCTTCCAGGCATACTCTTCTAAATCCATCACAGAATGATAACCACAATAGAATCAATAAAAGGCCACACCAACTGGGTGTTCAACCAGTGTGCAAAAGATAACAAACTGTAAATGCAAAAAGAAAGAAGTAATAATAAATAAGCCATAAATATTGAGAATATAAAATGAAGGGTCCTTTTAAAGTGAGTCCACAGGTTCTGGGATAATTTCAATGATGGGGTAAATGAAGACACTTGTCTTTGGTTCAAGAGCCTGATTGCTAAAGACAGTAACTGTTCGTGGACCAGGTGGTGTGAGTCCTGAGGCTCCTGTACCACTTTCCTGATGGCAGCAGTGAGAGAGCATGAACTGGGTGGTGGGATCCCTGCTGATAGATGCTGCTTTCCTATGACAGCGCTTCATGTAGGGGTTTTACCTGTGATGGACTGGGCCGTATGTACTATTTGTAGAATTCTCTGTTCAAGGACATTGGTGTTTCCATACCAGGCTGTGATGCAGCCAGTCAATATACTCTCTGCTACACATCTGTAGAAGCTTGTCGAGATTTTAGATGTCATGCTGAACATTCATAAGCTCCTAAGGAAGTAGTCACTGCCATGCTTTCTTTGTAACTGCACTTGTGTACTGGGCCCAGGACAAGTCCTCCAAAATAATAACACTGCAGAATTTAAGGTTGCTGACTCTCTCTACCTCTGATCCTTCGATGAGAAGTGGCTCAAGAACATTTAATTTCCTCCTGAAGTCAATTATCATCTCCTTGGTTTTGCTGATACTGAGTAAGAGAATATCATTATTGTACCACAGCCAGATTTTCAATTTCCTGATTTGTCACCACCTTTGATTTAGCCTACGACAGTGGTGTTGTCAGCAAATTTGAATATGGTATTGGAACTGTCCTCAGACATACAATCATAAGTGTAAAGCAAGTAGCGCAGGGGTCTAAGCACACAACTTTGTGATTCACCTGTGCTGATGGTGATCATGGAGGGGATGATGTTGCCAATCTAAATGGACTAGGGTATGCAAGTGAGAAAATTGAAGATCCAGCTGCACAAGGTAGTTTTGAGGCCAGGGTCTTGAAGCTTATTGATCTGTTTTGAGGGAATGATGTTATTGAATGGTGAGCAGTGTTCAACAAAGAGCATTCTGATGTATGCATCATTGCTGTCCAGATGTTCTAGGGCCAATAAGACGGGATCTGTTTTGGACCTGTTGTTCTGGTAGGCAAATTGGAGTGGATCCAGTTACTTCTCAGATTGACATGATTCATCACCAGCCTGTCACAACACTTCACTGCAGAAGACGCTGGAGCTACTGGAAAATGGTCATTGAGGCAGATTACTGTGTTCTTCCTGGTGTTACGCCTGTGCCCCAACTCTGAGGGGCCGAAGGGTACAAAGTAGCCCCCTCCTTTTTGAGAATCGCAAGATCGCTATTAATTCAGGTCAGGAAACCCAGGAAATGAGAGAGAGACGTTTGGAATGTGTCCTGGCCTCCGCGATACAAAGCCACGGATAACGGCCATTGTCTCTTGGAGACGGAATTGTGTATTGAGTACTGTACTTCATGGAAGCCCTCAGGGAACGATCAGAGGGGGTTGGTTGAGGGATTGCATCATCCCGACCTGATTGACATCTGAGACCCCGTGAGTCAGGATAAAAGAGGGTCTGGGGAACAACCCCTTTAGATGCACCAGGGGAAACGCTAGAAATCCCGTGACAGCGTTTAATAGTGACAGCCGGTGGAAGGCCCACGTGTGTCCTTTCCCGTTGCCCGGGATTGAGGCCTTACCACGGAAGACAGCTTAGCTAAAGAAGAGATCACCATTGACGACATTTCGAAGGATTGACATCATAAAAAGGAAAATGGGCAAGTTCTAAAAACATCGTCTCTCTCTCCAACCAAAAGCTGCAGCCTGAATGAACTGAAGTGACTTTTATATTTCCATCGGACAATATATTATCCCCTAGACAATGACAGAGCTATTTCTTATTGATTATTATTATACCCGCGCTTTTAGATTTAGTATTGACGATGTATATTATCTGTATGTTTTCATTGATACTATTTTTGTGTATTTTTATCAATAAATACTGTTAAAAATAGTACCATCAGACTTCAACGGACCTCTCTATCTTTGCTGGTAAGTGACCCAGTTACGGGGTACGTAACACTGGGCACTGGTATAAGTGGAGCCTCCTTGAAGCAGGCGGGTACCTCAGAAGCGAGATACCCACTGAAGTGAGAAGTTAAGGATCTCAGTGAACACTCCAGCCAGTTGATCAACACAGTTATTTAGTACTTAGACAAGTACTCCATCTGAGCCGGATGCTTTTCGTGGGCTCGCCGTCCTGAAAGATGCTCACACGTCAGCCTCAGACTGAAGTCAAAGCATCATTGGGGCTGTGGGAATTTGAGATGTTTCCCCCATGTTTTGACGGTCGAAGTGAGCATAGAAGCAGTGGGCTCATTGATAAGCGAAGCCCTGTTGTTGCCTATGTTGCTTGATTTAACTTCATAAGAGGTGATGGCATTTAAGCCCTGCTGCAACTACTGAGCATCCTTCATTGAAGTTTGTCCGGAATTGCCACCACCCATGAGATGGCTTTCTGGAGATCATATCTAGACCTCTTGTAAATGTCTTGTTTGTTAGACTTGAATGCCTCTGATTTTGGCCCTCAGCAGATTGTAGATCTCATGATTTATCCAGGGACTCTTCTTGCGGAATACTTTGAATGATTTTATGTGTACACACTTGTCTACAACTAATTTTATAAAGTTCGTGAGAACCATTGTGTATTCATTTAGATCAACGGATGAGTCCTTGAACTGGGCCCAGTCCACCGACTCAAAGCAATCCTGTAGCCTCCAGCGACCACCTCTTTGTTTTCATAATCTCTGGAGTTTTGCTCTTTTAGCCTCTGCCTGTATGCCTGTAGGACAGCCATGTGATCAGATGTACTGAAATGCGGTCTGGGCATTCCTTATCATAGTATAACAGTGTTGGAACTTCTGGTGCTACAGGTTATGTGCTGATGGTAATTGGGCAGTAATTTCTTCAAACAAGCCTGGTTGAAGTCTCAAACTATGATTTCAAATACATTATTTTTTTGGTGACAACATCATGCAGTATGCTTGATTATAGTCGGCCACTGGTGCTATGTAAAGTCTGGTGAGGATCACAGGTGAGACCTTCCTAGGTAAATGGAATGCATGGCATTTGATTGTTAGGTCGGGAGCACGAGTTTGACAAACCGCCACATTAGAGCACTACCTTTTGCCTTTTCTGAAACACCAGTTTGGTTCATCCTGTGAATCAAGAAGCCTTCAGGTTGGATCAACATATGTGGTGTGCTGGGAGTTAAGCCATGTCACAATTATACACAGAACTCAACAATCTCTGATTTTACTTCAATACTGTAATCTTACCTTCAGATCCTCAATTTTGTTCTCCAGTGACTGCACATTTGCCTTCAAGATGCTGGGTTGAGGGGGTCTCATTCCTCTGTGTTTCAGCCTGACTTGGAGTCCCCTCATTTGCTTACAATTGATTTATAGGAAAATAAAGAAATACAACAGCATTTATGAAGAAAACTATAAATAAAGACCGACTTCAATGTGCAAGAGACAAATTTTGCAAATAAAAAAAATAAATAATACTGAGAATGAGTTGTAGGGTCCTTGAAAGTGAGTATGTAGGTTGTGGAATCAATTCATTGTTGAGGTGACTGAAGTTATCCACATTGGTTCAGGAGTCTGATGAATGAAGGGTAATAATTGTTCCTGAACCTGGTGGTGCGGGACCTAAGGCTTCTGTTCTGCCTGACTGATTGTAATCGCAAGAAGAGACCATGGCCTGGATGGTGGGGGTCCTTGATGATGGATGTTGCTTCCTTGTGGCGGCGCTCCTTGTAAATGTATTCAGTGGTGGGGAGTGCTTTGCCTGCGATAGACTGGGCTGTGTCCACCACTTACTGTAGACTTTTCTGTTCCTGGGCATTAGTGTTTCTGTACCGTGCTGTGATGTAACCAGTCAGGATACTGTCCTCTGTCATCTATAGAAAATTGTCACAGTCCTAGATCGCATTGTGAATCTAAATTTCAGAAACTATTAAGAAAGTAGAGGTGCTGCTGTGCCGCCTTTGTAATGAGACTTGCGTGCTGGTCCCATATGTACTTTGATATGGTACTGCACTTCGAGGCAAATGTCGATGAAACTTATTTGATAATGGAACAATAGTCAAATTTGCAGTGGTATAATGGTTGGTGTAATGCTTTATAATGCCAGCATCGTGGGTTCAATTCCCACTACTGTCTGTAAGGAGTTTGTACATTCTGCCTGTGACCAAGTAGATTTCCTCCAGGTGATCTGGTTTCCCTTCACATCCCAAAGACATATGGGTTAATAGTTTAATTGTTCACCTGGGTATAATTGGGCACCCTGGGCTCGTTGATCTGGAAGGATCTGCTGCCGTGCTACATCTCTAAATAAGTAAAAATGAAGTTAATCAGCTAGGAATTTTGGAACTAATAGGTGCTTGTTACTTTTTGATATATTGCTGGAGCAGCTTGGTAAGGTGTTAATTGTAATGTATTTTGTGGAGAAATTTAGTCTTACTGACTCTGGCTATAAAGTGTGTGATATAATTGTTCAGAAGAAACAAAGAAATCAAGCTATTTTACCCCACAGGTCTTCTGGGCCAAATTTTGCTGTGTTTGAAATTACTGGTGTGCAGCCTTAGTCATAAGATGTAAATTTTGGATCTATTTTGAGTTTGGGATTGGCTGATTTGAAGTTGAAGTTGCCAAACTAGACAATCAACATAAAATAAAATGGTGGAAACGTTTAGCTCGCCAGATAAAACTGTGGGATGAGAATAGCTGGACTCTGCCCCTCCCAATGTAGAGAAGTAAAAGGAAAAGGAAGGGGGATATCGGAGTGAGAAGGAGGAGAGAAAGAGCAAGTGGTTAAGGGAGAGGGTAGAGTTGCTGTTGGAAGAGAGTATTGGAGGGAACAAGAAGGATTCAGATTGATCTGGAGAGAGCAGGATAAGAATGGAGCAAGGTGGAAAGAGGAGTAGAAGAGAAATTTCCATTCCTCTTGTTGCTGTGCTCTTTCATTCTCCCTGCCTGTGTGTGCACATACACTATCATGGAGCAGCAGGGATGTCTAAGTCCTAATCTGCTATATGCCACGGAAGGAAACAGTGCACTAGCTCTCACAATCAAGGCTGTGAGAATGAGGGGTGGGTGAGTGTCTGCTGTCTGGGGTATGAGATCAGGAATGGTGTTTGACCTTCTAACTGTAAAGGCATTTCTGAGCTCCATGTTGGCCAGCAGTGGTGGACCATAAGGCATAGGAGCAAAATTATGTAATTTGGCCCATCAGGTTTGCTCCACCATTTGATCATGGCTAATTTATTTTCCCCCTCAACTCATTCTCCTGTCTTCTCCCTATGACCTGTGATGCTCTTACTAATCAAGAACCTCTGCTTTAAATACACTCAGTGTCGTAGCCTTCAGCTGTCCGTGGCAATGAATTCCACAGATTCACCACCCTCTGGCTAAAGAAATTCCTCTTCAACTCTGTTCTAAAGGAACATCCTCTATTCTGCGGCTATGCCCACTAGAGGAAGCATTCTCTCCATGTCCGCTGTGTAGACTTCAATTTTCAATAGATTTCAGTGAGATTCCCCTATTTTCTTTTAAACTCTATTGAGTATAAACTCAGACCCATCAGATACTCCTGTTAACCCTTTAATTCCCTCGATCATTCTTGTGAACGTCCTCTAGATCTTTTCCAATGCTAGCACATCCTTTCTTAGATAACGGGCCCAAAGCTGTTTGCAGTACTCCAAGTGCGATCTGAGCAAATCCTAAAACCTCAGCATTACATCCTTGCCTTTTGAAATGAATGCTAACATCACCTTGGTGTCCATTATGACCAGACTCAAACTGCAAGTTAGCCTTTGAGGAATTGTGCATGAGGACTCCCAAATCCCTTTGCATCTCCTGATTTTTTTTAAAATTTTTACCCCATGTAGAAAATAGTATACACCTTTTACCCTTCCACCAAAGTGAATGACCACATGCTTCCCTACACTATGTTCCATCTGCCACTTTGCCTATTCTCCCAGTCTGAGTCCTTTTACAGACTCCCTGCTTCCTCAGCACTAACCTGCCCCTCCACCCATCTTTGTAGAGTCCCCAAACTTAATCGCAAAGCCATTGCACAAATCATTGACATACGATGTGAAAAGAAGTGGTCTCAGCATCAACCGCTGCTGAAGGTCATTAGTCACTGGCTACCAACTTAAAAAGACTCCCTTTATTTCTCTTTATTTGCCTCCTGCCAGGCAGCCAATCTTATTTCCATGTAGTAAGAGTCCTAATGAATGGTCCCAAAGCATGACTCTATTCCTTTTTATAGATGCTGCCTGACCTGCTGAGTTCCTTCAGCATTTTGTGTGTTACTTCTACCCATGCTAGTGCCTTTCCTGCAATACTGTGTACTCTTACCTTGTTCAGCAGCCTCATGCTGCACCTTGTCAAAGGCCTTCTGAAAATCCAAGTAAATGACATCCACTGACTCTCCTTTGTCTATCTTGCTTGTTATTTCTTTTATTTAAAAATCCAGAAAGTTTGTCAGGCAAAATGTCCCCTGAAGGAAACCATTTTTTCATGTGCCACCAAGAACCTGGAAACTTCATCTTTACTGATAGTCTCCAACATCTTCCCAATCACTGAAGTCAAGCTACTCGCCTATAATTTCTTCTATTTCACCTCACTCCTTTGAAAAGTGGAATGACATTTGCAATTTTCCAGCCCTCAGGAACCATTCCACAATCCAGTGTTTCTTGAAAGATGCCTCTACAGTTTCCTCTTTCAGAACCCTGGGGTATAGTCCATCAGGTCTAGGTGACTTATCTACCTTCAGACCCTTCAGAACCCTGGGGTGTAGTCCATCAGGTCCAGGTGACTTACCTACCTTCAGACCTTTCAGAACCCTGGGGTGTAGTCCATCAGGTCCAGGTGACTTATCTACCTTCAGACCCTTCAGAACCCTGGGGTATAGTCCATCAGGTCTAGGTGACTTATCTACCTTCAGCACCTGCTCCTTCGTAATTGAAACAACACTTGCTTCTGCTTCCTGACACTTAAATTTCTGACATACTGCTGAGGTCTTCCACAGTGAAGACTGATGCTAAATGCTTATTAAATTCGTCCACCTTTGTTTTGTCCCTCATTACTACCTCTGCAGTATGATTTTCCAGCAGTCTGATATCTACTCTTGCCTCTCTTACTCTTTTATATATCTGAAAAGAACTTTTAGTATCCTCTTTATTATTGACTGGTTTACCTTCATATTTCATCTTTTCCTTCAATTTTTTTAGTTGCCTTCTGTTGGTTTTTAGAGCTTCCCAGTCTCCTAACTTCCCACTGATTTTTTTGCCCTTTTGCTGTTATGCTGTCTTTATTTCCCTTGTTAGCCACTGTTGCCTCATTCTCCCTTTAGAATACTACTACTTTCAGATCTATCTATTTTGCACCTTCAGAATTGCTCTTAGAAACTCCAGATATTGCTGTTTTGCCATTATTCCTGGTAGTGTTTCCTTCCAATCAACTTTGGCCATGCCTCTCATGCCCCTGTAGTTCCCTTTACTCCACTGATACATTTGGCTTTGGATTTGGATTCAATCACAAACTACTCTTAAAAAGCCATTTTGTAGGCATTCTGCAAATTCCTTTTCTTGGGATACAGCACCTACCTGATTTTTCCAGTCTAGCTGCATATTGAAATCTTCCATGACAATGACAGCATTGTCCTTTTCACTTGCCTTTTCTATCTCCTGTTATAAAGGGGTGTCCGAGGCCGGGAGGTACTCCAAGGAGGGGGGGAATGAAGCTAGATGTGCTTGGTTGACCACTCGGAGGGTCCTGAGCTGTGAGTCGAGGAGTTCGGAGGGGATCGAATGGTGGCCAGAAGACTTCAGAAATTGAGCTCCAACAGTTGTGCAGGAAGTGGTTTGGACTTTGATAAGTTTGGCGCCTTTTTCTTTATTTTTTTTCTCTTCATATATACTGTATCGATATTAATCACTTAGTTATAGTAACCTTTATAAATTGTACTCATTTAATCGCTTATGGTGTACTGTCTGTTTTTGGGCGAGGCGAGGACATCACACAGCATCCACACCAGCTGATTACCCAGTTTGGTGGGGCCGGAGGCTGCTCCCCCTAGACGAATCGAGCTGAGCCAGCCTGAGGCGACCCAGGGGATTACATTGTGGGGTGCTCATCCGGGATTGATTTCTGTGGAAGCTGTGTGATCACCCGCTTTAAATTGTGTCTGCGGCGAAGAGCTGGTGTGCCTTTGTGGGTGTGTGATTGCTGGTGATCACTGTGTGTGTGTTGGGTGGGGTGGCTGCTGTTGGTAGCCTGGAGGTCGTTGTTCGAGTTCCGATTAGTTCTGACGAAATGGTGGGGGGACCGTGGGTTGTCCGTGCTGTTTGGGGAGTGAGGAGTGACAGGTTGGGATGTTTCAGCAGTGGTGGGCTCCGCCCACTTGTTGGAATAATGTCCAGCCCTAAAGGGGCGGAGGCGTGGGCGGAGCGGACCGCTCAGTTGTTGGTTGAGTGGCAGTGCTTGGCTGAGGAAAAGCGACAGGGACGGGTTGAAAGTTTGAGTAGGCGGGCTGGTGACTTTGTTAGAACTGTCGGGCGCAATTACCTCGAAGTGACCGCTGCCAGTTCTGAGAAAGTGTGAGAAAATGCGTGTGGTTCGACTGGAAGTCAAATGCCGCAGCTGGGGGGCTTATCATATCCGTGGCAGGAGATTGGTGGGAAGTTTTTAGGGTATCCCTTTTTGCCTAGGGGGGCAGATAAATTGCTTGTAATGCCAAGGGGATCTGTCAAGGGGATCAGTTGTTCCGTTGATTCGAGAGGTGTCGGGAAACTTAGAGGAGGCCCAGTGGGGGAACGGCTTGGGGTCTCTGGGGGGAGCACGTTCCCAGCAATGTACCAAGGAACTCCCGAAAGGAACAGACTCTATTCCTGAAGGCTTAGAGGGGCCATGCGCACAGGTGTTGTTACGGATGGATGGAAGTCAAGTTAAAGCCATCCTCGGTACCAGGGCGCCGGTTAAGTTGCTGAACAGTTTGTTTCATAATCGTTATTGGAAGCATTTACCCTTGACGACATTGAGGACACTGGAGATTTGGGGTACCAGTGCCATTGATTATCCAGACGACGGTTGTTGGTCAGTGAAAATGGAGTTCTTAGAGGCAAATGTGGAGGAGACTGAGGTTCATGAATCGTTAATGCTGATGTGTCCGGACACTGTTGAGACGGGCAGCGTTTCTGTTCTAGAGAGAACCAGTATCCTGCTGGTGCGCTTGGGGGGCTGCCCGGAGGAAGCGGGTGAGCGCTGTTTGGAGGATTTGTCGATGCACCCAGAGTTTCGAGCTGCTTGTGCGAACGTGTGTAGCAGCATTGGGCCGATACCGAATTCAAACAAGGGCCGGTGGTGGTACGGCCTGGGGGAAGTATCTGAGGGTGAGACCCTCTTAGTGGACGCTGCAAAATACCACGAGGGAGGGGAGTTGACTGCTGAAGACACCTCGGAGAGAGAGAGGTTGCGGCGACTGGCCCCTACAGCCGTGGAAGACGTAGGTAGCATGTGTGTGGATTATATTGCGCTGAACAGGCGCACTGTCAGTGACCAGAATATGGCCCTGAGGGCCGAAGAGGCGATGGCCTATCTGAGTGGTGCGAAATGGTTTAAGGTGCTGGATCTGAGGAGTGGATGTTGCCAGATCCCGATGAGTGGGGCCGACAGGGAGAAGACGGCCGTTATAAATTCCCTAGGAGTCTTCGGGTCCGAAAAGATGCCACAGGGCATATCTGGAGCCCTTGCAACCTTCCTGCGGGGCAGGTGGAAGACCATAGGGGATGTGGAGGCGTTTGGAGTTTTGGTGTATGTGGATGATCTCTTGGTATTTGGATTTGCCTCAGGAGAATATGAAGTGAGGTCGTTGCAGGAGCAGCTGAGAACTACCGAGTTAAAGTGTTTTCTGGACACGTGCCAGGGCTGGCGAAGGTCGCAGCTCATGAGTGACTGTCTCTACAGAATCAAGTTTGAAATGAAGACGGAGAGACTGGAGAAAGTGATCTGGAACCATTCGGAAGAATTACAAGTTGGAGAGAATGAAGAAAGTTGTCTGACTGAGGGTAATAGCAAACTGTGAACCCGGAGAGGGGAGTTTGCGGTGGTGAAGGAATTACAGACAAATCTCAGAAGAGAGAACCCGAAGCTTGAAGAGAACCTGAAGATGACCATCAACAGTTCAAATGAAGTGCAAAACCTGAAAGTTGATCTGGAAGAAGTCATGAGGAAGAAAAAGTTGGAGCGAAGTGCAGTGAATACTGAACAGGAGGCTGAAGAGACTGCGGGAGCAGTGCAGGCCATGTGTTTCCGTTTGGAGAAGTTCAAACAGCAGCTACCGATCACAGAAATGAGGAAGAATACAGATTCGATGGATGATGTGCTGGATGTGTGGTACATGCTGTCTTTTGCTGACTTTCCCTCGATTGAGGAAGAGACCTTTGGCCCTTCTCCCATTGAGTCAGGTGTAGCGGGGAGGGTTAGCTGTGTGCAGTGTGGGGCATGAGTGAGAAGTTGAGAGAGGAGTTGGTAGTGGGCCCAAGGTATCCCCAGTTGTGTCTGAGCCTGAAGGGTTTAGGTGAGGGGGTACAGAGGTCTCAGAAGGGTTAGAGAACTCACAGATAGTTGGCCTAAGTAGCGCCTGAGGAACAGGGCGTGAGGTTTACTGTGTGGGGAGGAGATGTCACTGTTTGTGCTTGGGTTACGGTGTGTTGGCGAGTTATTTAGTAGTCATGAGGACATGACTTTTATTTGGTGGAGGGAGAGTGTAAAGGGGGTTTCTTCTTTTTTCTTTGTTACTGTTGGGAAAGGGTTTCCTTTTGTTAACTAGCAGGAATGCTAATTTACTGATAACGAGAATGGTATTCCTTTGTAAACCAAATGGGGATTAATGTTCGTTCTTCTGAGTCTGTAAGCTTTTGTTGATGGGCTTTTGGGCAGATCGGCGCGAGGGGGTCGAGAGAGACGACGCAATGCTCTAAGCTGGGCGAGGATCGGACCCCAAAGGGGGGTCCGAGGCCGGGAGGTACTCCGAGGAGGGGGGGATGAAGCTAGATGTGCTTGGTTGACCACTCGGAGGGTCCTGAGCTGCGAGTCGAGGAGTTCGGAGGGGATCGAATGGTGGCCAGAAGACTTCAGTAATTGAGCTCCAACAGTTGTGCACGAAGTGGTTTGGACTTTGATAAGTTTGGCGCCTTTTCTTTATTTTTTTTCTCTTCATATATACTGTATCGATATTAATCACTTAGTTATAGTAACCTTTATAAATTGTACTCATTTAATCGCTTATGGTGTACTGTCTGTTTTTGGGCGAGGCGGGGGCATCACACAGCATCCACACCAGCTGATTACCCAGTTTGGTGGGGGCGGAGGCTGCTCCCCCTAGACGAAACGAGCTGAGCCAGCCTGAGGCGACCCAGGGGGTTACACTAGTATTGAATGTGATTATTTTTTTGATGGCCCTGTTCTTTTATTCTCTTTATTATATTCTCTTTATATGAGTTCCCATAAAGTTTCATGCCTTAAAGGCATGCACAAATATGCAAGTAATGCAGATTGCAAGCATATGGATATTTCAAAAAGTGGACATGGTTGTCTAGAAACTTTAAGTGATGTTCCCCCTCCCCCACCCTGCCCCGCCCCACTGTTACTCGGCAAATCTGTGCACTGAATTTTCCATAGCTTTAGAGCCATTCTGATGAAGCTATCCACCTGAGTTAGTCTTATTTGCCTGCATTTGGTCCATGTGCATCCAAACCATTTCTATCCATGTCTCTCTAAATGCATAAACATTTTTATTGTACCTACCTTTATCACTTCATCCTGCAGCTTGTTTGATAAGCCCACCATTCTTTCTGTGGTAAAATCAACCACGTGTTTTCCCTTTAAATCATTCCCCTCTTACCTAGAATCTGTCCTTTATTTTTTAGACAGCCATACTCTGGGTAAAAGCATTTATTTAGTTTATCTATGACCCTCAATTTTCCATTTCTCTGTATGATCGCTCCTCAGTCTCCTATGCTTCTAGGGGGGGGAAAGCCTCAGCTTATCCAGTCTCTATAAATCAAACCCTCCAGTCCCAACAACATTGTTCTGAATCTTTTGCTGAACCTATCCAGCTCCATGTCATCTTTCCTACTATAGCTGGATGACCAGAAGTGTACACAACCCTCCAAGTGTGGTCTCAGTAACATTTTGTACAGCTGTAACATAATGCTGCTACCTTGGCCAGCATTTCTTTCTTACTTTTGGGAAAGAAATGAATCATGCTCATTAATCTTTGTAGACCTTCTGGTTGGGAGGTCTGGTGCTTTGACCCAGTGGTGAAGGAATCATGTATTTTTAAGTGAGTTTATTATGTGAATCAGTGGATCCCATACCTGCTGCCCTAGTCCTTAATGGTAGGGTCTACAGAAATTCAGAGGTGCTCTCAGATTAGTCCAGATGAGATGGCTCACAGTCCAACCATCGTGCAGTGTTTAGGCCACTGATGGGATGCCAATCAAATAGGCTGCTTTTCTCTGAATGGCATCAAACGTATTGAATGATGTTGAAACTTTATTAAAACAGACAAATAGAGAGTACATTGCCCTGCTGACTTCTGCCTTGTAATTCTTGTGGTGCTTTGGGGCATTAGGTGATGAGTCACTCACTGCAGAGTATTCTATCCGTGACCTGTTTTTATTGATATGCATAAATCCAATTCAGTTTCTACTGAATAAGAACTCCCTTGAGATGCTGATGTAACTCAATGCCATTGAATGCAGAGGTTGGGTTGTTAGACTCTCTGGAGAAGGGCCCTTGCCTAACTCTCATACAGCAAAAATGTTACTTAACATTCAACCATGAGCTAATAAGTGATATCTAATCTGCTGAATGCAGACTAACATCGTTTGTTTTTGAGGAGTTTTGACTGGAACTAAACATTGCGGAGTCATTAGTGAATTCCCACATCTAGTAGAAGGAAGACGATTGATTGGGCTGCTGAAGATGATTGGATATGGCTCACCAGGAGAAACAACTCATGATATCCTGGAGGTGGAATGAATGACTTCAGCAACCACACCATCTTCCTTTGTAGGTTTGAATCCAATCATTAAGTGCAATCATTTTATTTGAAAAGCTGTGTTGAAAAATGTTATTTTGTTTCATCAGAACCAGCGCCTTTTCATCTCTAGTTGATTGAACTAGAGATTAGGTTCTGAAAGCTTGACTATTTTGTTCTGTTTGTAATCATGTAATGCATTTGAAATACCCCCAGCAGATTTCCTTCATATGGATTCCAAAAGCATCAGAAATTGTTGTTGAGTTTTTTCCAGTGTTCTAGATTTCAGCTTTACTTTGTGGGAGTTACTGAAAACAGGCTATATCCTCTCTCCCCCACCCATGTCTCCTACCTCCATTCTAAATTTTAAAGGATGAACAAATTAAGTCTTCATGATAATAATGAATTTGTATTGCTAGAATTATAGAACACAGAAACATGCCCTTCAGCTCATGAATTTGTGCTGAACTAATTAAACTAAACAACCTGACGAATGCTAAACTATAACTTCCTCATTGGGAAACCTCATTCAGTGCTGATCGGAAACACATCTTCTCAGTGACAATCAACATGGGCACACTTCAACGATGCACTGCTGTACTCTATCTACACTCCTGGGTGTGTGGCTAGGCACAGCTTAAATTCACTGATGACACAGCTATTGACAGAACTTCAGATGCTGATGAGGAGGCATATGTGAGTGATGTTGCAACAACAACCTTGCACTCTGCACAAGTAAGACCAAAGATATGATTGTAGATTTCAGGAAGGGTATTTGGGAGAACACACACCAGTCTTTATTGAGGGATCAGCAGTGGAAAAGATGAGCAGATTCAAGTTCTTAAATACACATACAAAATGTTGGGGGAACTCAGCAGGCCAGCATATGTGGAAAAGTGTACAGTTGCCATTTTGTGCTGAGACCCTTCATCAGGACTGGAAGAAAAAAAAAATGAGGCATCAGAGTAAGAAAGTGCAGGGTGGAGAGGAAGAACCTCTCAAGGTGATAGATGAAACCAATGTGGGGGGAAGGATGAAATAAAGAGCTGAGAAGTCAATTGATGAATGAGGTACAGGGCTGGTGAAGGGGGAAATGGCTGAAAGAAGGCCATAGGTGGGAGTTTAACAATGAGAGGCATTGATCGTGTGGATAGTCTCAGGCTTTTTCCCCAGGGCTGAAATGGCTAGCACAAGAGGGCACAGTTTTAAGGTGCTGGGAAGTAGGTACAGAGATGTCAGGGGTAAGTGTTTTTTTTTAAGTTAAACACAGAGAGTGGCGACTGCATGGAATGGGCTGCCAGCGACAGTGGTGGAAGTGGATACGATAAGGTCTTTTAAGAGACTCCTGGACAGGTACAGGGAGCTCAGAAAAAGTAGAGGACTATGGATAACCCTAGGTAATTTCTCAGGGAAGGACATGTTCGGTACAGCTTTGTGGGCCAGAGGGCCTGTATTGCACTGTTTTTTATGTTTCTAAAGGATATACTTTATATTGAAAGTACAAGCAGGAAGGCATAGCCGGTGGTGTGGCTCTGTTGGCAAGATATGGAATTACATCTTTAGAAAGAGGTGACATAGGGTCAGAGAATGTTGAATCTTTGTGGGTGGAGTTGAGAAATTGCAAGGGTTTAAAAAAAACATTATGAGAATCATACATAGGCTTCCAAATACTAGCCACAATATGGAATTGGGATTGTAAAGAGAGCTGGAAAAGGCATGTAATAAGGGTAATGACACAACTGTTATGCAGAACTTCTATATGCAAGTTCAATATGGGAAAAATCAGGTTGGAGTCAGATCGCAAGAGAGGGAATTTGTTGAATGCCTTCGAGATGGCTTTTTAGAGCAACTTGTGCTTGAGTCTACTTGTGGAAAGTTTATCTTAGATTGAGTACTGTGTATTAATGTAAAAGAACCTTTAGGAAGCAGTGATCATAATACGTTTGAATTCATATTGCCATACAAGAGGCAAAGCACATGCATCAGTATGGCAATGGAATAAAGGGAATTACAGAGGCATGTGAGAGGAACTTGCCTAGTTGCATTGGAGGAGGATACTGGTGGGGATGACAGCAGAGCAGAGATGGCTGAAGTTTCTGGGAATAATTCACAAGGTGCAAGATAGATACATCCCAGAGAAGTTGTTCTCAAAAGGCAAGGGTAGGCAACTGTGGCTGACAAGGGAAGTTAGGGTCTGCATAAAAGGTAACAAAACTAAGTGGGAAGTTGGATGATTGGGAAGCTTTTAAAATCCCACAAAAAGGCAACTAAAAAAGCTATAGGGGAAAAATGAAATATGAGGCCAAACTAGACAATAATATAAAGCAGGATACTAAAGGTTTTTTCAGTTATACAAAGAGTAAATGGGAGGAGAGAGTCGATATTGGACCACCGGAAAATATTTGTGAGGTAGTAATGGGGGAATAAAGAAATGGCAGATGAACTTAATAGGTACTTTACATTGTTCTTTGCTGTGGAAGACACTAGCAGTGTGCAGAGGTCCATGAGTGTCGGTGCAGGAGTGAGTGTTGTTGCTATTAGAAAGAAAGGAAAAAGTGCAAGGCAAACTCAAAGGCCTTAAGGTGGACAAGTCAGTTGGACCAGAGAGACTACATCCCAAAGGCCTGAGGCAGGTTGCTGAAGAGATAATGGATGCATTGGTCATGATCTTTCAAGAATCACTTAATTCTGGCATGGTCCCAGAGGACTGGAAGATTGCCCATAACATCATACGGACCAATCCCTAATTGAGCCACAAATTTGTTCACTTTATTCCGAATGCTACATGCATTTAAATACAGTACCTTCAGTACTGCATTCTTCATCCTTCTGAATTTTACTTCTTTCTGCATTTGTACCCGGTCATTGGCTTGTCTTTCCTTACATTCGTGTTACATCCATCATCTACTTGTAAACCTGCTGGCTCATCCTCAGCTCTGTCATACTGGCTCCCATTCCCTTGCCAAATTAGTTTAAACCACTCCCAACAGTTCTAGTAAACCAAACCATGAGAATATTGGTCCTCTGCAGATTCAAGTGCAAACGGTCCTTTTTGTACAGGAGAGGTCCCAATTATCCAGAAATCTGAATCCCTGCCCCCTACTCCAGTTCTTCAGTCACCCATTTATCTGCCACCTCATTCTATTCCTATCCTCACTGTCATGTGGCACAGGCAGCAATCCCAAGAGTACTACCCTTGAGGTCCTGCTCAGCTTCCTTCCTAATTCCCTGTATTCTTTTTTTAGGAACTCCTCTCTTTTTCTACCTATGTCATCGGTACCAATATGTACCATGGCTTCTGGCTGTTCACCCTCCTTTTTCAGGATATTGTGGACGCATTCTGAAACATTATGGATCATGGCACCTGGGAGGCAAACTGCCATCCGTGTTTCCTTTTCGAGTCCACAGGGACACCTATCTGTCCCCCTAACTATAGAGTCCCCTATTACTGCTGCATCCTCTTCAGTTCCCTACCCTTCTGAACCATAGGGCCAGACTCGGGGCCAAGAGGCACGACTGCTGTTACTTCCCCCCCCAACTGTACTCAAAATGGGTTATTTATTGTTGAGGGGGACAGCCACAAGTGTACTCCACTATCTGACATTCTCCCTTCCCTCTCCTGACAGTCACACATTTATCTGTCTTTTGTAGCTTTGGTGTGGCTACTACCTTGTAGCTTCTGTCTATCACTAACAAGGCAAAGATCATCAAGCTGCAGCTCTAGTTCCCTAATATGGTCTCTAAGAAGCTACAGGTCGATGCACCTTGTGCTAAGTGGCCATTGGGGAGGCTGGTAGTCTCCTGGGAATCCCACATCTAACACCCAGACCAGAACACTGGCTCTGCAGACATACCTGCTATTCTCTCAAGAGTTAATACAGAAAAAGAAGAAAGAAATAAGGAATGAACTTATCTACTTACCTTGCCTTCATCTGTTTTCACTGAAGCCCTGTTGATGGCCACTCTGCTAGACGGTACCCCTCTGTCATAGAGACTGAATTATTAAAGCTCTTCACCAGGAACACTTCTGTTGCACCTGCGGAGAACTCCAGTGCACTACACTGAAGCCTCTTTCAACAAGGTAGGATAGAAATGCAGTGAAGAGCAGTTTGGCTCTTCTCCAAAGTCCAGGCAACTTTGTATGACTGCATAGCCATATATCACAAAAGCTGACATTTTTGAAAAGCAGTTTTACTTCTTCATTCTGAATTTCAATCATTTCTTCTATCAAGCTCTCTTCCTGTTCTTCCACCTTGAAAAGAAATGGGTTATTTACTCAGTCTGGAACTTCCAGATCTTTCAAGTCCTTGAACCGAATCTGAAAAGTCCTCCTTCAGTGACTGCAGGTGTAAGCAGTATTCTTCCAAATCACCATCTGTGAAAGAGAGTGCCATGCAAAAGTATCCCAATGTTTTGCTTATGTATTTCCAATTTTCAGATAAGTGGACACTGCACTTTTTGCCTGGATTAACTTGAAATTCTCACCCTGCTGCTTCATATTTAGAACGTTTATTTTGTCATGCAGATTGGCTAGTTATGTTGCATCTCCACATAGAAGTTAAATATTGCTTCCCAAGCTCTTATCAACTGTAAGCAAAAATTCAACGACAGTTTCATAAAGATCAAAGAAACATTTTAAGCACCAGGCCTTTTGACAGCCAACACACTTCAGTGTGAAGAAGTAAGAGTTCAAACTCTTCATCATTATCTTGGCGTAACTGGCAAAATATTCTGCAATGTAATGGATGAGCTGTAAATTTGTTGGTGGTAGATTTTTCAAGCATGACTCTTGTAATAAGTCACTGGCTGAGGTTTTGTCTGCATGATCACAATGGATTGCAAACAGACTTGGAATTTCTTTTTTCATAAATGCCACTAAATTAGCATGGCAACCTGTCTTATATGGTGCTCCATCTGTTGCACGAGAAATCGTTCCTAATCGGAATAGTTGTATCCTCAATGTACATTTTGAGCTTGTCATAAATTGATTCACTGACTTTTATTTTTAACTTTACAAAAGAGAATCTCTTCATAAACTTTACCATTACCATTAGCAATGCTACAGTTGACTCATCCAGTTGTATCCCAAATTCTATTGTTTTTTGTAGCTCTGTGGATAGTTGATACTCAGTTATTGCATCAATGCAATGAGATACAGAAAGATCACTCAAGAACTGATTTTAAAATCCATTTTGAGAACAGCGGTGAGCACTTCTGATACAGCAGGCATTATAAATCTGGTCTAATCTGGTCACAACATATTGATACAGTTATAAAGAAGGCAAGGCAGTGGCTATACTTTATTAGGAATTTGAAGAGATTTGGTATGTCAATCACTCAAAAACTTCTATAGACGTACCATAGAGAGCATCCTGATAAGCTGCATCACTGTCTGGTATGTACCCAGAATATTTTCAAGGAGCGGTGTCCCAGAAAGGCAGCGTTCTTTAAGGATCTCCAGCACCCAGGGCATGCCCTTTTCTCACTGTTACCATCAGGTAGGAGGTACAGAAGCCTGAAGGTACACACTCAGCGATTCAAGATCAACTTCTTCCCCTCTGCCATCTGGTTCCTAAATGGACATTGAATCCTTGGACACTACCTCATTTTTTTTATATATAGTATTAATGTGTTTTGCACAATTTTTAATCTATTCAATGTATATATACTGTATAAAATATACTGAATAAGATTTACTTTATTTATTAATGTTCTTTTATTCTTCTATATTATGTATTGCATTGAACTGCTGCCAAGTTAACAAATTTCATGTCACATGTCGGTGATAATAAATCTGATTCTGATTAATCTTGCACCAATTGTATGAGATTTTACACACTTTGCTATCATTTTGGAAAAGTTATAAGAAACAATGCGACCTCTATCAAAGTCATTTTTAGCTTTCTTGGCAAATGACTTGAGTGTGCAACACTTTTCAAATGTTTCATCTTCTGGAACAGAGTAATACCATAAGTAGCCTTTTCAAGGTGTCTTTTAAGGAAGTGTTCCTGCAGTCTTGATGGTTTCATGACTTTATTAGACAGTACCGTATTACAAATAAGACACACGGGGTGTCACTGATCTGATGGGCACAGAATAAAACCATACTGCAGGTATTTTACATTGTATTGACGCTCTTTTGTTGTTTCTGTTTCTTAAGAGGATTAGAATTCAAGGCTTCACTGCCTTCAGACAGAGAGATTACACTGTGTGTATTTATCCATCAGTAATAGGGCTAAATTAAAATAAAATATTAACACTAACAAGGAATGTCTATTGGGTGGTGACAACTGCAGTAAGCTGACGTGGTCAGTCAGGTCTCGTGCATCAACATAGGGTGCTGGTTACCACCAACCCCAAGAATCTTGAACACCCCCTGGCAACTTCTATTTCCCCTAATGCCCTCTTAAGGACACATAACTGCCCCGTTGGGAATCACTGACCTATACTATAAAGCAAGGGGTCTGTGAACCCTGGGCTGGAAACTGCTTTTCTAAACTAATCCATTTTATCCACTCAATGTCCATATCTCTCCATTCCCTGCACATCTATGTGCATTTCTAAGAACATTTAAATACCTCTGTATTTGGCTCCACTACCAACCCTGGCAGTGCATTCTAGGCACCCACCATGCTTTGTATATAAAAAAATCTAGTCCTGTGCATATCCTTTGAATTTAGCCCCTCTCATCTTAAATGCATGACTTCTAGCATTAGACATATTGACCCTGGGAGAAAGAAACTAAGTGTCTGTCGACTTTGCCAGCTGTCACCTCAGCCTTAACAGCTGGTTTATCTAACCTCTCCTTGTAGAATATGCCTTTTAATCCCAGTAAACCTTTTCTGTTACCCATTCCAGAGCCTCCACTTCCTTGTATTATGGCATCTAGAACTGAATGTAATGCTCCGGTTGCAGCCTAACCAGCATTTTAAAATATGTAAATTAACTACTTGACTCTTGAACTCACAACCTTGACTAATAAAGATGAGCATGTCATATGCCTTCTTTACCACCCAATCAACCTGTGCAGCCACTTGCAGGAATCTATGGACTTGGAGCTCTAGGTCTCTCTTTCCATTAATACTGTTAAGGGTCTTTTCTTTGCTATCATAAGCACTTTTCCTTTATATTTGATCTCCCAAAGTGCATTACCTCACATTTGGAAAGATAACATTCCTTCTGCTGTTCCTCTGACTCTATCTGCAACTGATCTATACCCTGCTGTTTTCTCTGTCAATCTTCTGTATCTATCCACACACCACTAATTTTGTAGGGAAATGGCACCAAAGCAAACCTGTGTGATGAATGAATATGCCATTTTTTTATAATTAACATAAATCTTCTCCCTTTTCATCTGCCTCATCTCAATCTTTCAATTTTTTGATATAATGTTTCTCTTATCCACATTATTTTTTGAAACAACCTAAGCTATTACCTCTACAACTTCCTGCAAAGTTTTAATCACACTTGGAGTAAAGGCTTTCTCCTTCTGTCCTATTTGATTTATTCATGACTATCTTCATGTCCCTTCTGACTGAAAACATTCTTTACACACCTGACCTGTCAACCCATTGATAAATTTAAAGTGCTAAGCTGTCTTTTTAAATCTTCGCCTGTTGTGATCATTCAGTTCTGACACAATTTTTTAAAATCCTCTTTTTGCACCTTACCCAGCATTTTTTTATCCTTTCTTTGAATAAAGGGATCAGAAGTGTAACACGTTTATAATAAACCATTTATTTATTTGTTGTAACTCATTTTATTCTCCTCACATTTGTGTATCTACAAACAAAGCTCAGATGATCATTCCAGGGATACTTCCATTCCAGTTGGAATGTAGGATATATTGTTAACTACAGACTTTTTACTTGGCATTTTTCAAATCTTCATTACTTTAAGAGCATTTAATAAAGAAAAGTGATACATAAACATTTTGGGACTGAACTGATTCCACAACCTATGGACTCGCATTAAAGGACATAACATTCATCTTCTCTGTATTGTTTATTTATTGCACAGTTTGTCGTACTTATTTTGCACATTGGTTGTCTGTCTTTGTGTGTACATTTTCATTGATTCTGTTGTATTTCTTTGTTCTATTCTCATAGAACAGTACAGCATAGAAACAGGCCCTTCAGCCCAGTTCGTGCTGGATCATTTAAATTGTGTTCTCCCTTTGACCTGCACAGGGACCATAGCCCTCCCTACTTCTACCATCCATGCACCTGTCCAAACTTCTGTCAAATATTGAACTCGAGATTGCATAC
The DNA here is from genome assembly GCF_030144855.1 of Hypanus sabinus. NCBI lineage: Eukaryota > Metazoa > Chordata > Chondrichthyes > Myliobatiformes > Dasyatidae > Hypanus > Hypanus sabinus. The sequence goes on along the minus strand of NC_082717.1, from coordinate 103,777,508 downwards.
ACCACTTGTGTTGGCAGCTCATTCCATACTTTCATGACCCTCTGAATGCTCTCTGCATCAAGCCCCCCAGGTTAAGTCTGGATGTGTGGGAACTACAGTGCAAGTTTGAGTTATCAAAAAAGGCTGGGGTCAGGAGGAGGAGCTGGGTTGGGTAGCCTGTATAATGAGGAGGGCAAGAATCTAGTTGGCTGTAATATCTGGTGTAGGAGGAGAGCAGGGATTAGGAAAACTGACCTTAAGATGAAAAGTAATTAAAGAGACAGCATTTCTGAGAAGTGAGTGCAGAGCTAGACTAGAGATCAAAGGTGATGCAATTTAGGTCATTGTTCTACACTTTTAAGTCTCCAGGAAAGTGGTTGCTGTAGATTTACTTGGTGGTGCCCAGTTAAGAATGTCGCAGGAGGATCTGGGCAACTCCCTTGCTGTTCTCTCAAACGAGGTATGATCTCATCCTGTCGCTCGCTGATGCAGGATTTCATTGAAGCCAAAAAAAAATCATGACCATGCGATTTTTCCCAGTGTCATTCTTTAACCCAGAAATGAGCAGTAATTCAGTATAACCTGGAGCAAGTCAGGTAATCGTTGTTATTAACTGTGTTGTTCAAGGATTTTGATGACATGAAGACGGTCAAAGAGCCATTACCTTGGTTCTTATTCCAATAAAAAAAATCCCTCTCCTTCCCCTCCTCTTCTATTTTTCCACTCTGGCCTCTTACCACTTCTCACCTGCTTATCACTTCCTCCTCTTGCCTCTCCTATGGTCCACTGACAGATTTCTTCCTCTCCAGCCCTTTTTTTTTCCTGCTCACCTGGCTTCATCTATCACCTTCTAGCTCTCCTCCTTCCCCTCCCCTACTCTTTTATTCTGGTGTCTTCTGTCTTCCTTTCCTGTTGTGAAGAAGGGTCTTGGCCCGAAATATGACTGACTGTTTATTTCCATGGATACTGCCTGACCCGCTGAGTTCCTCCAGCAATTTGTTTCCTGCATCGGCAGAATTTCTTGTGTTCATGTCAGAAGAATAAGTGACTTAGAAAGGGACTTGGGCATGCATGATACTGTTTTTGTGGAATAGGGAACACTGCTTTGGATGGCTCTGCTGAAGAAATTTGGGTTATTGAATACACTGTAGGTTGTTTATGTTGCAGTCAGTGGTATGTAGAGTGAATGTTTAAGTGGACTTCTTTGTCCAGGATGGTAAAGAGCTGTTGATTAGTGTAGGTGAAGGAGGAAATGGGTAGCATTGCACTTCACTCCTGACATGTCTTTCATTTGTAGAATTGAGACTTGTGGACCTCTACATGAAATGCTTATCATGGAAATCCAATAGCAGCTTCTGAGCTGCTATGGTATGTTATGTAGGACTAGATGTTAATATGCTGCTTAGACTATGTGGGGTAGCCAAGTGAGTGGTGCATCTTCTGGGTTATCAAGTGGGCACCCTCTTTCCTCAGTGTTTTGCTGATGAGCCCACAACACCTCCAGAGGGTTCAGCAGTGAATCCCGGCATTGTTCCCCTTGATCCCTTTTTAATTCAGTTCTGCTAAAATTCCTTGGTGAGACACTAGATCAGGTATTAGCTTGATAGCTGGAACTTTCACTTGCAAATAATGGTGTAGCACCTGGGTAGATGATTCGATCTGGTTAACTTAATAATGCATAGCAGAAAAAAGGTTTTGAGCAAATAATTAAATCGATGTAATAGTACTAGACTTGACTTCCACCTGAGAATCACCAGTTTAGGTTTGCACGTGGCCACACTTACATAGCTCTTGTGCAGAGAGCTGATCTTGCTATCCCTCTGCAGTTTCATGTCTAGTAGCGGCATCTAGACGTCGACTAGACTCTAGACTCTGGTGGCATGGTGTTTTGGTTATGGAAAGGAGCTGGAATATAGTGGGTGGGGTTGGGTGTGAGCCTAGACAATCGTTCAACCTTCCTCCCATCATTCTCAACTTAGTTCTGAAAATCAACTTTCAAATTTGGATCAAAACTTTAATGAGGTCTGAACCTGTGAGACATTGCATCTTCTGTAGTTCCACACTTTGATCCAACCACTTAAGGATTCCATTACTTTTCTAATTTTTTTTGTTGAGTGACTGAATCAATATTTCCAAATTGTGTAAACTGAAATTGCCATCCAAAAGAAGGATGTGGTTTACAGGAATTGCGACAAGTAGGCAGGTAGCACTTTAACAAGATATCTTCTGGACAAGTTAGCAATATTTCTAAGTATTTTCCTGCCCTAAAATTTAAGAACAAGATTCTGGTGAAGTGTGAGTTATTTACAAGCTTTTGCCCACTGGTTAAAAAGTTGCACCAGATTTTATTGTTTGTGGACAGTAGAATATGATGCATCCTAAAGAAAGATTTTGTCTTTTCCCAAAGGTTGTTAACCACATGAGGGTGTGTCAAATGAGACGAGTAGACAATGAGAGCAATTTTTTCAATTAAAAATGTAAATGAAAAACTCTGGAAGAATTATCTTAGTTTGGTGGACAGAAAAGTTGGTAGAAAAGGGAAGCTACCATTTATATGAGAAAGTCTGCAGATGCTTGAAATCTGAAGCAACACAACAGGTCAGGCAGTATCTGTGAAAATGAATAAACAGTCAGGCTGAGACCCTCCTTCAGGATCGAGGAGAAAGGGGGGAAGACACCAGAATGTAAAGCTGGGAGGGAAGGGGAAGGAGACAAGCTGGAAGGTGAAAGATGAAGCCGGGTGGGTGGGAAAGGTCAAGGGTGCAAGAGAATAAAGAATCTGATAGGGGAGGAGAAAGGGAAGGAGGAGGAGCTCCATGGGGAAGTGATCCTGCTCTGATCCCATATTCCTTCAATCAGGAGGTTATTTGTCAGAATTGTAGGGTAATTGATGTGCATAATTCCTACAGCCTGGAGAGATGCTGGATTTCAAAGCATTAAGTAATCAGTTAGAGATCCACCTGGTGCTAATGCTTATGTAATTTAGTCAGGATAACTGATCAGCAGTGCAGAGTTAAAGAGGAAAGTAGCTGAATATGTAGAAAGCAGAAGCAACAAGTTGAAGTGACTTGAACAAAATCTGTTTTGCAAAGTGTTCTGCAAAGAAACAACATGATTGGCTAGTTTCAAATATTTATCTTGAGCATTAGAGTGCACCATAAATTTATTTATTTATTCTCTAGGCCAAATGTTTATGTCCATTTAATTCAGCAGATTAAGTTAATAAAATTCTTGAATTAACTGATTGTAAAAAATCAATTTTATAGCATGTTGAGCAGTAAAATTTTTAACTGCATTCTCATTATGAGATGGAAATAATAACAGTTGGAATCAGGACCCTTCCAGGTTTAGGATAGTAAGTTTAATTTCCTTCAGGCATTGAATCCAAGGGGAAGAAAAATTTGTCAACATTGAATCGTAAAGGTTAGAAATCTGCGAGCTCCATAATTTGTATAAAATAACAATTCCAGAAGATACTAGCATGATGCTTAATGATCCATTATCATAATTAAGCTCTCATTTAAACAGAAACAATGCCAAGTAGAATTGGAATTCACATTGACAAAACTTTTTTTATCTTTTAGTTCAAGCATGGAAAGTGTGAATAAAATCTTCTGGCAAATGGTTCATAGGTGTGAAGAAATGAAGTTAATACATGTTTGGCTGAAGCTTACAGACCTTATCTTAAGGACCTTGTGGTAATAGTGCCTGTAAGCAATATTAATTCAAATTGCTTACACTGTCAGAATGAACAGATTCTTGAAGAGAGAAATTTGCATGAGGCCATTTGACCTCACTCCCTCTGAAGAGCAATTTATAAAAATTAATCTATTGAAATTCAACCTGCATTAACAATAAGTTGGAGAATCTCATTTTTATAAGAGGATCATTTTACATCATACGATAAATGTGAAATGTTAAATTTAAACAGCAACATAGAAATGTAGTAGTATTGGAGAAGTGAATGAGATTGAATACCAATAATTACCCTGGACCTAATGACCTATGATAAAATGTTTTGAAAGAAAATGGCTACAAAGTCAATGACTGGTTGTCATCTTGTGAAATTCCGTGGTGTAATCTCACTGAAATGTGAATCTGCAGACCAGATGGCCTACTATTTATCGGAGGAAAGATGTCAGAATCCATTTACTAAGGTGGTGGTAACAAGACACTTAATTTTTAGATTGTGCCTCCTAATCTTAGTCATTGGAAGACCAGAAAAAAATAAGGATGGGTAGGATAAGTGACAAAGAGCATTTGTGCAACACCAGTACCAGGCAATAGCTACCCCCAACAATAGAAAGGCATGATAACCTCCCCTTGAGCTGCAGGAGCCACTCTTCGTATCTGGAGAAATACTAATACCCAGAGACACACTGGGGCTAGATGTACAGCACTGTGCAAAAATCTTAGACACATTATGTAGTTAGGGTGCCTAAGACTTTTGCATGGTCCTGTATTTGTCAATGTGGGATGGAGAGCATGTTTGTAAATGTGGCGGGGGGAAAAGAATGTTGGGAATGGCGAGGGTGGAACACCGTGGGACAGGTGGCAGAGGAGTGACAGGGGTGGGGTTGGCACAAATGCATACATACCAAGCCCTGAAACACCAGGCAAGGTAATTTGATTCCAAATAATTGGTTTATTGATCATTACAGACTCTCTGGTGCTTCCTGCTTCTTCCTCTCTCTCCCTTCCCTTTTCCCAACTATGATTCACCTCTTCCTGCCCCCTTCACACTCCCAGTCCACAGTAGAGACCCAAATCAGATTTATCATCACGTCATGATTTTTTTTGCAGCATCAGTGCAGTGCAATATATAAGATTACTACAGTACTGTGCAAAGGTTTTAGGCACCCTAGCTGTATATGTGTGCTTAAGACTTTTGCATAGTACTGTACATACATGGCCACCAAAACAGGCCAGAGACTGGGCATCCTCTGGGGAATGATTCTCCATTGCTCCCCAAAGCATTTCTATAATGTACAAGTCAGATGGGATACTAGTTAAAGTAGCAGTAGGCAGTCTGGCAGTTTCAACATGCAAGGATGGATCTGAACAGGGAAAGATGGAATTTCATTTGGAATCCATGTGAAATAAGTTGGACCCCGAGACTTTTGATGAGAAGGGTATGTGGCTGTGGAAGAGAACTTTGGTCTACCCATTATGGAGAACAAGAGGAGAAATCATTATTATGAACGTGGACCCTGAGACTTTTTGCTGAGAAAGATTTGTGGCTGTGGAAGAGAACTTGGTTTTATACCGTGTTGTGAACAAGAAGAGAAATTGTTAGCATGAACAGGTTAAAATAAAAGTTACACAGAAACTCATCAGAGAGAACCAGACATCAAGTTGAGCATTCCTGGAATAGTGGTGTGTTTTTTGGATGACCCACTAGATCACCAAACACTGATTATTTTTAAGGTCTGAATACTATTCCGGACATAAGGAACCCATGTTTATAGGGTCGAATAATCCCTTTTATGCAACAGAAACCAGATAGAATCTCTTACAACCCATTTTCAGGTAGAGATCGGAAGAGTAAATGTTTCATGAAGGGCATGGCTGGATGATTTATTTCTGGTGTTTTCTGTTTTTGATGAGTGCAATTGCAATCACAGTCAACATGTTCATTATTTCCAGAGTGAAGCAGCTTGCTTCATTAGCACCCCATCTACCACCTAAACACTTTTGTCCCAACCATCAATGGAGAGAAGCTACAGTGCATAACATTTATAAAACACTACAGCTAATGGCAAAGATGTGATAACTGTTACCAGGGCCAGCAAAAGGGCAGCAGATACAAGGGAACATCATCACCTGCAAGTTTCTTTCCAAGTACATCACTGTCACTAAGTCTAAACCATTAAAACCCAAGCAGCACTGTGTGTGAACCAGCTGAAGATTGGCAGGAATGCAGAAAGCAGTTTCCCACCACCACCATCCCAAGTAACATAGCAATTTGCAGTGCCCATATTCTGTAAGTAAATAAGAAAATGTTCTAACATGTTTAGAGTGAGTCAATCTCTTCTCTGAAAGGATTTTTGTGTCGCTGGTAGCACTGCTACTTCAAGGATCCAGTGATTGGGTTTCATCCTGACCTCTGCTGTCTGTGTGGAGTTTAAAGTGACTATGTAGGGTTCATCTGGGTATCCTGCCACATCCCAAAATATGCTAGTTGGTTGGCTAGTTGTCCCTAGTGCAACAGAATGGTAAAACTGATGGAAACTTGGGGAATGGGATTGCATGGTAGATTAGTATAGTTTTGACTTTCTAAATAAATTTGGAAATGTGGAATATTTATCACGTAATTCTGCTGATTGCAATATTATCAAACTCACAGACCTCCGTTGATACCCCTGCCCCACCCCACCCCATCCCTATCTATAATTTTAGTCTGGTTCTCTTTCTCGCTCTTCCCCCCCACCCCATTCCTATCTATAATTTTAGTCTGTTCTCTTTCTCGCTCTTCTCCCCCCCCACTATAATCTCCCCCCAGCCCTACCTTTCTTTCTCTTTTCCCATAATTCTCCACCTTCCCCCTAGCCCATTTCCCTCCAGCATATCACTTCCCAGCTCTCTACTTCATCCCTCCCCCTACTTCTTATCCCCCCTCGACCATCCCATGTTACTTCACTCCTGATGAAGGGTTTCGGCCCAAAATGTCGTCACTACCTCCTCCCATAGATGCTGTCTGGCCTGCTGAGTTCTGCCAGCATTTAGTGTTTTTATTTTTTTTGCAATATTATCAAAATTGGTTTACAAACTAGAAGTGTTAAATAACATGAAGTTAGTGCCAGGCTTTCTAAGGTTTGTATTTAATGTTTTGTAGTGATAATGTGGTTAGCTCCAATATCCTGCTATAGTCAGATGCCCATGATATGGATCTGCAGTGATAATGGTGTGACATTGATGTCATGGAGAAACCTGGAACTTCAAGGATGACAAGGTAGCATAGCAGAATGAATAAGATGGGAAGGTAGGTTGACAAAGAAAGTAGGGCAGTTATGCAGAAAAATAAGAACAGTTTAATTGCCTGTGGACATTACCACACAAGACTGGCTGATCTATCATTCTGCAGGTGTACAAATATCTCTTGGCTTTGGCAGTTAGACTTCCTGTTTGGTCATTATCAGTATGTTTCAAAAAGAGATTCAGTAATTTTTGTGTATGGTTTTTGAGATTAGTTGGAATTTTCATTCCAGTGAATTTCAATTATTTCACTATTTACCCAAAGCAGTACGTCTGTTAGAAAGCAAAGCCTTCTGTTACCAGAAAAGCCCATTACATTCACCTGAATCATTATGGTTTTGGAGACTTGGGACAGATTCATGTTAAATTACTTCTGGGTCGTGCAGGGCTTGAAATATTGATCTTATAGTTTTAGTCCAGACCTGCTGTGCAGCCTGGAAGCCCTTTTCCTGTTGTGAACTAACTCCTCAGCAACCCCTGCTCTTTCACAGATGAGTGCATAAGCTCTCCCTTAGTGTTTACAAGAATCATGATTATTTGTTTAAAAAAGTCCTTAATACTTGAGGGAAGAATGTTGATAAATATTTACCAAATATTCCAGTCACAATCTGTATTATTCTCCATGGTGCAATACCAGTAAAACTCTTGGAGATGTTAGCCACTGAATGTACACTTTATTAGGTACCTCCTATTCCTAACAAAATGGTTACTGAGTCTATATTTGTGGTCTTCTGTTGCTGTAGCCCATCCGCTTCAAGATTTGACATGTTATGCATTTAGTGATGCTCTTCTGCATCTCACTGTTACGAAGTGAGGTTATTTGAGTTACTATTACTATTATCTTGTTTGAGTTACTATTACTATTATCTTGAACCAGTCTGACCTCTCATTAACAAGACATTGTTGCCCACAGAACTGCTGTTCACTGGATTTGTTTTTGTTTTTTTATGCACCACACCATGTGCATGAAAATCCCAGGAGATCAGCAGTTTCTGAGATACTCAAACCATCCCATCTGGCACCAGATGGCCTATGGAATCTTTCTAATTCTGATGTTTGGTTTGAACAACTGAATCTCTTGACCATGTATGCATGATTTTATGCATTGAGTTGCTGACGTATGATTGGCTAATTAGATATTTGCATTAGACAAAGCAAGTCACTTTTTATTGTCATTTTGACCACAACTGCTGGTACAGTACACAGTAAAAACGAGACAACGCTTTTCAGGACCATGGTGCTACATGAACAATACAAAAACTGCACTGAACTACGTAAACCAACACAAAAACTACACTAGACTACAGACCTACCCAGGACTGCATAAAGTACACACAACAGTGCAGGCATTACAATAAGTAATAAACAAGACAATAGGCACAGCAGAGGTCAGTAGGTTGGTAGTCTGATTGCTTGGGGGGAAATCTGTTGCATAAATAATCAGCTGAATGGCGGTGTCTGGGATTCCATCCGTTTCTGTACTCCCGCCGATTATTTTGTTGCCACAGTACAGGTTACCTTTTTTAAAAAAAAGAGTGACCACAGTGTATATTTTTGCCTATCGTGCAAGCTGGCACTGTTCAGAATCTTCCTCGTAAATTTTTAAATCCTTTATCCCAAATTCTCCACTCCAGATTCTTATTATTCTCACGTGCATTCTTTCTTGCTACTGCTGCTATAATTCTCATTTTTTTCCTACCGTGAATACTTTTCTCGCTTGGCAACAAACCCAAAACTCATTTACAAAATTATTGCAAAAGTTGCATTCAGTAATTGCAAGGGAAGCTGCTCAGTCATTAAGTGTACTTTGTTAATTTCTGTGATGTTCTCATTTGACATTTTCTAAACAAACAAAAAAAGCTTTTAATACCTTGCCAACTTCTCACCTTCCTGTTATTTTTGTTCTCATTGCCTTTTGATTTCACATGGTCATTTCCCAGTTATTTGCATTCACCCCATCTTCCCAACACCATAACAGAGTTAGAGTTCCTCTTGTCCTCACCTATCACCCCATTAGCCTTCACGATCAACACAACTTTCTCCATGTTCAATACAACTTCCTCTACAGCTTTCTCTACCATCTTCAACAGGATCCTACCACCAAACATATCTTTGCCTCCCCACTCTGCTTTTTACAGGGATTGCTCCCTCCGCGATTCCCTTGACAGTTCGTCCTTCCCCACTAAACGCTCTCCTGGCTCATATCCGTGCAAGTGACAGAAATGCTACATCTGCCAATTCACCTCGTCCCTTATCCCCATTCAGGACCCCAAACATTCCTTCCAGGTGAAACAACACTTCACCTACTGTTGGGGGCATCTTTTCCATCTGGTGCTCCTGATCTGGCCTCCTCTACATTAGTGAGACCCGATGTAAATTGGGGGATTGCTTTGTCAAGCACCTCCACTTTATCTGGCAAAAGTGAAATTTCCTGTTGGCCACTTTTAGTTCCATTTCCCATTCCCATTCTGACATGTTGGTCCATGGCTGCCTCTTTTGCTATGTTGAGGCCACTGTCAGGGTGGAGGAGAAATAGCTCATTCCATCTAGGTTCCCCCTAACCTGATGGCATGAACATTGACATTTTCTTCTAGTAATTTCTTTGTTCCATCCCCCTTCCCTCATGAATTCCCCATTTCCCCATTTCTTACCTCTTTTCCTCACCTGCCCATTACTTCTCCAGGACCCCTTCTCTTTTCCTTTTTCCTAAGGTCCACTATCCACTCCTGTCAAATTTCGTCTTCTCCAGCCCTTTACCTTTCCTACCCACTTGGCTTCACCTATCACCTACCTGCTAGCGTATTTCCCCTCCCCCTACCTTTTTATTCTGGCATCTTCCCTTTTCCTTTCCAGTCCTGAAGAAGGGTCTCAGACTGAAACGTTGACTGGTTATTCATTTTCATAGATGCTGTCTGATCTGATGAGTTCCTCCAACATTTTGTATGTGTTCCTCTTGGATTTCCTGTTGTTTGTCCAGGTAATGCTCTAATATATTCATTTTCCATCATTTTTTGTTTGATTTTCTTTTATTTTTATTAGATCTATTTTATTTTCTAGCATTATCTTTAGGATTCTCATGCATTTTAGTTATTAAAATATTGGTAAGCTTAGCTTGAAGGTTCACAGGAAAAGATTTTCAAAAGTGAAATACTGTAGTTGATAGCCATCTGAAATAAAAATTGCTGCTCAGTAATGGATATACTGAGCAGCAATTGTGATGTGATATTATTTTACCCGTCTCAACCACTTTGTCATTCCATATACTCACCATCCTCCTTTAGTGTCAACAACACCACCTAATTTTATATCATCCACAAACTTACTTATCAAATCCTTGCATTCACTTCCAAATAATTTACATAAATCATGAATAACAAGGGTCCCAACATTGACCCTTGTGATCTGAGGAGCAGCCTTCATCTACCACCCTCTGCTTTCTCCCTCCAAGCTAATGTTGTTGCTGTACAGTGACAAATAAATATATATAATTACAAACCCCCTTCTCCAGTGCAAACTCAGTAATTACCACAGCAAGAATAGGCTTTGGCTGATCAGTTGGCAAGTTTCAGAAATCCATGTAGATCTTTAGAACATGCACAATAATTAGTTTATTTTTGAGATAATCTTTGTATATTTGTGTGAAGATCACCCCCTTTCAATTTATCTACTCAGAGCAGCTCTGGAACTCTGCAAGTAGAGCCGCTGCCGACAGCTCCAAAGAACCTGGGTTCAGGTCTGACTCCCAGTACTGACTTTGTGAGTTTGCATGCTCTCCCAGGTGTGATTGTGTCCATTTTCTGTTGGTGTTCATTTCCTTGCAGTCCTAAAGATTAATTGTATGGTGTAAGTTTGTACATAATTGTATGGCTTTAGTTTGTATGTGAAGTCAGGGGTTTTGATGGGAATATAGGGAGAATACAATGGGCAAACGTCAGATTTACATAAAAACAGATGCTTGTTGGTGGACATGGACCCGTTGGGCAAACAGACCTATCTTCGTATGTATACCTCGTTGCATTGGCTTTCTGACTCTAAGACAGACTAGAGCAGGAGTTCCCAAGTTTTTTATGCCATGGCCCCCTACCGTTAGCTGAAGGGTCTGTGGATGCCAGGTTGCCAGATCCCAGTTACCATCAGGTTGGGAAACCCTGGAGTAGAGCATTTCATGTCTCATCCATGTTTGGTAATATTTGATTTGATAAATTGCAGCGATATACTAGATGAAGGGTATCTGCTTCTATTTGTACATCAGTGCTGAATGCAGCATGTAATAACTAATTTTGAAGTAATGTTATAACATGCACAGTTAATGTTATAAGGAATCTGAACTTCACAATGCGTATGAAACCTGATTAGCTAACCACATCTGAAGGCAGAAATTGCTTTTTCTAAAAGAAGATTTACTTCCAAGAAATTGTTTCATTCGTAGCTCAGCTGAAGCAGGGTTAGAGGTTGATATTGTCATGTGGATGAATGTCATGAATTTACATGGAATTATCAAAAGAAAACACCTGATGGTGGAATAAAAATTCTGGAATGCTGATTATTTTAAATTGTTGAATGTTTGAATACTTGAAGCAGAGAAAATTGCAAGTGTAGGAGTAAAGAGCAGGAGAGTGGAACAAAATGCCTTGCTTTTCAAAAAAATCCATGTGCAGACCTGGTGGGGTGGATATTTTCCTTTGCAGTATTCTGAAATTCTCGAATAAGCAAAGCAATTCTTTGCTTCAGTGGGCATGAAATCTGTTACATTATAGACTGAGGAATTTTGTAACTTCATTGATTTTTATATTCTTAAGGTGACAGAACTTGTAGTGGCTTGATTTATTGTCATCATATACCTTTTATGAATGGGAGCAACAGAAAAGGATGTCCACAAGGTGCCCTTGATCTGAAATTTGTTCTTTGTTGTGCTGGTGCGAGGGAGGAAGGATGGCAGTATAAAAATGTAAAAAATAGAACAATGCAGCACAGGAGTAGACCCTCCAGCATAAATTAGTAATTAATTGCTCAATTAAACTAATTCCTTCTGCCTGCACTATGTTCATGTCCTTCCACTTCTTGTACATTCATGTGTTCGGAACATTGTAAATGCCTCTATTATATTTGCCTTAATCACCACCCATGCAGCATATTCCAGGAACCTGCCATTCTCTAGGTAACATAAATTTGCAGCATACATCTTTTGAATGTGTCCCCTCTCACTTTAAATGCATGCCCTCTGACATTAGACACTTCGTTACAGAACCTCACCACTCAGGACACACCCTCTTCTCATAGTTACCATCAGGAAGGATACTAAACCCTGAAGGCTCACATTCAGCAATCCAAGAACAGCTTTGTCCCCTATACCATCTGATTTCTAAATGGACATTGAACCCATGAACACTACTTTACTACATTTTTGGGGTTTTTTTGCACTACTTATTTTAACTTAACTATTAAATAAATATATACATACAGTAATTCTTTTCTCTATTGATCATGTGCTTCACTGTACTACTGCTGTAAAGTTAACAAATTTCACAACGTATGCTAGTGATATTAAATCTGATTCTGCAATGGGCAGAAAAATGACAGAGTTTAACCCATCCAAATGTGAATTGTTGAACTTTGCAAGATCAAACATAATGCAACAGTACACTGTTAATGACAAGAACCTTAAGAGTATTGACAAGCAGAGGGATCTTGAGCTCCAACTTCATAGCTCCCTGAAGATGTCTTAGATATGATGGAGGCCAGTACCCATGATCGAGTTGACTAGCCTTGCAAGTTTCTGCAACTTTGGTCTTGTGCGGTAGCCACCTCCCCCACCACCACTCTCCCCCCCCCCCCCCCCCCCCCCCCCCCCCCCCCGATACCAGACAGTGATACAGCCAGTCAGAATGCTCTCCATGGTACATGTGTAGAAATTTGACAGTTTAAATTGATAAATCAAATCTCCTCAAACTCCTAATGAAATGTTGCTACTGTCATTCATCCTGCAGCTGATATTTTGTACATCCTGCTGTAATCTTTGCCAGTCTACTTCATTGCTCACAATACCATCAATCTTGGTTTTATCTATATAAACTTACTAACCCACCCATCCGCGTTTTCATCCAGGACATTTATATATACAGTATCACAAATAGCAGAGCTCTTGATATGGATCCCTGCAGAACAGCAAAAGTCACAGACCTCCAGCCGGAATAAGTCCCAGTGACCGTTGCCCTCTGCTTCTGTGGGTAAGCCAATTCTGAATCCAAGTGACCACCTCTCCATTGATCACATGCATCTTAATCTACTGGAGGAGTCTCCCATGAGGGACCTTGTCAAATGCTGTACTAAAGTCCGTGTAGACAACATCCGTAGTTGTTCCTTCATCAACTCCTCAAAACCCAATCAAAGTTAATAAGACAAGGCTTGTTCACAAAAAAACATACATGGTTTTCCAAATGTTTATAAATCCTATCTTTATGAATCCTCTCTGGTATCCGTAACACTAACTGTTCTATAGTTTACAGATTATCCATTACTCCATTATTCAAGAAGGGAAACAGAAATAATCTGGCAATTTTGGACCAAACTGGAATCACAGAAGGAAGATCAACAGCTGTGACAGGGCTTGAATGCCGGACATACAAAGCATAACAAGCAAAATAAATGTTAAAAAGATTACACTCCCTAATGAGCTCAGTGGCTTTAATGCTCACTTTGACTGACAGACCATGGAGGTACCTTTACGAACCCCTACAGCACCCACCCAACAACCCTGTCATGTCATCTTTGAGGCTGATGTGAGGGCATCCTTCAGAACGGTGAGCCCATGAGAAGCATCTGGCCCAGATGGTGCTCAAGCTGAGTACTAAAGACCTATGCTAATCATTTGGTTAGAGTGTTACTGACATCTTTAATCTCTCGCTTTGGCAGTCTGAGGTACCCACCTGCTTCAAACAAGCTTTAGTCATACTGGACCCAAGAAGAATGTGGCAACATGCCTCAATGACTATAGTCCAGTAGTACTCATACTCACTGTGAAGAGCTTTGAGAAATTGGTCATGAAACATACCAATGCCCGAGGAGTGACTTGGATCCATCCAGTTTACCTACTGACATGATAGATCCACAGCAGATGTCATTTCATTGGCTCCTCACTCAGCTCTGGACATCTAGACAATGAATAAATACAAGAGGTTGCAGATGCTGGAAATCCAGAGCAACACACACAAAATGCTGGAGGCCCTCATCAGGTTAGGCAGCATCTACAGAGAGGAACAATGAATCGACGATTTGGACGGAGGCCCTTCATCAGGATGTTTGTCGTTTTCTATAGATGCTGCCTGACCGTCTAAGTTCCTGTAGCAATTTGTGTTTGTTGCTCTTTTCATTGAAAATGCATATGTAGTTCATTAACTACAGCTCAGCATTCAACACAACCATCCCTTTGAAGTTTAATCATTGAGTTCCTAGTCATAGGCTTTGATACCTCGCTGTACAATTGGATCCTCTATTTCCTCACTTCAAGACCCCAGTCAGTACAGATTGGCAACATCTCCACAATCACCATCAGCTCGGGTGTATCACAAGGCTGTGTGCTAAGACCCCTGCTCTACTTGCTTTATACCTTTTGTTGTGTGGTTATATACAACTCCCAACACCACCTTTAAATTTGGTGACACCTCTGATGTTGCCTGAATGTAATGATGAATACAAGATACAGTGGCATGCAAAAATTTGGGCACCCGGATCAAAATTTCTGTTACTGTGAACAGTTAAGTGAGTAGAAGATGAACTGATCTCCAAAATTCATAAAGTTAAAGATAAAACATTGTTTTCAACATTTTAAGCAAGATTAGTGTATTATTTTGTACAATTTTAGAGTGAAAACAGGAAAGGAACACCATGTAAAAATTTGGGCACCCTAAGAGATTTGAGCTCTCAGATAACTTTTACCAAGGTCTCAGACCTTAATCAGCTTAGGGCTATGGCTTGTTCACAGTCATCGTTAGGAAAAGCCAGGTGATGCAAATTTCAAAGCCTTTATAAATCCCCTGACTCCTCAAACCTTGTCCCAACATTCAGCAGTCATGGGCTCCTCTAAGCAGCTGCCTAGCACTCTGAAAATTAAAATAAATAATGCTCACAAAGCAGGAAAAGGCTATAAGAAGATGGCAAAGTGTTTTCAGGTGGCTGTTTCCGCAGTTCGTAATGTAATTAAGAAATGGGAGTTAACAGGAATGGTGGAGGTCAAGTAGAAGTCTGGAAGACCAAGAAAACTTTCTGAGAGAACTGCTTGTAGGATTGCTAGAAATGCAAATCAAAACCCCCATTTGACTGCAAAAGACCTTCAGGAAGGTTTAGCAGACTCTGGAGTGGTGGTGCACTGTTCTACTGTGCAGCGACACCTGCACAAATATGACCTTCATGGAAGAGTCATCAGAAGAAAACCTTTCCTGCATCCTCAGCACAAAATTCAGCATTGATCATGCTTTGGGCTTGTGTTGCAACCAATGGTACAGGGAACATTTCACTGGGAGAGAAAAGAATGAATTCAATTAAATACCAGCAAATTCTGGAGCAAACATCACACCATCTGTAAAGAAGCTGAAGATGAAAAGAGGGTGGCTTCTACAACAAGATAATGATCCTAAACACACCTCAAAATCCACAGTGGACTACCTCAAGAGGTGCAAGCTGAAGGTTTTACCATGACCCTCACAGTCCCCTGATCTAAACATCATCAAAAATCTGTGGATTGACCTCAAAAGAGGAGTGCATGCAAGACAGCCCAAGAATCTCACAGAACTAGAAGCCTTTTGCAAGGAAGAATGGGTGAAAATCCCCCAAACAAGAATTGAAAGACTCTCTTAGCTGGCTACAGAAAGCATTTACAAGCTGTGATACTTGCCAAAGGGGGTGTTACTTAGCAGTGACCATGCAAAAGTAATTGTGCTTAAAATATTAAAGAAACGTTAAATAAAAATATTAACTTTATGCCTTTTGGAAATCAGGTCATCTTTTACTCACTTAGCTATTCACGGTAACAGAAATTTTGACCAGGGGTGCCCAAACTTTTGCATGCCACTGTATATGTGATTGAAATCTGATTGAATGGTGCCATAACAACAACCTTTCATGCAACATCAGCAGAACCAAAGAGCTTATTATGGACAATAGGAGGAAAAATTCTGTGATCCTTCAGCCAGTCCTTATTAGGAGATTGGAGGTGGAGAGTGTCACTAACTTGAAATTTGTTAACATTACCATATCGGAGGATCTGTCCAAGAACCAGCATACAAATGCCATCACAAAGAAGGCACAACAGCTCCTCTGCTTAGATGTTTGTGTAGGTTTGACATATCCGCATAAACCTTGATGAACTAATATAGATGTACAGTGGAGAATATCCTAACTGGCCTGGCATGGAAACACTAATGCCCAGGAATAGAGAAGGCTCCATAACGTGGTGGACACAGCCCAGTTCATCACAGGCATAGTCCTTAACAGCATTGAGCATATTTACAAGGAGTGTTGCCAGATCCAAGCAGCATTCTTCATCGAAGACCCCCTTGCTCTTTTCTCACTACTACCATTGGAAAGAGCATACAGGAGCCTTAGGTCCTGTCCTACATCATCGGGTTCAGGAATAGTTATTGCCCTACAATCACAAACACGAGGAAATCTGCAGATGCTGGAAATTCAAGCAACACACACAAAATGTTGGTGGAACACAGCAGGCCAGGCAGCATCTATAGGGAGAAGCACTGTCGACGTTTCGGGCTGAGACCCTTCGTCAGGACTAACTGAAAGAAAAGATAGTAGGAGGTATGAGAGGGGGAGGGGGAAAGCTGAAATGATAGGAGAAGACAGGAGGGGAGGGATACAGCAAGGAGTGATTGTGAGAGGGGCAGAGGGAGAAAAAAGGAGAGAGGGAAAAAAGTGGGGAATAAATAAAGGATAGGGTAAGAAGGGGAGGAGGGGCATTAACGGAAGTTAGAGAAGTCAATGTTCATGCCATCAGGTTAGAGTCTACCCATATATCAGGTGTTGTTCCTCCAACCTGAGTGTGGCTTTATCTTGACAGTAGAAGAGGCCATGGGTAGACATATGGGAATGGGATGTGGAATTAAAATGTATGGCCACTGAGAGGTCCTGCTTTCTGTGGTGTACAGAGTGTAGGCGTTCAGCGAAACAGTCTCCCAGTCTGCATCAGGTCTCACCAAGATGTAGGCTGCACCGGGAGCACCTTATGCAGTATATCACACCAGCCAACTTACAGGTGAAGTGTCACCTCACCTGGAAGGACTGTCTGGGGCCCTGAATGGTGGTGAGGAGGGAAGTGTAAGGGCAGGTGTAGCACTTGTTCCGCTTGCAAGGATAAGTGCCAGGAGGGAGATCAGTGGGAAGGGATGGGGGGGACGAATAGACAAGGGAGTCGCGTAGGGAGCGATCCCTGCGGAAAGCAGAAAGAGTGAGGAGAGGGAAAGATGTGCTTGGGATCCCGTTGGAGGTGGGGGAAGTTATGGAGAATTATATGTTGGACCCGGAGGCTGGTGGGTGGTAGGTGAGGACAAGGGGAATCTTATCCCGAGTGGGGTGGTGGGAGGATGGGGTGAGAGCAGATGTGCGTGAAATGGGAGAGATGTGTTTGAGAGCAGAGTTGATGGTGGAAGAAGGGAAAGCCCCTTTCTTTAAAAAAGGAAGAATCTCCTTCATCTGGAATGAAAAGTCTCATCTTAAGAGCAGATGTGGCAGAGATGGAGGAATTGCGAGAAGGGGATAGCAAATTTGCAAGAGACAGGGTGGGAAGAGGAATAATCCAGGTAGCTATGAGAGTCAGTAGGCTTATAGTAGAAATCAGTAGATAAGCCATCTCCAGAGAAAGAGACAGAAAGATCAAGAAAGGGGAGGGAGGTGTCAGAAATGAACCAGGTAAATTTGAGGGCAGGGTTAGAATTGGAGGCAAAGTTAATGAAGTCAATGAGCTCAGCATGCGTGCAGGAGGCAGCACCAATGCAGTTGTCGATGTAACAAAAGAAAATTGGGGGTGGATACCCGTATAGGCTTGGAACATGGACTATTCCACAAAGCCAACAAAAAGACAGGCATAGCCTGGACCCATACGGGTGCCCATGGCTACACCTTTAGTTTGGAGGAAGTGGGAGGAGCCAAAGGAGAAATTATTGAGAGTGAGGACTAATTCCACTAGATGAAGGAGAGTGGTGGTAGAAGGGAACTGGCTAGGTCTGGAATCCAAAAAGAAGAAGAGAGCTTTGAGACCTTCTCAAAGCCTGATGCCCTACAATCGTCAGGCTCCTGAACCACTGTGGATAACTTCACTCAACTCAATGCTGAACTGATTGCAAAACCTATAGACTCACTGTCAAGGACTCTACAACTCAGTATTGTTTAGTTAATTCCTTTTTATTGTTGCACAATTTGCCTTTTGCATATTTTGTTTGTCAATCTTTGTTTAGATTTTTATAAATTATATTTATTTCTTTATTTTCCTATAAATGCCAGCAGGAAAACAAATCTTAAGGAAGTATATAGTGACTTAAACATACCTTGATAATGAATTTTCTTTGAACTACTTTGAAATATTTATGCATGAAGTCTTGTGTACTGAAACCTTTTAATATGTGAATTTTAATTTTAGAGGTCTAACTTAACAATTAATATTTTATGTGTGTAGTCATCTATGGAACACCAGAGAAATCACAAAGGAGGAATATTTTACTGTATTTTTTGCTGTATTTTGTGGAGTTGAATTCACTTATGTATATATCCCAGAAAAACATGTGCAATGCTGGTGAAGTTTAGCCTAACCCACCATAAAATGATTTTATGTCCATTCCTTGATAGCTTAGTATCTATATGAGAAATTCAGCTCCTGACTTTTTGGGAATATTTTTCTTTACATATGATACCTTTGCTTCTCTGGCATAAAGACCACCAACCAACCACCCACCCACCCTCCCTTTCCCCAGCTCCAATCTGAAAGGCTACAATTTCTAGTTCCTGGAAATGGGTTTTTGCAAATCAATGAAATTGCAATTTAAAAGGCTAAAACTCAAGCTGCAGTGTTTTTTTTTCTGTCATCTCCTCTGACCTATACAACCTCGTGCATGCCTTTAGCAGTTAGCTATACAGACCACACCTTCTGTGGTAAAGGCCGATTAAACTTGAGTTTCAATATAGTTGCGCCATGTAGATGAAAGATGCTTCTTAGTCTTATTTAGAATCAGCTTTTTGTTGCCTTGGATTTTCAGATTTTGTAACTCTTTACTCATATGGTCTTTAATGTTTTCAAGTGACAAGTCTCCATCATCCCACCATGTGATTAAAATTAATTTTCTTATGCAAATGGTTTGAACAGCACAGATTGTTCTATTTCATTACGTGGTTTATATCATGAGAAGGTTAGAAAATTGTTTCATTCATGCTGGCTTGCCCAAGATGTATGAGACTGTTGTTCCCTATGAAGATGAGAGTGAGGGCTGGAGGTAGAATAAGCAACTAAACCATAACACCGTGTTCCAGGGAGCCATTCAAGAGTGGGAAGAAAAGAGGATCATAGGTGTACTTGAGGATTGTATAGTCCAGGGAATAGACACAATTCTCTGTCGCAAGGACTGAGAATTCCAAAGGCTGTGTTGTTTGTCTGGTGCCTGGGTTCAGGACATCTCATCTGACCTCAAGGAATTTGGGATAAGATTCAGTTGCCATGCTCCATTTGGTACCAATGATGTAGGAAAAACTGGAAAAAAAAGTACTGAGGGAATTTGAGCAGCTAGGACTAAATTAAAACACAGAATTTTAAAGGTAATAATCTTGGGATTGTTAGCTGAATCAAATTATCACAGAGCTCAAAGATTGGTGTGAGAGAAATAGATTTGAATTTGTAAGACATTGGACGAGAGTTGGGGAAGGAGGGAGCTGTTGTGATGGGACGGTCTCCTCCTGAGCCATGCTTAGGACCATGTCCTTGTGAATAACGTAACTAGGGCTGTGATACTTTAAATTAAATAGTAGGGAGGTGGTTTTATCAGCTTGGTAAAGTGAGGATAAAGTAAAGAGAAGGACAGTTCAAGAGAGCTTACTGAAGTCTCCAGAATAAAAAATAAGACAAAAGTTCAGAAATGTATAAAAAATTTACTTCTGACAACATATAGGCAATATTGATTAGACCAAAAGACATGCTGTAAGAGCAGAATTAGGTCCTTTGTCCCATTGATTCTGCTCTGCCATTCAATCATGAGTTATTTTATCTACCTCAACCCTATTTCTCTGCCTTCTCCCCACAAGCTTTGACACCTTTACGAATAAAAAACCTATCAACCTCTGCTTTATGTACTCAGTGACTTGGCCTCCACAGCCATCTGTGGCAGTAAATTCCACAGAATCAAACTCTGGCTAAAATAATCCCTCATCTGTTCTAAATGGATGTCTTTCTATAGTGAGGCTGTGCCCTCTGGTCCTAGACTCACCACTACTGAAAATCTTCATGTCATGTCCTTTCAATGTTCTGAACGTTCAATGAGATCCATCCTCATTCTCCTAACCTCCAGTGAGAACAGGTCCAGGGCCATTAAACTCTCCTCATACCGTACGCTAACCCATTAATTCCTGTGATCATTCTTGTGAACCTCCTCTGGACTCTCTCCAATACCAGCACATCCTTTCTTAAATATGGAGCCCAAGACTATTCACAGTATTTCAAATACAGTCTGACCAACGCCCTGCAAAATCTCAGCAATACATCCTTGCTTTTATATTCTAGTGCTCTGGAAATAAATGCTAACATTGCATTTACCTTCTTTACTATTGATTCAACCTTCAAGTTGATGATTAGGGATCCTCCACTATGATTTCTAAGTCCTTTTGTACCTCTGATTTCTGATTTTGTTCTCATTTTAGAATATAGTTGGCATATTTATATCTTTCTCCAAAGTTCATGACTGTACATTTCCCTACAACATATTCTATCTGTCACTTCTTCACTCATTTTTAAAAATTTAAGCCCGTTGCAGACTCCCTGCTTCTCAACGCTGCCTACCTTTAAATCTCTCTTTGTGTCATCCCCAAACTTGGCCACAAAGCAATTAATTCTGCCATTCAGATAATTAACATACAAGGTAATTACCAGCAGTCAACCAGAAAAGATCACCTTTATTCCTACTCTTTGTCTTCTACTAGTCAGCCAGTCTTCTCCCCATGCTGGTATCTGTCCTGTAATACCATAGGCTCTTATCTTGTTTAGCATTTTGTAAAAGGCCTTCTGAAAATTCACTGACTCTCCTTTGTCTATCCTGCCTTGTATTTTCCACAAAGAATTCCAACAGGTCTGTCAGGCCAGATTTCCCTTTTTGGAAATCATATTGACTTCCACCTTTTTTTTTTGTGTGCCTCCAAAAACCCTGAAGTTTTATTGTTAATAATGGACTCGATGCTGAGACATTGAATCAGTGATAAAGCACCCACTGACCCCAGGTTATGAGTCTTTCACCATCAGACACCCTCGGCCAAACGACCCAGCTAGGGTTAATCAGTCTAACATCTCACTAACACTGAAGTCAGGCTAACTGGCCTATAATATTTTGTTTTTTGCCTCCTTCCCTTCTTAAAGAGTGGAGTGGCATTTGTGATTTTCCATTCCTCTGGAACCATTCCAGAATTTAGTGATTCTTGAAAGATCAGTACCCACAATTTCTTCAGCAACTATTGTTTGAACTCTGGGATGAAATCCATCTGGTCCAGACAATTTATCGACCTAAAGATTCTTACTAGGAAATGGTTATCACAGGAGAGCCCAACTTTAAATACATGGATGGAAATTACAATGGACATTTACAAAATGGAGAAGATAACAGCATCTGTTAATCATAAGCTGGAATAATTTGATTCATACTGGGGAAAATGGTTTAACTACATATACCTTATAGGCCTGATTTTTTTTCTCACAAATCAATGAATATGTTGTAAAAAAAAAAGATCACTCCCTACGAAGATGTAGGGGAGAAGAAAGAAAAGGATAATAAATTTGAATGCATTGTTAGGGATGAAAAGAGAGGAGGAGGTGGAGAGTATCTTAAATGTATCTATTTTAATGCTAGGAGCATTGTAAGAAAGGTGGATGAGCTTAAAGCGTGGATTGATATCTGGAATTATGATGTTGTAGCTATTAGTGAAACATGGTTGCAGGAAGGGTGTGATTGGCAACTAAATATTCCTGGATTTAGTTGCTTCAGGTGTGATAGAGTAGGAGGGGCCAGAGGAAAGGTGTTGCATTGCTTGTCCGAGAAAATCGAGAAAATCTTATGGCGGTGCTTTGGAAGGTAGATTAGAGAGCTCCTCTAGGGAGGCTGTTTGGGTGGAATTGAGGAATGGGAAAGGTGTAGTAACACTGATAAGAGTGTATTATAGGACACCTAATGGGGAGCGTGAGTTGAAAGAGCAAATGTGTAAGGAGATAGCAGATATTTGTAGTAAACACAAGGTGGTGATTGTGGGAGATTTTAATTTTCCACACGTAGACTGGGAAGCTCATTCTGTAAAAGGGCTGGATGGTTTAGAGTTTGTGAAATGTGTGCAGGATAGTTTTTTGCAACAATACATAGAAGTACCGACTAGAGATGGGGCAGTGTTGGATCTCCTGTTAGGGAATGCGATAGGTCAGCTCTCAGATGTATGTGTTGGGGAGCACTTCGGGTCCAGTGATCACAATAGCATTAGCTTCAATATAATGATGGAGAAGGACAGGACTGGACTTAGAGTTGAGATTTTTGATTGGAGAAAGGCTAACTTTGAGGAGATGCGAAGGGATTTAGAGAGAGTGGATTGGGTCAAGTTGTTTTATGGGAAGGATGTAATAGAGAAATGGAGGTCATTTAAGGGTGAAATTATGAGGGTACAGAATCTTTATGTTCCTGTTAGGTTGAAAGGAAAGGTTAAAGGTTTGAAAGCACCATGGTTTTCAAGGGATATTAGAAACTTGGTTTGGAAAAAGAGGGATGTCTACAATAGATATAGGCAGCATGGAGTAAAGGAATTGCTCGAAGAATATAAAGAATGTAAAAGGAATCTTAAGAAAGAGATTAGAAAAGCTAAAAGAAGATACGAGGTTGGTTTGGCAAATAAGATGAAAGTAAATCTGAAAGGTTTCTACAGTTATATTAAAAGCAAGAGGATAGTGAGGGATAAAATTGGTCCCTTAGAGAATCAGGGTGGTCAGCTATGTGTGGAGCCGAGGGAGATGGGAGAGATTTTGAACGATTTCTTCTCTTCGGTATTCACTAAGGAGAAGGATATTGAATTGTGTAAGGTGTGGGAAACAAGTAAGGAAGTTATGGAACCTATGACAATTAAAGAGGTGGAAGTACTGGCGCTTTTAAGAAATTTAAAAGTGGATAAATCTCCGGGTCCTGGCAGGATATTCCCCAGGACCTTGAGGGAAGTTTGTGTAGAGATAGCAGGAGCTCTGACGGAGATCTTTCAGATGTCATTAGAAACGGGGATTGTGCCGGAGGATTGGCGTATTGCTCATGTGGTTCCATTGTTTAAAAAGGGTTCTAGAAGTAAGCCTAGCAATTATAGACCTGTCAGTTTGACATCAGTGGTGGGTAAATTAATGGAAGATATTCTTAGAGATAGTATTTATAATTATATGGATAGACAGGATCTGATTAGGAGTAGCCAGCATGGATTTGTGCGTGGAAGGTCATGTTTGACAAATCTTATTGAATTTTTTGAAGAAGTTATGAGGAATGTTGACGAGGGTAAGGCAGTGGATGTAGTCTATATGGAATTCAGCAAAGCCTTTGACAAAGTTTGACATGGAAGGTTAGTTAAGAAGGTTCAGTCGTTAGGTATTAATGCTGGAGTAATAAAATGGATTCAACAGTGGCTAAATGGGAGATGCCAGAGAGTAGTGGTGGATAATTGTTTATCGGGATGGAGGTCGGTGACTAGCGGGGTGCCTCAGGGATCTGTTTTGGGCCCAATGTTGTTTGTAATATACATAAATGATCTGGATGATGAGGTGGTAAATTGGATTAGTAAGTATGCCGATGATACTAAGGTAGGAGGTGTTGTGGATAATGAGGTGGGTTTTCAAAGCTTGCAGGGAGATTTATGCCGGTTAGAAGAATGGGCTGAACGTTGGCAGATGGAGTTTAATGCTGAGAAGTGTGAGGTTCTACATTTTGGCAGGAATAATCCAAATAGAACATACAGGGTAAATGGTAAGGCATTGAGGAATGCAGTGGAACAGAGAGATCTAGGAATAACAGTGCCTAGTTCCCTGAAGGTGGAGTCTCATGTAGATAGGGTGGTGAAGAAGGCTTTTGGAACGCTGGCCTTTATAAATCAGAGCATTGAGCACAGAAGTTGGGATGTAATGTTGAAATTGTACAAGGCATTGGTAAGGCCAAATTTAGAATATTGTGGTCACCGAATTATAGGAAAGATATCAATAAATTAGAGAGAGTGCAGAGACGATCTACTAGGATGTTACCTGGGTTTCAGCACTTAAGTTACAGAGAAAGGTTGAACAAGTTAGGTCTCTATTCATTGGAGCGTAGAAGGTTGAGGGGGGATTTGATCGAGGTATTTAAAATTTTGAGAGGGATAGATAGAGTTGATGTGAATAGGCTGCTTCCATTGAGAGTAGGGGAGATTCAAACGAGAGGACATGATTTGAGAGTTAGGGTGCAAAAGTTTAAGGGAAACATGAGGGGGTATTTCTTTACTCAGAGAGTGATAGCTGTGTGGAATGAGCTTCCTGTAGAAGTAGTAGAGGCCAGTTCAGTTGTGTCATTTAAGGTAAAATTGGATAGGTATATGGACAGGAAAGGAGTGCAGGGTTATGGGCTGAGTGAGGGTAGGTGGGACTAAGTGAGATTAAGAGTTCGGCACGGACTAGGAGGGCTGAGATGGCCTGTTTCCATGCTGTGATTGTTTTATGGTTATATGGTTACTTGTACATAGTTCTTTCCTTTTGCTTGTTTTTTTCTTTCCACTTTTTTATATAAGTGTATACCTCAGATAAATACTTCGTGGAGATTTGAGGTATATATGATTATATGATATATAGGTACAATGTCTGAAATACATCTTATGGAAATGTTTGATGAACTTCAATGGAAAAAAATTACAAAAAAAATTTGCAGCTTCGCAAACAGAAGTAATAGGAGCTAGAATCATTTCTGCTCCCTTAACACTCATATTTCTGTGATGTTGATGACATGTTCCACTGTGAAGCTTACTGCAGATATTTAATCAGTCTGACCACCATTTCTTTGTTCTCCCTTACTTCACCTCCACAGTCATTTTTCAGCAGTCTGATGTCCATGATTGCCTCTCTTTTACTCTTTATGTATCTGAAAAGTCTTTTGGTATCCTCTTTTATATTATTAGCTTGCGTACCTTCATCTTTCATCTTTCATCTTTTCTCTCTTTATTGCTTTTTTACTTGCCTTATAATTTTTTTAATATCTTCCCAATTCTTTGGCTTCCCACTCACTTTTGCTTTTATGCTGTATTTGACTTTGTCAGCCATGGTTGTGCCATCCTGCCTTTAGAATACTACTACTTTTTGGAATGTATCTATTCTGTCTTCCAAATTACTCCCAGAAACTGCAGCCATTGTTGTTGTGCCATCATCCCTGCTAGTGTTCCTTTCCAAACAGTTTGGCTAGCTCCTCTCTCATGCCTTTGTACTTCCCTTTTCTCCACTGTAATACTGATACATTTGATTTTATCTTCTCCCTCAAACTGCAGGGCGAAATCTTTTGTATTATGACCGTTTCCTAAGGTTCCTTTATCTTAATCTTCCTAACAAATCTGGTTCATTACGCAACACCCAGTCTAGAATTGCCTTGTTCCCAGTGGGCTGAACTACAAACTGCTTAAAAAGCCATCTCATAGGATTAATAAAGGCATTGAAGGTTATGGGGAGAAGGCAGGATAACTGGGTTGTGGAGAAAATAAATCAGCTGAAATTGAATGTTGAAGCAGAGTAGATGGGCCAAATGGCCTATTCTGCTCCTGCAGTATATCGTTTATTTTCATAGTCTTATTGATCATAGAGCATTACTGCCCAAAAATAGGCTCTTCAGCATCAAATGTGCACCAGCCATCATGTCAATATAAACTAATCCTATCTGCTTGCATGGGGTCTAAATTCCTCCATTGCCTGCCTTTTCATGCATCTGTCCAAATGTCCCTTAAAAGTTGTTATTGTGACTGTTTCCACAATATCCTCTGGCAGTGCATTCCAGCCACCTGGTGCTTGCTGATTTAAAAAAAATCAATCCTCTCAAATCTCCTTTAAACTCTCCCCTCACTTTTAACCTGTGCCTTCTAGTGTTTGACATTTCCTTCCTAATAAAACTCTGACTATTTACCTTGCCTATGCTCCTCATAACGTCATATACCTCAGCATCTGACATTCAGGACAATCAGTGTTTTTTCCAACCTCTTATAGCTAATACCTTCCAGTGTCCTGGTGAACCCATTCTGCATCCTCTTCAAAGCCTCCATATCCTTCCTATAGTGCGATGATCAGAACTGCACACACACCTCTAAATATGCCTAATCAGTTTTATACAGCTTCAACATGACCTCCCAACTTTTGAAAGTAAATTTATTAAAATACATGTGCTGTATGTCTCCATGTACTGCTCTGAGATTCATTTTCTTGCAGGCATTTACAGTAGAACAAAGAAAGACCATACACAAAGACTGACAAACAACCAATATGCAAAAGACAAACTGCAAATACAAAAAAGTAACAATAATAATAAATTCATAAATAATACTGAGTGTGGTGCAGAGTCCTTGAAAGTTAATCCATCGGTTGTGGAATCAGTTCTGTGTTGAGGAGAGTGAATCTATTCACACTGATTCTGAAACCTGAGGGCTGAAGGGTAATAACTGTTCCTGATCCTGTGATTTGGGACCTAAGGCTCTTGTACTTCCCTCCTGATGGTAATAGTGAGAAGAGAGCATGGCCTAGATGGTGAGGGTCCTCTATGATGGATGCTGCTTTCTTCTGATAGTACTCTTTGTAGATGTGCTTAATGGTGGGGTGGGTTCTTATGATGAACTGGGGTATATACACCATTTTTTGTAGGCTTTTCCATTCTTTGCCATTGCTGGTTCCACACCAGGATGTGATACAACAATTTAGGATATTCTTCACTGTGCCTCTATCAAGGTTTTCAAGTTTTGTATCCAACGCTCTGACTGATAGAAGCAAGCATGCCAAAGGCCTCCTATACCACTTATGTTTCCTCTTTCAGAGTACTATGGACTTGTACCCTAAGATTCCTTTGTACTTTTAAATTCTGTTTAAGGTCCTACCATTTGCTTTTCTCTTGCATTTGACTTCCCAAAATGCATCACCTTACTCTTCTCCAGACTAAACTCCACCAGCCGTTTCACTGCCAAAATCTCCAACTGATTGATATATTCTTGTATCATTTGATGACCTTCCTCACTCTCCACAGCTCCACCAATTTTCATATCATCTGCAAGTTGGCTAATCACATACCCTACTTTAATGCTACAATACCCCATTTTCCAAATGTTTTTATCACACCTCACTGTTACGAAAGACCTACATTAGTACTCTGTTTTTGCTAACCAATGAATGTTTTCACTTCTACGAAAAGGCAGCACGCACCCCGAACAGCGAAGCTCCTCCCCCGGAACTACATTCTAGCCGGCATTGCTTAAACACGTGTCTGTGAGCACCTGTGCTTTTACCTCGATTTATTTTGTACATCCGTTAGCAAGATGAGTTCTAAGGTATCAGAAAAGCCTAAAAGAGCTCGTAAGGGTGTTACACGTAGTGTAAAGCTGGACATAATTATGTGTTTCGATCGTGGTGAACGAAGTTAGGATATTAAGTTTGGCTAAGGAGGCTGGGTTTGTGGAAGTTGACAAAGATGATGTTGAAGAGGTTTTGGCATCCCACGACCAAGAACTGACAGATGAAGAGCAGATGCAATTGCAAGAGGAAAGGATAACAATCGAAGCCGAACGCAGTAGCGAACGGCTGGAAAGTGAAATCATCCAGGAACTGAACGTGAAGCAATTGCGTGAGATTTTCGCTGCAATTGACAATGCTGCAATGATTGCAGAAAAGTATGACTTTAATTTTGAAAGGGTACGTAGGTTTATGGCATATTTGCAGGGGGGTTTGAGTGCTAACAAAGAACTATATGATAGAAAAATGCTTGAGGTTAAGCAGTCAAGCATACTGTCGTTTTTCAAGTCTTCCACATCAGCCACAGCAGACGACGAAACTCAACCTTCGACATCAAGGGAGGCAGACATAGAAGAAGATTTGGCAGCTTCATAGCTTAAAAGTTACTGGAGAGGGTACTTCTGCAGAGAGCACGTGCGCCGAGTGTTTCTGCCGAGAGCGCTTGGGTGAGATTTTCACTACGCTAGACAGTGCTACAATGATTGCAGAAAAGTATTTCTACTTCATACAGGATGTGTATTTATCATATCATTCCTGCTTTTACTATATGTTACTGTTATTTTAGGTTTTAAACGTTATTTGGCGTGATTTGGTAGGTTATTTTTTGGGTCTGTGAGCGCTCAAAGATTTTTCCCATATAAATAAATGGTAATTGCTTCTTCACTTTACGGCATTTCGGCTTACAAACAGTTTCATAGGAACGCTCTACCTTCGGATAGCGGGGGAAACCTTACCTAAAATAACATAGTTCCATGTACTAATCCAGCCTCCAAGGTCATCTGCCTTGCCTGTTACACTTGAATTAAAAGAAATAAGATTCAGATTCAAGATTCAAAAACCTTATTGTCATTCTAACCATACATCAGATCTTCATTTCAGCTGTGTTCATTATGGCCCAGCCTGATTTTCCAGTTGCACTGATTTGACTTGAATGCCACCTTTTTCCTCAATCATTTTACCTGCTGACCTACTGCTCCAGTTTCCATCGTTCACCTCCCCTGAAATTTTCTCTCTTTCCTGGTATTTTAGCTACCACCTCGTGTTTCCAAATCCCATCCTAATACCCAGGAATATTGCTGCATTAGTTTACTCTTGCATCAATACTCATGCCTCATGCTCATCAATACTCCATTAAAATTGTTCCGATCGTTGACTGACTGTAGCCTAACGCTTTTCCAATGACCGATGGTGTTTCACCTCTTTCTGATCACTTTATTACTTCCATCTTATTTTCAATCGTGATCGTGATTATTTTCATGAACAGAAACACTGCGGATTCAGAGCTGAGCTGGGTCGTAAAGTCCACCGCACTGAGACAGGTTAAATAAAGTCTGGGGTTCTGCTGGGTCCTACAGACCACCGCACTGGGACAAGTTAAATAAGGGACTTGAGCATCTATGTTTTTTGGTATCCGTGGGGGGGTCTCGGCACCAATAAAGAGGACCGACTATAAATGTGAAATACTGTCTGTAAAGCTAATGGGTGGCAGTTTTTAAAAAAAATGTGTCTGCAGTCCTAGTCCAGTGTAGCCTATAATTGATCATCATCATCGTTATTGTGTGACGTATCGTATAGCGTGGGCGATCACAATTTTTCAATGGGCAAAATTTTTCTTGGCAAATTTTTCTACATAAGTGGTTTGCCATTTTCTTCTTCAGGGCAGGATCTTTAGAAGACGGGTGACCCCAGCCATTATCAATGCACTATAGAGATTGCTTTGTGTCATTGGTCACATAACCAGGATTTGTAATATACACCAGCTATTCCCATGGCTTCACAGGACCCTGATGGAGGGGGCTAAGCAGGTGCTACACCTTGCCCAAGGGTGACCTGCAGGCTAGTGGAGGGAAGGAGCTCCTCGCACCTCCTTTGGTAGAGACGTATCTCCACCCCGCCACTGTATAATTGACCATACCCCATGAGAATGGGTGACTTTGAAAAAGCTAACGTGCCATTTAGTTCAGAGCAGTTTGAGATGAATGATAAAAAATAAATGGAGTCAAATATGTTCAGAATTTCTAAACCTTTCATTTTATCAAGCAGTTTCACAAAGTTGGGTTAAATAAATAAACTCTAGAATCATCAACAGAGAATGTAATCAATATAGCCTAACTCTTCAGGAATCTGAAGCAATCACACTGTCATTATGGCATGGCAGCACAGCAGTTAGCGTAATGCTGTTACAATGACTGTGACCTGGGTCCAATTCCACTGCTGTCTGTAAGGAGTTTGAATGTTCTTCTCATGACTGTGTGGGTTTCCTCCCACACTTGAAAGTTGTATAGGTTGGAAGATTGATTGGTCCCCGAAAGCACCTGTTACTGTGCTATATCTCGATATAAATAATTAAAAGATCTTTGGAGGTTGTAGGATATATATATTCCTTGTTCTTTTTATTCTGTTAACTGATCGAGCTGTAAGTTTTCTTCAGTGTAATATATCATGTCAAGTCATTTTTGCAATTAGAATGGTCTGTGGGAGTTACTTACACTATTCATCATTGAACAGTGTATAGACAGTCCAATCAAGAGCATGATTTACTAGTTCATCACAAGTAAGAAATTTATTTTGGGGTTTGGATAAATGAAAAAAGATGAAATGTCTAAAAAAAAATTTCAAGACACAAGAGACTGCAGATACTGGAATCTGGAGCAAAAAAAAAGTCTGCTAGAGAAACTCAGCAGTCCAGCAGGAATTTGTAGGGAAATGAGAGGCTGATGTCTTGGGCTGAGACCCTTCATATCCAGGTCAAATGGTTGAAGCAGGTAAAGTAACAGCTATTAAGGTCTCTTAATTGAATTATGCTTTTTGGTTGGTTTGTTTGCTATTTTTGTGAAGTGAGTCCTGGAACTCGAAGGGTTGGTGGAGGCAGAAACTCCTGTGACATTTAAAACATAAGTTGATAAGCATCTGTAGTCGTGACTCGGCCATAGACTGACAGCTGAACATTGGGGTTAACCCATCTGGCTGTATGATAAATGAATGATGTCCAATATGTGCTGGGAATTTCAATGATTCTGTGATTCTGATCATCTTTATTTTTATTTAAGATGCAGCAGGGTAACAGGCCTTCTATCCTAACTAGCCCACATCATCCAATGACAAAGTACAAAGTATATTTATTATTGTTGAAGTATGTATACTGTATAGAATCTTGAGATTTGTCTTTTTGCAGGCTACCACAAAACAAAGAAACACAGTAGAACCTGTTTTTAACAAAAGCACACAGTAAAGACCATCAAACACCCAATGTACAAAAGAAATTGTGTAAACAATAAAAAGTAAATAAATAACACTGAGAACATGAACCACAGGAGGCGGTTCAGTGTAGAAGTGAGTGAAGCCCGTCCAGAAGCCCAGTGGCTGCAGGGCAACAACTGCTCCCGAAGCTGGCGGTGTGGGACCCAAGACTCGTGCATCTCCCACCCGGTACTGGGTAGTAGCGGGAAGAGAGGGAGACTGGTCAAATACAAGCAGATGAGCCTGAAACTTATTCGATTTCTGCAATCATCCTCAGATTCTAACCTTACTGGATGTTTTAACTGGAGCCAACCATGGGTTTGTGTCCTGCTATCAGACAGGGCCGCTACATCACCCTGGCCGTACCTGCACTCCTGAGAGTCTAGTTAGCCGAATCCCTAGGACCGTTTAGTCTGCTCAAAAATATATTTTTAATAGGGAAATTACAGGTTGTGGACTGCAGTTCATCATAGTTCAGAAGTAGTGGTATTTCTAGAAGAAGAGTATCTAGTAGTTTTGTGGGTTGTCTGCAACACATTGCTGTCAAACACTGGTGCCGTCTTCTTGCCATGTGACACCCATGTGACCAATTAACAATGTACTAACCTGTACATCTTTGGAATGTGGGATGAAACCAAAGCATCTGGTGGAAACACACATGGTCACGAGGAGAATACAAACTCCTTACAGCAACTGAATTGGCGCTGTAATAGGCCACGCTAACTGCTATGATACGTGCCGCTCCATAATGTAATAGTTTGGATGTAATCAGCATTTTTCTCAATATTATTTAGTTGATTTGCGGCAATTCCTTGCAATAGCAGGGAAAGGTACAACATATGGAAAATAATATAGGGCTGCTTTTCTTATTTTTCAGTTTCTTCTTCTCAGCACATAGGACTATAGGTGTTTCCTGGCTAGTGGCAAATTGAATCAGAGGCCAGCTTGATTTTTCTAACAGTGACCAAAATGTGGAGGAGTTATAACTTTTGATTGTTTTGTACCACACAGCGTAGTCTTCTTATGGATCGACTGCTGACTTTCTCCTGTGGTTTGTCAAATGTTACTTTCATCTAGTACTTATTTTACCAACACTCAGTGAGTTCTTAACCTAGGATGATGCTGAGATAAAAAAAACTTAATTTCTACAAAAGGTCATTTTCTGATTTGAGTTTTTACCACTCATTGTACAGTGTACTTTAAAATGAACCACCTACCTTGATACTTTAAAGATGTTGGGAGTGGTGATCTTTGTGGTTGAATGGTATCCCAATGCCAAGTTTATTCTGTATTCTAAAGGGAGGGTAATTGGTATTACATATCCCTCAATAGGTGTTATCTTAAACACTAAGGAAGACCCATTGATGACTTTGACTCAGGCCTGAGAGGCCAGCATCAGGCATTTTCAGGCGCGGAACAAAAGACTGTGTGGAGTGCCACTCCTCGCACAGACATTTCACAATATTTTTCTTTTATTTTGCGAGGTCGAGTTGCGAGCTCAACACTCAAACCAGCACAGAAAGTCTACTCAGGAACGGCCTGACTGGATTCAAACCCGGGAACTCCCATTCCGGAGTCCAGTGCTGATGTCACTGCCCCACCAGCCGACCATTGATATCTTATTAAAGACTGGTTTTGTCGCAACTGGAGTTTTGTGTCCAGTTTTGCATACTATACTGTGGGAAGAATGTGAAAGCTTAGAGAGGGCAATTTACCAAAATGATTTATGTTAAAATCCACGTATCTAGAAGCACATTGATATAAAATTATCATTCTCTATATTAGGCTAAAGCCATTTTCATGATTTTACAAACGATTTGAGAATTGGTATGCATGTAAGAGCACTTATTTTAAACTATCTTTCAAAACTACTTTCTTTTTCAATATTTTTATTAAATTTCATATATAAAAAAACCATAACATAATATTGTATTAAATAGGTTATGAGTACATTAGACTTAAAATTAAATTAATAACAAGATAACAATATCTTATTAAGCTATCAGCAAAGAAAAAGATAGTACAATAATCAATCTAACCTATATTGATTATACATGAAAAAGATTAAGAATAGACATCAAAAGAAAAAAAATATATAAAAATACAGGAAAAAATGCATATTAAAAAAAAACCTAAACTAACATGGGCAATAATAATAGTTTATATGTATATGATAGTGTCAAAAACTCCGGAACTCCATACCAGAACAAGAATAAAAAGAGTAAAGGCCTGGAAGAAGCCAAATTAATTCATATGAAAGTGTCGAATGAACGGTCCCCAAGTTTCTTCAAATTTAATTGATGAATTGAAAATAGTACTTCTAATTTTTTCTAAACTCAGACAAGAAATAGTTTGAGAGAACCACTGAAATGTGGTAGGAGGATTTACTTCTTTCCAATTTTGTAATATAGACCTTCTGGCCATTAATGTTACAAAGGCAATCATTCGTCTAATTGAAGGGGAAAGTCGACTATCATCCTCATTTGGTATACCAAAAATTGCAGTGATAAAATGAGGTTGTAAATCAATATTCCAAATTGAGGAAATGGTAGCGAATATGTCCTTCCAATAGTTATGTAAGGTAGGACATGACCAAAACATGTGGGTCAATGAAGCCACATCTGATTGACATCTGTCACATTGAGGATTAACATGAGAATAAAACCGAGCAAGCTTATCTTTAGGCATATGAGCTCTATGTACGACCTTAAATTGTATTAAAGCATGTTTAGCATATATAGAAGAAGAATTAACCATTTGTAAAATTTTTTCCCATTTTTCCGTTGATATATTGTATTGAAGTTCTTTTTCCCATTCCTGTTTAATTCTGCCCGATACCTCTGGTTGTATCTTCATAATCATATTATAAATAAGAGCCACTAATCCCTTCTGACAGGGATTTAAAATAAAAATCATATCTGAAAAATCTATCAAAGTTGAATTAGGAAAGGATGGTAAAACTTTATATAAAAAATTTCTAATTTGTAAATATCTAAAAAAATTAGATTTAGGTAACTTAAATTTGTTGGAAAGTTGGTCAAAAGACATCAAACTACCTTCAGAAAAAAGATCATGAAAACATATTATACCTTTCCTTTTCCATATGCTAAAAGCTTGATCTGTTAAAGAAGGTTTAAAAAAAAAATTAAGTAAGATAGGGCTATCAAGAACAAAGTTTTTCAGAGTAAAAAACTTACGAAATTGAAACCAAATTCGTAATGTATGTTTGACAATAGGGTTAGACATCTGTTTATTGAGTTAAACTAAATCAGCAGGGAGAGAAGAACCAAGAACAGAGAATAAAGAATATCCTTGTGCATCATTACATTCTAAATTTACCCACTGTGGGCACAATGGTAAATCTAAATCTAGTTTCCAATATATTAAATTTCGAATATTATTCGCCCAATAGTAAAATCTAAAATTAGGTAAAGCTAAACCACCATCTTTTTTAGATTTCTGTAACTGTCTTTTACTTAATCTGGGGTTTTTATTTTGCCACACAAATGAGGTAATTTTTGAATCAATGTTATCAAAAAAAGATTTAGGAATAAAAATTGGTAAGGCTTGAAATAAATATAAAAATTTCGGTAAAATCATCGTTTTAATGGCATTGATCCGACCAACTAATGATAAGGATAAAGGAGACCATCTAGTAGTAAGTTGTTGAATTTGATGAAGCATTGGTAAAAAATTCAATCTGAATAAATCTTTATATTTCTTGGTAATTTTTATACCTAAATAAATAAAGTTATCAGTAACAACTTTAAATGGTATCCTGTCATTCAGTAAAGTTTGCGCATTTAAAGGGAGTAATTCACTCTTATCCAAATTTAGTTTGTAACCAGAAAAACTACCAAATTCAACCAACAAGGATAGAATAGCGGGAATAGACCTATCAGGATCAGAAATATATAACACCAAGTCATCAGCATAGAATGATAACTTGTATAACTTCTCATTACGGGTAATACCAAAGATATTAGGAGATTCACGAATAGCAATGGCTAAAGGTTCTAATGCAATATTAAATAATAAAAAACTTAAGGGACAACCTTGTCTCGTACCACGAGATAATTGAAAAAAAGAGGATCTATAATTATTCATAAGAACAGAAGTAACAGGTTTATAATATATTAATTTAATCCATGATATAAAATTAGAACTAAAATTAAAATTTTTCAAGGCATTAAATAAGTATGTCCATTCAACTCTATCAAAAGCTTTTTCAGCATCTAATGAAATAACACATTCTGGGGTTGTGGGTGAAGAAGTATAAATTATATTAATCAATTTTCTAACATTAAAAAAGGAATATCGGTTCCTAATAAAACCAGTTTGATCTCCTGAAATAATCTGTGATAGTATCTTTTCTAACCTAATAGCTAAAATTTTTGTAAGAATCTTAGAGTCTACATTTAGTAGCGATATAGGGCGATAAGATGCACATAAAGTAGGATTCTTATCTTTTTTAAGAATTAAAGAAATAGTAGCTTCATAAAAAGACTGGGGTAATCTCTTCTTAATAAATGCATCATTAAAGATTTCACATAACCAAGGGGAAAGCAAAGAAGAAAAAGTTTTTAAAAATTCTATAATATAGCCATCAGGACCAGGAGCTTTCCCTGAATTCATTGATGAGATAGCCTCACCTACTTCGGCCATAGAAATAGGAGCGTCAAACAAACTTCGATCTTCATCTGTCAGTTTGGGAATATTCAAATTGTTAAAAAAATTATCCATCATAGACAGATCGCCATCAAATTCTGATTGATATAAAGATTTATAAAAATCTTGGAAAGTATTATTGATTTCTTTATGATCAGTAGTCAGATTACCGTCTAGTTTACGAATTTTAATAATTTGTCGCTTAGTCGAAATAGCTTTTAATTGGTTAGCTAACAATTTACCAGTTCGATCACTATGAATATAAAATTGAGCCCTAGTCTTAATTAATTGATTCTCAATTGAAGAAAATAATAATAAGCTATGTTCCATTTGAAGCTCAACTCTCTTCTTATAAAGTTCTTTGGTAGGAGTCACGGAGTAAATCTTATCAATTTCTTTAATTTTATCCACCAATAAACCTATATCTAAATATCTTTGTTTTCTTTTACCAGCGGAATATGAGATAATTTGTCCATGAATAAAAGCCTTAAAAGAGTCCCAAAGTATTCCTCTGTCAATCTCTTCGGTATAGTTTGTTGAAAAAAATAAGTCAATTTGTTGTTTTATGAAGGCAATAAATTCTGGATCTTGAAGCAAAGTAGTGTTGAGTCTCCAAGATCTAGTATTAAAGGAAGAGTCCGAAATCTTGATAGATAACTTCAAAGGTGCATGATCCGAAATAGCAGTAGAATCGTATTTACAATCAGTAACATCTGTTAGTAAACGATGATCAATAAGGAAATAATCAAT
Source organism: Hypanus sabinus (assembly GCF_030144855.1). NCBI lineage: Eukaryota > Metazoa > Chordata > Chondrichthyes > Myliobatiformes > Dasyatidae > Hypanus > Hypanus sabinus. The sequence continues at coordinate 103,740,922 of NC_082717.1, read as the reverse complement.
TCTAGAATAACTATGATATACATGTGAAAAAAACGAAAATTCTTTATCTTTAGGGTTCAAAAACCGCCATATTTCAGTAATTCCCGAATCAACCATAAAAGAGTTAATAAGTAAGGCTGATCTATTCGGAAGAATTCGAATAGGTTTAGATCTATCCATCAAAGGATTCAAACAACAATTGAAATCTCCACCCATTATCAACATATATTCATTTAGATTAGGAAGGGAAGTAAATAAACGTTTAAAAAATTCAGGGCAGTCAAAGTTTGGAGCATAAATATTAACTAAAGCCACTTTTCGATTAAAAAGTGAACCAGTAATCAACAAGAATCTGCCCTGTGGATCAGATATAATTTCATGATGTATAAACGAAATTGAGGGGTCTATAAAAATAGACACACCCCTAATTTTGGTGGTACAATTCGAGTGAAATTGTTGACCCTTCCAGAACCTAAAAAAGCATTGATTATCCTCCCTCCTAATATGGGTCTCCTGTGCAAAGATAATATTAGCATTTAGTCTATGGAATACTTTAAATAATTTTTTACGTTTAATCGGATGATTTAAACCATTAGTATTCCAAGAAATAAAATTAATAGACTTATCCATCATGCCAATATTAATTGTATATATCATAAAAGGTTAAAAGACACATAACCCATAATTCAGGAAGAAGGAAAAATTATACAGGAGCAACCGGAGAACATGACACCTCACCACTATTAATAATTTAAAGTAGGCCCATGAACTAAAAGCAAAAAAATAAAAAGCAAAAGCGTGAGAAAAGATCCCTACCCCCTCCCCCAACCCCTCAAAAAAAAGCCAAGCGGCAGGTGCACAAACTAATACTAGTATTACCCCCATCTCAAGATGGCAACTCCATGAAAAGATTTAAAAAAACCATATAACACCCAGATTTAAATACAGGGTTGTAAAAAAAAAGAATATATATCAATCAAAATGAAAAAAGTAATATAATAAAGCAAAAGATCATTAATAAAAAAGGATAAACATTAAAATTTGAAAAAGTGTAATATACCTTTAAAAAAAAATTCCATATTCAAATACAAGAAAAATGACGTTTCAAAAGCAAAGACTTATGGGAAGAAGAAATGACATTTTGAAAAAACCATATTACAAAATATAAATGTAAGTTCAGCAATCTATTAAAAAATTTAATAAAAAAGTCATCAAAATAGGATTAAAAAAGGATTCAATAGACACTACAATATAAAAAAAGTCCAAAATATCCAAAATATTCGTCCAATTTCCAAGTACAAGCAAACAAATAAATGTTTACAGAAAGCAAGGTCTTATGGGAAGAAGAAACGACATCTTAAAAAAAAGTAAATCATTATTACAAAATATAAATGTGTATATCCAATACAGAGAAAAAAAAATAAGAAAAAAGACATTATAGAAAAATTAAAAGAGCATCTATAAGCCATGATAATAATGAAAAAAAACAGATCTATAGATCAAAGTAAAAGGCTATAACGCAGCTTCATAGGTTAAAACCCAAAACGAAATGGCATTTTCTCTCCAAGAATTCTTCAAATTAACACATAGTTCAACTTGTACTAGGAGATCGATATTCTTCGACGAATTTCTTCGCTTCTTCTGGAGTGTTAAAGAAGTGCTGACTGTTGTCATTCAACGTAATTCTGAGATTCGCTGGGTATCTTAAAGCTTGTTTAAGTCCAGTCGAATGAATCTCTGCCATCACTGGTTTAAAAGCAATTCTCGCTTTCATCACTTCAAATGAATAATCTTCAACAATACGAAACGTAGTTTCTGTGAGAAATCATACCTTTCTGACGAGCTAATCGGATTAAAAGCTCTTTCTCCCAAGGATAATGGAGGCGAACAATCACAGCTCGTGGCTTATCGCCCGAAGTCGAAAATCTCGCAACTCTGTGGGCACGGTCGATAACAGGTTTAGCCTGCAAAGCTTCACCACCGAGGACTTCCCATAATAAGTTAGAGAAAAATTCAGTTAAGTCACCGGACTCAACTTTTTCGGGAAGCCCGATGATTCGCAAATTCTGTCTGCGAGATCGGTTTTCAAGATCGGTAATTTTAAACTTATACTGATCTACTGTTTTAGCAGTCGACAGTACCTTCTTCTCCAATGTTACAATTGAACGTATTTTTTCACAAATTAACTTTTCAAAAGTCGTGATCTTGTCTTCATGCCGTTGAATATCGGATGCCTGCGATTGAAGCTTAGTATCAAGCGATCTAACAGCTCCTTCAAGTTCAGACATTTTCGTGGTAAGCTTATTTTCCAAACTTTCCATTTTACTTTCCAAACTTGCAAGTTTAGTATCCGGAAGATTAGAAATTGCCTCGAGGGATAAAGGGTCTTTAGACGATTTCTTAGCTGCAGCCATTTTAAGTTTGACAAGATTAGATCAAATATTGTTTTAGAAAAAAAAATAAATCGTAAGTATCAACCCATATGATTACGAAAAGATTTGTTTAAAGGGTGATTATAGTTGAGAAAATGAAGAGCGCCTAAAAGGCAGATGTTTACGTTGCCATCTTGAAACTCCGCCCCCCTCAAAACTACTTGTAACCCCCTGGGTCACCTCAGGCTCGCTCAGCTCGTTCTCATCTAGGGGGAGCAGCCTTCGGCCCCGCCAAACTGGGTAATCTGCTGGTGTGGATGCTGTGTGATGTCCCCTCCTCGCCCTAAAACAGACAGTACACCATAAGCGATTAAATGAGTACAATTTATAAAGGTCACTATAACTAAGTGATTAATAATGATACAGTATATATGAAGAGAAAAAATAAAGAAAAGGCGCCAAACTTATCAAAGTCCAAACCACTTTGTGCACAACCGTTGGAGCTCAATTACTGAAGTCTTCTGGCCACCATTCGCTCCCCTCTGAACTCCTCGACTCGCAGCTCAGGACCCTCTGAGTGGTCAACCAAGCACATCTAGCTTCATCCCCCCCTCCTTGGAGTACTTCCTGGCCTTGGACCCCCGCTTGGGGTCCGTTCCTCGCCCAGTTTACAGCATCCTCTCTCTCTCACCCCCTCACGCCGATCTGCCCAAAGGCCTGTCAACAAAAGCTTACAGACTCAGAAGAAAGAACATTAATCCCCATTTGGTTTACAAAGGAATACAATTTTCGTTATCAGTAAATTTTAACCCAAACAAGCTTCCAGCACTCTCTCGCAACAAAGAAGCATTCCTGCTAGTTAACAAAACAAAGAAGCCCTTTTGATTACATACGCAGTAACAAAGAAAAAAGAAGAAACCCCCTTTACATACTTTATTCCAAATATAAATCATAAAGACTGTACTGTTACAGTGTGAGCTTTTGTAAAGTGCACATATTGATAAGTTGAGGATTCATTGTCAATACCAAAGATCTCTTTAAATACCAAAGATTTGTGGCAGTATTCCATGGTGGCAAGTACATGATAGCAGTTCAACACTAATTCCTTGAATTTTTTTCCTCCCAGTTTTCATTTACAGCTACTATATGGTGCAAAAGTCTTAGGCACATTCAGTATGTATAGCTGGGGTACCTAACACTTTTACACAGTACTGTAGTAATTTTATGTATTGCACTGTACTGCTGCCACAAAAAAATACAAATTTCATGACATTTGTAAGTAATGATAAACCTGATCCTGATAGGGTCTCTATTGTGGACTGAGAATGGGAAGGAGACGGAGAGGGGAGTAGCAGGAAACAACCGAGACATTCTGTAATAATCATAAACCCTGGTGTCTTAGGGCTGAGTGTGTCTCCAATCACAGCACTGCTTGCTACTTCTGTGCCATCTGCCCCTTGCTCCTCTCACAGTGCTCCATCGTCACCACTCCCAACATCCTTTCTCCCACTAGATTTACAAACTCACTTTCCGCTCCGCATTGACAAATGCAGTTCTATGCAAAAGTCTTATGCACCCTAGCCATATATATGTGCCTAAGACTTTAGCATTGTACTGTAAGTAGTAATGATTTACAGCACTGTCCTTATACTCAGTACATCCATGAAAGCCATTAGTAATCATCTATACTGATCCCATTTACTTACATTTGATCTGTAGCCACCTATTTCCGGCCAGATCAGCTGCTTGTTTAAATACTTAGATATTGTGAGAGAGTCTCTGCCTTTTGCAGCCCCTTAGTCAGTGTGCTTTAGATTCCAAATACACTCCGAGTGAAATAATGTTCCTCAGTTTCTCTCCCTTGACTCTAACCCAGATATCTCTGTCATGGGAAGGAATTTTATACTATCTATCTATGTCCATCAGAAATTTAGATAACTTCAACAGGGTATCCATCACAACCTCCTCTTCAAGAAAACCAGACCCAGCCTATTCAATCTTCACTTGTTGCTGAAACATCCTGTGAAGCAACTCTGCACCCACTCCAGTGCAATTTTGCCCTCCAGAAATGCACACAATACTTCAACAGTGGCCTAACTTTTATAAAGCTGTATCATAACTTCCCTGTTTATATGTTCGATGTGCTGGTTAAGTAAAGCAAATAACCTTTATAACTTCACCATCTTACCTACCTATACTGCCACCTACACATCCTACCATTATTAGACTTTCCAAAGTGCATTACTTAATGGTTTTCAAGATTAAATTTCATCTGCCATTGTTTTCCAGAATGGCTGAAAGAAAAAATTCAGTGGGTTTTTGCGACTAGGTAAAGTGGATGATCAGTGTGGCCAACGTGACAGTGGATCCCTTTCGTGAGGGCCTCCACACTAGAAGGAAGGAGAGGTGTTAGATTAGGAACATCAATGTCAGGTGCAGCAGGTGTCAGTGAAGTGGTGTAGAACAGAAGCCCTGAGAGGATGCATTATATGCTCAAAATGATTACCCATGAGTTCTCCTTTGCTTATTTTGAGTCTAGCCTGGTGGTCTGTTGTGTTCCCTCTTCCCCCTCCAGCAGCAGTCTTTCATCTTCATACTCCTTTCCTCTGCCTTGCCCCACCTTTCTCTCTGTCTGCCTCCTTCTATCACTTACATTCATGGTCTCCCATCTTCACCCACCCACACTTCATTTACATGGCAATACCTGGCTGTTGTCTTATACTCCTCTTCAGTCCACCAATCACCTCAGAATCCTTTCTCTCCCTTTCTCTTTATGCTGGCATCTTACCTCTTCATTCTCAGTCCTGATTTAGGGTTTATACTCAAAATGTAGGCAATCCCTTTCCTCCAATAGATGTGGCTTGATCTGCTGAGTTCCTCCTGGGAAACCTCTTTCTGATATTATTACATAAACCCCTTCATAAGCTTTTTTTCTCACAGCCAGCAATAGTAGTAACTTCTGAAAATGAACCTGAATCTTGCTAATACTTAGGGGAAGAAGGCTGTCACTTTTTATTGCCTAAGCTTTTGAAATATGCTTGGAGTGTTTGTTTTCACTTCATCCAACACCATTCTGCAGTTTTCCTTGGTTACCAGCATATTCTTGAAAACTTAAATTCTGACAAGAAAATCTAGCTTCCTCACGCAGCATCTTGAATTGCCTGATCTCTGCAATTGTCTGAGGCTTGTTTCCCTCAAACATGCAATAAAGCATTAGCTTGAGAAAAGTCAAATTGTTGGCACATCCATCAGAGGAACAACAATAAACTTGTAAATCTACACATTTCTACTTAGTTAATATTTTCCACTAAATCTTTAACATGCCGTATAATTTTGAATAAGCTTTGGGAAATTTAAAAACTTCTCAACAGTCACAGCCACTACAGAGTGGAAACATCTGTTGATCCACTAAATCTATGCCGACTGTCAAGCAAGCATTTACTCAACACAACTAACCCCAGCCTTCCTTAGAGACAAGTCATAAAGTCACAGAGTGGATGTAGACATACCCAAGCCCATGCCAATTATCAAGCACCCATATTCTCAGTAATCCTGATTTTATTCTTTCCACATTCCTGTTACCTCCCTCTGTATTATACTTACTAACCCTAGATTCCACTACTCACCTACAGCCTAAGGACATTTTACAGCAGCAATTAACCTATCAACTTGTATGTCTTTTGGAAGGAATAATCTGTGGTCACAGGGAGATCATTGCCATTGCACACAGACAGAATATGGGTCGCTGGTGCTGAGAGGCAGCTGTTTTACTTACAGTGCAGCTATACTGTGTACTATGTTATCGAGAATATTACAGAGAACACAATGTGTTGGCTTTTTGTCTGTCCTAAACTCTTAAAATAATCTTCCTCAAGCCACCTTTAATGTCTGATGCGGTAGCAATTTTTTAGCAGCAAACTTCAAATTTATTTGTTCCATAGTTTCCATAATTATTCTGGGATTGTTTTTTAGCTCAGTCCTGCACAAGGTTAAATTAATGTATATGTTCTGACTTTTTGATCAATTCCTCTTATAACTGCTGTACGGTTTCAACCAAGCAACACCAGATTAATTTCCAAGGGCGCTTTGTACAACCATATAATATAGTTACTGCTTGATGCAGTTATTGGACCACTATAGTTTCCACAGTAAATTATGCTGTTGGATATCGATTTAAACAGAAGCTTAGCAAAGCTAGCAAGTTTCTTTCTTTGCTATGCAGATGTATTTAGAAGGTCTGCACAGCTATTGTGTTCAGAAACTGATGCAATGCATCAGTTCGCAAGACTGCAACAGATAGCGAGGAATGCTGAAAACATCATCGGGATCTCTCTCCCCCCCCCCCCCCACCCCCTCCCATTTAGGATATATATCAGAAACACTGGATACACAGTGCCCCTCTAGGATTGTCAAAGACCCCTCTCATCCTTCCCACAATGACTTTGACCTCCTGCTGTCAGGCAGAAGGTGCCTCAGTAAAAGAACCAGAACCATCAGGCTGGGTAACAGCTTCTCCCCCAAGTTGTTAGACTTCTTAACACCCTTCTGCCACCCAGCACACAGCCACGTGCTGAATGAATACTCTGCCAATCGACTCCCCCTGCCCTCAACTCCCCAAATCACAGACACTCATTCTGCACTGGCTCCTTTTCAGCTTTTATTGTTGCTGTCTCAAATATTTATACAACAGCTTATTTTATTCAAGTTCATGCTTAATTGTCATTGAACAATATGTATGTATGCAGCTAAATGAAACAGCCTTCCTCCAAGCCCAAGGTGCAAGCACTATTAATATAGTCACAAACAGCACATATAACATATAGTTACAATAGCACGTACAGTCACAAACAAGTAATAATACTTCACATGCCTCACTGGATGGCATGACGATTGATGGTGGATGGGATGTTGTCCGGGAGCCACATTTCTGTAAGAACAAGCACGTAGCAGTTCCTTATCATGCACTAGTGTAACTGCAGACAAAAGCAAGCCAATTTATCTTCCAACGAGCGAACACTGGAGGGCAGTACCGACAAGGATCCAGCCCCAGCCCTGCACAGACTCCAGTGCACATGCCACACCTCTGCTCTCTCCAACACTGCCTCTGGCTCCTCCTCCCTGGGGTAGCTGCAACAGACGATGCCGTGCCACAAGGGCTAGGTCCGCACAGCAACCGAGGCCACGCAGCTCACCCACTAATGAGCTGGCTTGCAGTATTCTACAAACGTACATTACAAATGGGGTCTTGCGATCACCAGAAAAACGTCCAGGACTAATATTTGCAGTTTATTGAATTGACCGTGCTCTGCCTCCGACGCCATCTTCTCTGAGTGGCTGCAGCGGATGACAACACAGTACACAACAAGCCCATTCTGTGCAACTTCACCATTATCCAACAACTCGTAAGTGAGTTAGACCCACAGTGCTTGGCATTTTAATATCCAGCACTGTCATGCGATCAGAAGAAAGCTGCAAAGGACGAACAATTATACCACTGATTAGATCCGGAGAGGTTGCTGTGATGAAGCATGCCACCATCATATTTGATTAACGTTAGTGCCAGTAACATTATACTATCTTCCATAAACATGCACCTTACACTTTATGTAAACCTGTTCATCTTCACGCCATGCCATTCAGGGACTTGTGCTAATATTATTGTGACTATATATGCTGGATTGTAACAATAAGTGCCTTGTAAAAGTTTTCATCCCCAAACCTTTGATCACATAAAGGAGTATTACAACCTGGGATTTTGTTCAATTTAACTGAGAGTTTTTATTTGTGAATCACATGTTCCTTTTTTCATTGTAGAGCCCACAAAACAGGGAAAATTGTAATACATGAAAAACAAAAAGATCAAAAACTGAAATGTCAACAGTTCAAAAGTATTCATCCTCTTTTGCACAGTCAAACCACCTCTCGTAGCTATTAGAGCCAGTAGTCTTGGATAAGGCTCTTTTAGCTTTGTATAACATCATGAAGCAATATTTGTCCATTCCCCCTTCTGACATTGCTAAAGCTGTGCCAGGTTAGTTGAGTAACGGTGTTGGACAGCAGTCTTATGTTCTTGCCAGAAATGTTCAATCGGGTAAAGGTCAGGTCTTCATTTCTTCATTCAACTTTGTGCTTGGTTGGGCCCCTAAAGGCAGAAATGGGTGAATTTATTATGGGGAACAAGGAAATGGCAGATGAGTTGAACAGGTACTTTGGATCTGTGTTCACTAAGGAAGACACAGACAGTCTCCAGATGTAATAGTGGCCAGAGGACCTAGGGTAATGGAGGAACTGAAGGAAATTCACATTAGACAGAAAATGGTGTTGGGTAGACTGATATATCCCCAGGCCTGATGGTCTGCATCCCAGGGTACTTGAGGTGGCTCTAGAAATCGTCGACGCATTGGTAATCATTTTCCAATGTTCTATAGATTCAGGATCAGTTCCTGAGGATTGGAGGGTAACTGATGTTATCCCACTTTTTAAGAAAGGAGGGAGAGAGAAAACAGGGAATTATAGACCAGTTAGCCTGACATCAGTGCTGGGGAAGATGCTAGAGTCAATTATAAAAGATGAAATAACAGCACATTTGTCAAGTCAATCATGTCAATTCACTTTATTGTCATTTTGAGCATAACTGCTGGTACAGTACATAGTAAAAATGAGACAACGTTTTTCAGGACGATGGTGTTACACGACACAGTGCAAAAACTAGACTGAACTATGTGATAAAAACAACACAGAGAAAGCTACACTAGACTACAGACCTACACAGGACTACATAAAGTGCACAAAAACAGTGCAGGCATTACAATAAATAATAAACAGTACAATAGGGCAAGGTGTCAGTCCAGGCTTCAGGTATTGAGGAGTCTGATAGCTTGGGGGAAGAAACTGTTACATAGTCTGGCCATGAGAGTGCGAATGCTTTGGAGCCTTTTCCCAGATGGCAGGAGGGAGAAGAGATTGTATGAGGGGTGCATGGGGTCCTTCATAATGCTGTTTCCTTTGCGGATGCAACGTGTAGTGTAAATGTCCGTGATGGCAGGAAGAGAAACCTCGATGATCTTCTCAGCTGACCTCCTGAAGTCAACAACCATCTCTTTTGTTCACATTAAGAGACAGGTTGTTGGCTCTGCAACAGTCCGTTAGCCGCTGCACCTCCTCTCTGTAAGCTGACTCATCGTTCTTGCTGATGAGACCCACCACGGTTGTGTCGTCGGCGAACTTGATGATATTGTTCGAGCTGTGACTTGCAGCACAGTCGTGGGTCAGCAGAGTGAACAGCAGTGGACTGAGCACGCAGCCCTGGGGAGCCCCCGTGCTCAGTGTGATGGTGTTGGAGATGCTGCTCCCGATCTGGACTGACTGAGGTCTCCCAGTCAGGAAGTCTGGAATCCAGTTGCAGAGGGAAGTGTTCAGGCCCAGTAGGCTCAGCTTTCCAATCGGTTTCTGAGGGATGATTGTGTTGAATGCTGAACTGAAGTCTATGAACAGCATCCAAACGTATGTGTCTTTTTTGTCCAGATGGGTTAGAGCCCGGTGGACAGAGGTGGCAATGGCATTGTCTGTTGAGCGGTTGGGATGGTACGCAAACTGCAGGGGGTCCAGTGAGGGGGGCAGCAGGGTCTTGATATGCCTCATGACGAGCCTCTCGAAACACTTCATGATGATGGATGCAAGTGCAACGGGACAGTAGTCAGTTAGGCAGGACACTGAAGACTAAACAAGATCAGTCCAAGTCAGTATGGATTTACGAAGGGGAAATCATGCTTGACTAATCTTCTGGAATTTTTTGAGGATGTAACTATGAAAATGGACAAGGGAGAGCCAGTGGATGTAGTGTACCTGGACTTTCAGAAAGCCTTTGATAAGGTCCCACATAGGAGCTTAGTGGGCAAAATTAGAGCACGTGGTATTGGGGGTAGGGTACTAACATGGATAGAGAATTGGTTGGCAGATAGGAAACAAAGAGTGGGGATTAACGGGTCCCTTTCAGAATGGCAGGCAGTGACTAGTGGGGTACCGCAAGGCTCGGTGCTGGGACCACAGCTATTTACAATATACATTAATGATTTAGATGAAGGGATTAAAAGTAACATTAGCAAATTTGCAGATGACACAAAGCTGGGTGGCTGTGTGAAATGTGAGGAGGATGTTAGGAGAATGCAGGGTGACTTGGACAGGTTGGGTGAGTGGGCAGATGCAGTTTAATGTGGATAAGTGTGAGGTTATCCATTGGTGGCAAGAACAGGAAGGCAGACTACTATCTGAATGGTGTCAAGTTAGGAAAATGGGAAGTACAACGAGATCTAGGTGTCCTTGTTCATCAGTCACTGAAAGTAAGCATGCAGGTACAGCAGGCAATGAAGAAAGCTAATGGCATGTTGGCCTTCATAACAAGGGGAGTTGAGTATTGGAGCAAAGAGGTCCTTCTGCAGTTGTACAGGTGAGACCACACCTGGAGTACTGTGTTCAGTTTTGGTCTCCAAATTTGAGGAAGGACATCCTTGTTATTGAGAGAGTACAGCGTAGGTTTATGAGGTTGATTCCCAGGATGGCGGGACTGTCATATGTTGAAAGATTGGAGCGAATGGGCTTGTATACACTGGAATTCAGAAGGTTGAGAGGGGATCTGATTGAAACATACAAGATTATTAAGTGATTGGACACACTAGAGGCAGGAAACATGTTCCCAATGTTGGGAGAGTCCAGAACCAGAGGCCACAGTTTAAGAATAAGGGGTAGGCCATTTAGTATGGAGTTCAGGGAAAACTATTTCACCCAGAGAGTTGTGGATCTATGGAATGCTCTGCCTCAGAAGGCAGCGGAGGCCAATTCTCTGGATGCTTTCAAGAGAGTTAGATAGAGCTCTTAAAGATAGTGGAGTCAAGGGATATGGGGAGAAGGCAGGAACGGGGTACTGATTGTGGATGATCAGCCATGATCACATTGAATGGCGGTGCTGGCTTGAAGGGCCGAATGGCCTACTCCTGCACCTATTGTCTATTGGTGTCATTATCCTGCTGAAAGACCAAGATCCTCTCCAATTTAAGCTTTTTGGCAGAGGCAAGCAGTTATTTTATCCAGGAGTCTCTGTATTTAACAGCATTCATCTTCCTATTATTCCTAACCAGAATTTCAGTACCTGCTGCTAAAAATCATACCTAGAACATGATACTTTACCACCATACTTTGCAGTAGGGATGGTGTTAACTGGCTGTTGCGCAGGTTTAGATTTATGCTACGTGTACCACTTAGTGTTGAGGTCAAAAAATTCCACTTTAGTCTTCTCTAACCAGAAGATCTTCTAGGTTATACTTTGCAAAGTCTTTAAGAGCAAGGATATGTTTATTTTTAGCCAGGGCTTCTCCCCTGCCACTTTTCCATAGATGCCCTGTTTGTACAAGGCCTTAGAGATTGCGGAACCATGAACTTCATCTCTGTTGCAACCACTGATTTCTGCTGCTCACTCTTGAGTGACTGTTGGTGTCACAGTAGCATCTCTTACAAGTGCCATTCTTCTCCAGCGACTAAGTTTGGAGGGGCAGCCTGACCTAGGCAGTGTGGTTGTGTTTTCATATTTTTTAAACTTTATCATGATGGACTGCACTGAGCACTAAGGTGTGTTCAGTGCCTTTGAAATGTACCCTTCCTCAGATTTGTACTTCTCTATTATCATTTCTCTGACTTGCCTTGCATGATCTTTTGTCTTCATTTTTGTTTGGTCTCGTGACAATGTACCATACTGTTGTACCTTTCAGAGAGAAAGGGCATTTATTCAGGTGATCTTCCAATTTTCTACATCAACAAATTGGGTGAGTTGGTAAGGTAATATACAGTATTGCACCTGAGGAACATTAGCGTAGTAATTACAAAGGGGATGAATACTTTTTCAGCCTCACAATTTTTGTTTTTATTTATTAATAAATTGACAGGTTTTGGAATTTTGATTTGACATCATACATTGTTGTAATGTGAGCATAATAAAGAAAAGTTAATACTAATTAGGATAATGGTAATATAGCAATACTCCCATTAGGGGAAGTTGTCTGTAAAGAGAGGGCTGGTTCCAGGTTTGGGGGTTTTTTTACTTCAGTCTTTTCCAGTGTGCATATGCATAGCTCGCTGCTGTGCCGTATGGTTCAGTGAAAGCCTCTGTATGTAACTATCGGTTTTGCCGTCCCAGGTAAAGTTGTTCTTTTGGACGTGAATTTGTCGAGTGGTCCTTTTTCAAAGTAGAAGTTACCACATATTTTTGGCACCGAGGAGGGGATTTAAACAGCCTAAATGTTTTAGGAAAAGATGATACAACCTGTAGATGTGCAGTTGATATATAAAAATATATTCAAAACATAATTTTAAACATCAAGATGTCTAAAATAGAAACAACCTCTCCAAAGCAGTTTAGAAGCAACTTGAGACAGTTAAGGTTATGAGTAAAGGGCCTCGAAAAGAGGAGACCTGGGACAGGATAAGGGTGAGAGGGAATTTCCAGTGCCTTTACGGGTTGCATAACTAACCATGCAACAAAATAGCCCTATTATCAACCCGATCTGCCTCCTTTGCACAACACACTCCCTCTCTCAATTTCTCACAATACTTATTGGTAATCTAGCAGTTCACCCCAGATGTTTAACATCTGGGCAGAACCTGAACAGGCAGTTTAATGTCAGTGATAAGAGAGACTGGTTGCTTTGCCTGTTTTACCTACAAGTAAAAGCGCATGAGCATTTCTTGAAATTGACCTCCCCCGTACAGTTTAGCTGATACAGCAAAACGCTCCACAAACTATTGTCCAAGCTCCAGTTTTTAAGAATTCATAATTTTACTAGAGAAGTCATTTCCAGTGACGAGGTGAACTGTTTTTTCTGGACGTGCCGAGGAGGATCAACGCAGGGACAAGAGGCAAAAGGGCACCGGTGTCTGAACAGGAGCTGCGCAGGGACAAGGAGCCTTGCGTTCAGATGGCTACGTTTGGGACTATCGGTGAATTTATGGAGGGGAATGAGGAGTGGCTGGAGTATGACTAAAGGTTAGGACACTTTTCCTGTGCTAATAGAATTACGGAGGAGGCTAAGAAGCGCTCTATTTTTCTGAGTGTGTGTGGGGCAAAGACTTAACAAGCTGATAAGGAACTTAGCCACACCACGGGGGAAATTCCATATGACAAACTGGTCAAGCTCGTGGGGAACCACCACAATGGGAAACCTGTGATAGTCCAATGGTTCAATTTTCACAGCCATTTCAGGAAGCCAGGTCAGTGCGTGGCCGAGCTTTGGCAGCTGTCGGAGTATTGTGATTTCGGAGCAGGGTTGGATGACATGCTCTATGACAGATTGGTATGCGGCATTAATAACAATGCCGTCTGCGGGGGGAAACCCTGCCGCTGACTTTCAAGAAAGCCCTAGAGATTTCCCAAGGCATGGAGATGGCTGCTAATAATGCCAAGGATATCCAGAAAGGACATTGTGGGGGGCGGGGGGGGGGGGGTTGTAGTCAGCGGTAGTGCACCAAGTCAGGAGGGAGACTGGTAAGCAGGCAAAGCAGGTGGAATGTTTTCAGTGTGGAGGGATGCACTGTGCAAATGATTGCAAAATCAAAGACACTGTCTGCCATGCTTGTAGCAAAAAGGGACATTAGTTAAAAAGTGCAGGAGTTCAAAGGGTAAGGTTAAGCTTGGGCAGGGGAAAGCTCAACAGGCTCAGGCAGCCACACATCACCTAGAAGAGGCAGATGAAGAAGCAGCGTGTGCGTACAACATGTTTGGAGTGGAAATGGATGAGGAACCACCTGAACCATATTATGCCACAGTTACCATCAGGGGAAAGGACATTAAGTTCGAGATTGATTCAGGGGCTACTGCATCAGTCATTAGTGAGGAGACCTACAGGAGGACATGGGGGTCCAACCTGCCTCCCATCAGACTGTCTAAGCTCAAACTCAGGATCTATATGGGGCAGCCCATACCTCATTTAGGGGTGTTATATGTGGACATTTCAGCCGGGGGTCAGAAGGCTGAAGCCAGGCTGGTGATAGCTAAGGGCAGTGGGCCCAGTCTTTTGCCCCATGATTGGCTTCGCAAAATCAGGCTCAACTGGTATGAAATTAAGTATGCACAGAGGACATTCTGCAGTGGTACAGTGACGTTTTCAGGAACGAGCTGGGCACACCGAAGGACGTGACCGTGAAACTCCATGTCGACCCTGAGGCCACACCACGTTTTTTTAAGCCCAGGTCGATGCCCTATGCCATGAAAGACAAAGTCAAGGAGGAGCTGGAACGTTTACAGGGGCTGGGCATCATTGAGCATGTCCAGTTTTCAAGGTGGGCAGCTCCCATTGTTCCAGTTTTGAAGGCAGATAAAACGGTGAGGATACAAGCTTACGGTAAATCAGGTCTCTAAGCTAGAGGAGTACCCATTACCACGGTGGATGACCTGTTTGCGACTCTGTCAGCTGTTCACAAAGCTGGACATGAGCTACGCTTACCAACAGCTGCTGCTCGACGAGGATTCAAAGGAGTATCACTATCAACACACACAAAGGATTATTCAGATACAATTGCCTGGTGTTTGGAGTGACGTCCAGCCCCACCATTTTCCAAAGTTGCTGCAGGGGATTCCGCACGTAGCAGTGTATCTTGATGATATTTTGGTCACGGGGGCCACAGAGGTGTAGACGCAGGGCTGTGATTGAAATGTGGCAAATGTGTGTTCCTAGCACTGAGCATGACCTCCCTGGGGCACAAGATCACTGCTGAGGAGCTCTACCCAGTGGAGGACAAAGTGAGAGCTATCAAGGAGGCCCCAAGCCCCAAGAGTGTCACTGAACTCAGATCATTTTCGGGCATAGTGAATTATTATGGCAAGTTTCTTCCTGACCTCTCTAAGGTTTTGGCCCCACTGTACAAGCTGCATCACAGTGACACTAAGTGGCAGTGGGGTGAAGAGCAGGAGGAAGCTTTCAAGGAAGTGAAAGAACTCCTCTACTCAGCGAAGCTGCTTGTTCACTATGATCCAGACAAGGGGATCGTCCTCTCATGCGACGCCTTGCCCTATGGAGTCGGGGCAGTCCTCTCTCATGTAATGGAGGACCATTCAGAGAAGCCTATTGGTTTTTCTTCACATACCCTGATGACTGCTGAGAAGGGATATTCACAGCTAGACAAAGAATGTCTGGCCATTGTGTTTGCAGTCAAACGTATTCATCAGTACCTCTATGGACGTGCATTCACAATTTATACAGGCCATAAACCACTGAGACCAGATGCATCCCACCGCTAGCCTCAGCCAGGATACAGCATTGGGCTCTTACATTGTCAGCCTACCGGTATACTATAGCGTACAGAGCTTGTAGGGATAATGCAAACGCCGATGCACTGAGTCGACTACCGTTACCTGAGACACCTGTTACTACGTATGTGCCTCTGGAGACTGTGTTTTCATTGGCGAGGCTGTCAGAGACAACTGTAAAGGTAACCCAGATCAAGCAGTAGACAGAGAGGGACCCAGTCCTGTCCCATGTCAAGACTTCCCTTTTACAAGGTTGGCCCAGTGTTGTGGAAGGAGAGGAGCTAAGGCCTTATGCCAAACACAAGACAGAACTGAATCTGTAGGGTGGCTGCATTTTCTAGGGGGGAGGGTCGAGGCTCATCCTGCCTCCCCCTGGCCGTTCATGAGACTCATCCAAGGGTGTCTTGAATAAAAAGCCTTGGAAGATTCTACGTCTGGTGGCCAAGAATGGATCAGGAACTGGAGAACAAACCATGCACGCAATGTCACACTAGTCAGAACATGGCACGACCAGCTCCTTTGCACCCATGGGAGTGGCCAGACCACCACTGGTCTAGGCTACATTTGGACTTTGCTGGCCCCTTTATGGGGCAGATGTTTCTTGTAATGGTGGATGCGCACTCCAAATGGATGGAAGCTCACATCATGAGCAACATCACAGTCCCCTCAACCATTGACAAACTCAGGCAAGTGTTTGCAGTCCGCGGGTTGCCTGACACTCTGGCCACTGATAATGGCCCGACCGACGTTCACCAGTGAGCTGTTTGGTGAAATCATGCGGCAGAATGGCATTCATCACATTCGGACACCCCCTTTCCACCCAGCCTCAAATGGCTTGGCTGAACGGTCTGTTCAGACAGTGAAGGAAGGGCTGAAGCGGATGACAGGGGACTCGCTCAGCACTTGGCTTTCACGTTTCCTGTTTAAATACCGCCTCATGCCACAGACTATGACTGCACACACTCCAGCAGAGGTGCTGAAGGCCTAAGTCAAGATTGGACTTGCTGTGCCGGGACATGAAGGCAAAGGCAGGAAAAGCAGAAGGAGGGACATGATCAACATGTGCGAGAGAGACAGTTAAAACCGGATGACAATGTCTATGTGAGAAACAATTGGCAATGGCTACCTGGGGTTATTCTTAAGCAGAGTGGTCCAGTCTCCTATATTGTTAAGTAGACTGACGGACGTGTTTTCCGCAGACATCAGGACCATGCGCGCCTGCGTCATGATACAGGCTCAGAGGCGGACAGTTCCATGGAGTTTGCAATGGTGAGACAGTCTACTGTGGGAGCATGTCCACCAGTGATTTTGCCAGAGAGAGAGAGAGAGAGATGCTGACAGAGGGGTCTGGGTCCCCTGAAGAAGATGGACATTCTCACGCGGACACACAGACCCCTCTCATGCCCCCAACACCAGATCCACCCAAAACACCCTCACCAGCGGTGCCTGCTGGGTCACCGGGGGTAGTGTGCAGATTACAGCGCCCTCGCAAACCTCCTGACAGACTGAATGCTTGACTGGACTGTTTTTTTTGTTAGGCTGAATATTGAATCTGCCACGTTATCAGGTGTTTTGTATTGGTAAGCTGTTGCTGAGACACTAGTATAAGTTTCAGAGGTATGCAAGCTAATGACACCACTGGTTTTGTTTCCCAGCTCCTTTACATTTGGGGAATGTTGGAATTTAAAGGGGAAGAAGTGCTGTAATGTGAGCATTATAAAAATAAGTCAATACTATTTAGGATAATGGTAATATAACAATACTCCCACCAGGGGAAGAAGTTTGTAAAGAGAGGCTGGTTCCAGGGTTGGGGGGGTTTTACTTCAGTCTTTTCCGGTGTGCATGTGCATAGCTCGCTGCTGTGCCGTATGGTTCAGTGAAAGCCTCTGTATGTAACTATCGGTTTTGCTGTCCCAGGTAAAGTTGTTCTTTTGGACGTGAATTTGTCGAGTGTTCCTTTTTCAAAGTAGAAGTTACTACATACACCATGTTTTGTAGATTAGCTGAAAAAATCCGACTCTTTTAAATTTAGAAAATGAGAGAGTGAAACGTGAAAATAGTTGTGGGTGCTGAATACTTTTTCCAAAGCCCTGTAGGTACTGTGTTTTGCACTTTAACCCCAGAAGAACAATGTTTCATTTAGCTGTATGCATGTGTAGGGTTGAATGATAATAAACTTGAACTTTAACTTGATTTTGATTACATGTGGAGTAAAAAAATTTACAATAACAGAATGGTGGGGTCATAGATACCTGTTTTGGGCATTTAAAAGAACAGTTCGTCATTGTCACCTCCTCATCCATTGTCTGTCAGGTCTGCAACTTTCCCCTTTAAGTTCTGATCCAGTACTTCTTTTTAAAGCTTTTGTGCAGAAATGTAATTACCTTTTGCTGGAATTTTGGATGAGAACAACTTTAATTAAGTCACTTTTTAAATCTTTCAGTATCCACTGCCCATGTATTGTACATCTTATATCTGGATTGTGCTGAGTTAAATAAAAACATCTAGTTAAATACTAGGAGACTGAAAATACTTGGCTTCTTAGCCATTGGCTCCATTCTTAGTATCTGTTTAAAAGTGCAACAGACTCATTACTCCATGGTAAGCAATGAATTCCATAATGCTTCTATTAGTAAAACATCTAGCTTCTTAACACCTATTACCAACACTCTTTAATACCATTGTTACATAATTCTTCACAATTCATGTGTATTTTTGTCTCCCCGTCTTGCTCGCTTTGAATTCATCTGCAACTCTTGTCTGTCGGATCGCATGTGATTATTACATTAATCTATCAATTTTTATTCATCTATAGGGTCAACCTCTGTTGTAAAGAGAGACTGGCAGATAGTTGTGAAAATATGCAAATTACTGTGTTACTGGAAGGGAATTTACGGGGAGGAGATTTAGCTCTTCCCATTTGACAGTGGAGTTAGTAGGATAATCTTACAACAGATTCATAAAAGGAGAATAGCCCAGTATCAGAAAAGCCTCAACTATATCAATGTAGGATCTTAATGATGGATCATCTCAAGATTGATCGAAGTACATGTATTGACAAAGAATATTGTCCTGCTGGTGTTTTTCTTCAGCAGCCTACAAAGACCTTCTCAGATAAATCCTCTCCATTCTCCTGTTATTGCAGTATCGATTAACTAGATAACAACACTCACTTGTAGCTAGAAGAGTGACACTCTTTGTGGTATGGAGAGATTGCATCTGGGAGACTCCATGCTAGTAGCTATGTGACATTGTACAGGGATCAATAGAATATGTCATGCTGGAAGTGACAAGTATAATGTAACTACAGGAAACCCAACATTGTAGTTCTGTGAACCAACCTTAGAAGACTTAAATCTTTGTATGATCTTCATAAATTACATTAGGGTGCTCCAGAAAACTGTTCTACAGCCATTAAAAGACAGTACAGCAATTTCTCCGCTACACTGTCAAGAAAGGTTGTGTGGGGATGTTAAGTGAATGAATTTTAAAGTTAGATACATTTTGACATTTGCCAAAAAGGATATTGGAGAAGACATAGGAAGGGGTGATGAGGGGAAAGAGATCAAAGGTTGGGAACATTATGACTGATCAAAGATTGAACATTATGGTGATCTTATTGTAATCAGTCAAAATATATTTGCAAGCACAAGAGCATACTCTCCTCTTTGCTTCTGCTTTCAACACGCTACCGAAAGATAGCCATGAAGAAAGTGATTGCATCAATGAGCAATAGCAATTCATGCTGACAGCAGAAGCAGTGAGCCACCAGACACTCCTGGCAGGAGGTTTCCAGGCAGGGCCCAGCAAGGTGAAGGATTGTGTCAAAATATGAATTATAAAAAGTAAGCCACTGGATCTTTCTCGGTGTTCTCTGCCACTTATTAAAGTTATATCTGATTGTAGCCTCAATTCCATGTTCCTGTCTATTCCTGGTAACCTTTCCTTGCTTACCAAGTGTCTGTCTACCTTTGCTTTACAATTATTCAAATACGCTGTTTAATTTCCACCAGCCTTTGGGAACAAGAGTTCTACTGTTTCATTCATACCTTCTAGGAGAAAAAAGTGCTTCTGATTGAACTAGGCTCATCCTTTGTTTTTGAGTTCTGGTTTTAGATATGACCATGAGAGGAAACATCCTCTCCACATCTACCCCGGGATCATTTTTCAGTTGTCCCCCACTTTCTCCCTTCTGAACAACAGATACAAGCCTAGCCTTTCAATGGACATGTTCCTTAAGTAAAGTGACCAATACTATACACTGTACTCCATATCCTATTTAAGGGAAGCATGCCCTCTTTACTTGTACTCAAATCTCCTAATGATTATCAATAATATTCTTTAAATTTCCTGATTACTAGCCTTTTGTGAAGCATTCTAGGGTACCTTGTTCTCTCTACATCTGAGTTCTCTACAGTCACTTGTCATTTAGATAATAAACTTAGTTTTTTTAAAATCCTGCCAAACTAAATATAAATCAAAATATTGAGTACTGGAGTTGGATGTTACGTTGAAATTGTATGAGATGTTGGTGAGGCCTAATATGGAGTATTGTGTGCAGTTTTGGTCATCTACTAATAAGATTGAAAAAGTATAGAGAAAATTTACAAGGATGTTGCTGGGATTTAAGGATCTGAGTTATAGGGAACAGTTGAATACGTTGGGATTGTATTCCTTGGAGCATAGGAGAATAAGGGAAAATTTGATAAAGGTGTACATTTATGAGGGGTATAGATTAGGTAAATGCAAGCAGGCTTTTTCCACTGAGGTTGAGTGAGATTTGAACTACAGGTCATGGTTTAAGGGTGACAGGTGAAATATTTAAAGGGGATATGAGGGGAACTTCACTCAGAGGGTGGTGAGAATGAGTATGGAATGAGTTTCCACCAGAAGTGGTGGATGTGGGTTTGATTTCAACAATTGAAATAAATCTGGATCAATATATAGATGGGAGGGGTATGAGTGGCTATGGTCCAGATGCAGGTCGATGGGACTAGGCAGAATAATAGTTTTGCATAGACTAGATGGGCCAAAATGCCTGTTTCTGAGGTGCAGTGCTCTAAACTGTCCTTATTCTTTTCTAATCTACAGATGTCTTCAAAATATACTTTCCTGCCCATCTTGCTGGTATCAGAAAATTTACCTTCAGTGCTCTCAAGCAAGTTTATATAAATTGTAAAATCTTGAGACATGGGAATCAAATTTTGTGGCATACCATGCTTTGCATCTTGCCAAACAAATAAAAATATTTTTATGCTTCCTTTAAGACAGCAAATCTTTTACCTTTTACTAATATATAATGTTATATGTAACAATAATACACCATAAAACTTGTTTTCTGCAATCATAGAAACATAGAAAACCTACAGCACAATACAGGCCCTTCGGCCCACGAAGTTGTGCTGAACATGTCCCTACTTTGGAAATTACTGGGGTTACTAATAGCCCTCTATTTTTCTAAGCTCCATGTACCTATCCAAAAGTCTCTTAAGATACACTATCGTATCCACCTCCACCACCATTGCCAGCAGCCCATTCCACACACTCACCGGTCTCTGTGTAAAAAAAAAAGCTTACCCCTGACATCTCCTCTGTACCTACTCCCCAGCACTTTAAACTGTGCCCTCTTGTGGCAGCCATTTCAGCCCTGGGAAAAAGCCTCTGACTATCCACACGGTCAATACCTCTAATCATCTTATACACCTCTTATCAGGTCATCTCTCAGCCTCCGTCGCTCCAAGGAGAAAAGGCCGAGTACACTCAACACAGAGTTGCTGAGGTGAGGAGTATTATTTTAGGCTACAACATGATATTGATAAACTGGTAAAATGAGCAGAACAGTGCAGGTAGAAAGTAATCCTGTGAGGTGCAAGTTAATGCCCTCTGGGAAGGGGTAGGACATACACGATACACAGTAGAGTTTTAGTGATTAAATTCAAAGTACATCATAGTACACAACGCTAAGATTTGTCTTCCCACAGCCAGTCACAAAACAAAGAAACACAGTGTAACCTATTTGAAGAAAACATCGAACACCCAATGCATGATAAAAAAAGAAATCGTGCAAATGACAAAAAGTGAACGAATAGCACACAGGATATCAAATATTTAAATTTGAAATGGTCTAGGACTGTTCTGTTCAGCTTAGCATTGTAATGTTCATTGACTGCAGGTCAGTCTGCACCGAGGATGGTCAAATTACACAAACAGCTAAAACGAAGAGCAATTGGAAAATCGAGACACATTCAACATAAACCGCAAGAGTATTCCAGAACTAGTCTAAACCTCAAACCACAATGTCCTTCTGAGAAAGGGTCCCTTAGCCACAGAGCCAATCCTTGCAGTATGAACCGAAAATTTTTGCACTTGCCTCCAGCAGCAGCGAGGGAAAGGGAGACCAGTCAAATGCAGGCAAATGGCATAAGCACCCGCTTGCTGCCTTTTCTCGCCTTCGTCAACTTCTTGCTCGATGCTTTAAACGGTGATGAGTTATGGAGCAGTTCATGAGGTTGCACTGCACCATTAGGCCGTAATCTCCGCTCTCAACTGTGCCAAACTTTCCCAGAGACAGCAAAAGCGCAATATTGTCCAGTCAGCTCAAAAAATGGCAACTACAGTGTCCAATTGCATGCAGTTCAATAGAAAAAGCATATTTAAAAGTAGTAGTAATTTTGTGAACTATCTCCAGGACGTCATCATTGGTCACTGACACCATCTTGCACTTTAGTAGAGAATAAAGGGATTGTAGTGTATGTCCAAGGACCCCTAAAGGAGGCAGCATAGCTAGTTAAGATAGTGGACAACAAGAAATGGATGGGGTACTTATCTTCACATACTAGACATAGACAAGTAAGATAAGGTACAATTATGTAAGATGTTAGTTAGGCCACAGCTGGTATTCCCTGCACTGTTATGTTTGCTATATGATTAGAAGGATCTAATTGCACAGGTGATTCATTCACCAGGATGTTGCTGAGGATGGGGGATCTAGTAGATGTTTTGTGTTTAATATTTCACTAATATTTGAGTAATATTGTAAGGGTGCAGAGGAGATTTACAAGGATGTTGCTTGAATTGGGGAGCATGCCTTATGAAAATAGGTTGAGTGAACTTGGCCTTTTCTCCTTCGAGTGGTGGAGGATGAGAGATGACTTGATAAGATGCTGAGAGGCATTGATCGTGCATATAGTCAGAGGCTTTTTCCCAGGGCTGAAATGGCTAACACGAGAGGGCACAGTTTTAAGGTGCTTCGTACAGAGATGTCAGGGGTGATTTTTTACGCAGAGAGTGGTGAGTGCTTGCATGGACTGTCAGTGACGGTGGTGGAGGTGGATACGATAGGATCTTTTAAGAGACTCCTGGATAGGTACATAAGCTTAGAAAAAGAGGGCTATGTGTAACCCTAGATGCTAATCAACTTCCCAGTTCTTTACTTCACCTCTCTCCCCCTCCTGGTTTCACCTATCACCTTGTGTATCTCTCCACCCTCCCCCAACTTTTAAATCTACTCATCTTTTTTTCTCCAGTCCTGCTGAAGGGTCTCGGCCTGAAACGTCAACTGTACTTTTTTCCATAGATGCAGCCTGACCTGCTGAGTTCCTCCAGCACCTTGTGTTTATTGCCAAGAGAAGAATTGATGGGTTTTGTTTTGTAATTGTGTAAAAGAGGCTCTAGGCTCTAACTCTATATGCATTTGGCTTTACCACAAAGCTTTACTTAGCCTTGTCCGACCTGATCTCTCCAGTCTGCTAGAAACGATCTTTCTAAAACAACTTGGTTAGAAGTTTCTATTTCTATCTTTATATTCATCACCAAAAGCTGGTCTTACGACAGCACATTTTTTGACTTCCATGTGGTTTGTTTTATTGTGCTGCACAGAGTACATTTAAGCAGTTATTTTTGTGTTGTGGCTGTAAAATTATTTTATAATTTTAATCGTATTTTGATTTGGAGCATAGTGACAGTAATAGGTTCAGAAACTGTGGAAAGACACAACAGATCAAAACAGCATTTGTGAGAAGAGGAAGAGATAATATTTCAGTTTGAAGGCCCTGCATGTTTTTTTGGTGAAGGGTTCTTCAGCTTGAAACATTAACTCCTGTTTCTTTCTCCACTGATCAGTTGTAGAGTCATAGAGTACTACAGCACAGAAACAGACCACTCTGCCCATCTAGTATTCTGCCTAGTCCCATCTAGTCCATACTTCTTTCATCCATCTGTCTATCCAAACTTCATTTAAATGTTACAATTGAACCCACATCTACCACTTCCGCATTCAACCATCCTTTGAGTGAAGTAATCCTCCTTAAATATTTCATCTTTCACTTTAAGCTATGTTCTAGTCCCACTCAACCTAAGGCGCAAATGCCTGCAAGCATTCACCCTATTTGTGCCTCTCACAATTTTGTGTATCTCTATAAGATTTCCCCCCTCATTCTGTGCTCCAGGGAATAAAGTACTAACCTATTCAACCAATCTCTATGACTCTGGTCTCAAGTCCCAGCAACGTCCATGTTACTTTGCTCTGCATTCTTTCAATTTTACTGATATCTTTCCTGTAGTAGGTAACCACGATTTCTCCAGTTTCTGCTTCCCCCCCGCTTCCCTCTTCTTCAGTTTCCCCCTTTGGCCATTTACCTCTTCTCTTTACCCCTATCCCCTCCCTCTGGTGCCCTCCTCCTTCCTTTTCTCTTGTGGTCCACTTTCCTCACTTATCAGAATCCTTCTCCAGCTCTTTAATCAGGATGAGCGTATGTCATGAAATTTGTTGTTTTGTGGCAGCAGTACATTGCAATACATAATGATAAAATACCATAAATTACAATAAGAAGTGTGTGTATGAAACATAGAAATCTACAGCACATTGCAGGCCCTTTGGCCCACAATGTTGTACCGACCATGTAACTTACTCTAGAAACTGCCAAGAATTTCCCTAGCGCATAACCCTTTAATTTTCTAAGCTCCATGTATCTAAGAGGCTCTTAAAAGACTTTATTGTATCTGCTTCCACCACCACCCCCAGCAGTGCATTCTATCCACCCACCACTCTCTGTGTGAAAAACTTAACCCCTGACATCCCCTTGATTCCTTGTGTTAGCCATTTCGGCCCTGGGAAAAAGCCTCTGGCTATCCACATAATCAATGCCCCACATCATCTTATGCACCTCTAACAGGTCACCTCTCATCCTCCATCGCTCCAAGGAGGAAAGGTCAAGTTCACTCGACCTATTCTCATAAGGTATGCTGTCCAATCCAGGCAAAATCCTTGTAAATCTCCTCTACATCCTTTCTATGGCTTCCACATCCTTTCTGTAGTGAAGTGACCAGAACTGAGCACAGTACTCCAAGTGGGGTCTGACCAAGGTCTCGTATAGCTGAAACATTACCTCTCATATCTTTTGAACTCAGTCCCACAGCTGATGAATGCCAACACACCATACACCTTAACAACACTGTCAACCTGCGCAGCAGCTTTGAGTATACTTTGGACACGGAGCCCAAGATCGCTCAGATCCTCCACACAGCAAGAGTCTTACCATTAATATTAGATTCTGACTTCAAAATATGTGTGTTCATTTTAGAATATATAATATATATATATATTCCCTTTCCACTGCTGATCCATATAACCGTATAACCATATAACAATCTCAGCACGGAAACAGGCCATCTCGGCCCTCCTAGTCCGTGCCGAACTCTTAATCTCACCTAGTCCCACCTACCCGCACTCAGCCCATAACCCTCCACTCCTTTCCTGTCCATATACCTATCCAATTTTATCTTAAATGACACAACTGAACTGGCCTCTACTACTTCTACAGGAAGCTCATTCCACACAGCTATCACTCTGAGTAAAGAAATACCCCCTCGTGTTTCCCTTAAACTTTTGCCCCCTAACTCTCAAATCATGTCCCTTAATTTGGATTGGTCTGTGTTCCCTCAACTTTCCCTCCTGATATCCACAATCAATCCTTTGATTGTTCTGATACTGAGTACAATGTTATTGTTGAGACACCACTCAAACAGCTGATCTATCTCACTCCTCTGTATTTCCTTGTCACCATCTAAAATTCTGCCAACAATACTTGTGTCATTATTCACCTATCACTTCCCAGCTTCTTACTTTATCACCCCCACCCCAATCACCTAGCTTCACCTATCACCTTTTAGTTCATCCTCCTTCCCTCCCCCCCACATTATTCTGGCATCTTCCCCCTTCTTTTCCAGCCTCAAGCCAAAACATCAACTGTTTATTCCTCTCCAGAGATCCTGCCAGACCTGCTGAGTTCCTTCAGCATCTTGTCTATGTTGCTCTGGATTTCCGGCATCTGCAAAATCTTCTGTGTAGGTGACTAGATATGCATACAATACTGTAAATTCATCCTCACAAATATCTTCTACAACTTCCAACATAACATTCCAACTCCTATACGCAATTCACAAAACAAGAGAAAATCTGCAGATACTGGAAATTTGAGCAACACACACAAAATGCTCTGCAGATGCTGGAAATCTCAATGCCCTGATTTATGTGCCAAGAGTTCTCTTAATGACCCCATAACTTTCAAGAAATTAAGGGTCAATATTCCGAAGTCCATTTGTTCTACCACCTGCCTCAGTACTCTAACATTCATTGTGTAAGACCTACCTTGGTTTGTCCTCCCAAATGCAACACCTCATGCTTGTCTGCGGTAAATTCCATCTGCCATTTATTACATGGCTTGCTGGTGTTTACTGATCAGACTTTCAGTATCTGTCGTTCCAGTGACAAATTCACCTTGTTTTTATCTTAATTTGCCTTGTCAGAATATAATATTTTTCATTTTTGAATATTATCTTATTAAACAAAAAGCTGAAAAGAAATGTGCTTTACTGATTGAAAACTTTGTCTTAATTTAAGTGGTAATATGGGCTATGAAAAGAATGTAGAGAGGCTACAGGGGTATATAAATAGGTGGTGAGTGAGCAAGAACATTACAGGTAGAATATAAATTAGAATAATGTACTGTTATCCATTTTGATAGAAAACATAGAAAATGGTTTAAATTGTGAGAGATCTGGGTACAATTGACGTGCAGGTTCAACTGGTAATTAGGAAGGTGAACTGTATAATGATCTCCATTACAAGAAGATTTGAGTACAAGAGTAGAGCTGGAATTGTCCAATTATAAAGAGCCCTGGCGAGGTTGCATCTGGAGAATTTGTACAGGTCTGGTCTCCTACCTAAAGAAGGATATGCTAACACCATAGGTTGATCAGATGGATTCTTGGAATAGTGAATTTGTCATTATAAGGTCTGTATTCTCAAGTTTGTAATATGTCAGCCATTAGGGAAAAGAAGAAATTACTTATGCCACAGGATCGTGAATATTTGGAATTCACTTCACTTCAGGAGTTCAGTTGCTAATTATAGTCAAAGCAGCGATCAATAGATTTTAGCTGCCCGAAGGAAACGGGAATTGGGATTCATACAGGAAAGAGACAGCAATGGGAAACAGACCCAGACACAAGGGCTGAACGGCTCACTCTTCTGTTTCTTATCATTTATGTAAAACCCCAGGAAAGATGTCCAAGTACTAAAATGCTACACAAAACTCTGCCAGAAACCTGAATTAATAAAAGTACCCTTTCTGTTTTCTCTTTAAACTTTACCTTTTTCCATTTTGCAGTAGCAGTTTTATATTGTTTCTGTTAATGCTGCAGCTTTATCTGAGCTGCCCATTTTCAGTTTCTTGAGAGCAGTACTGCTGTTATCTCTAAAGCACTTTCTCTTCTACTAGATTGTACATAGAAGGAATAGCAGAATCTACCTCATCAGTATAATTCACAGCACATTCCTGAGTTTTGAAAACAGATATAAGTATACAACTGATAAAAATCAATGCCATTCTTTTTGGGTGAGAGAGTTTAATGGGATTACTGTTGTCTATCAAGTGTTTGAGTGGGCATATTATTAGTTATTAACTCAAATGCCAGAACACCAAATGTTTTAGAAAATTTGACAGTCTAATTATTAAAGTAAATTACATTATATAACAAATGTTTTTATGAGCTTGAATGCCAATAAAATTTAGTTAGTGTCAGCTATTTCTTGTAACTAATGGGTATTGATTATGATATATCTCACATTAAATCAGTTGAGTTGTTTTGAACAGAATTTTGTACAGCAAAATACATCAGTTACTTTGTTCTGATCATCAACCTGAAACGGGAGCTGTTTCTCGTCCCACAGCTGCAGCCTGACCTACGAAGTTAAATCACTTGAAAGCATGGTGTTGAAATTGGTAAATTATATTGGAACATTGGCTTTTAAAGGTGGATGAGGTTCTGTCAGTGCCTTTGATCTGTGCTGCACTCAAACTGCGGTTCTGTGCGGCAATGGAACCCGCTCCCAGGGCTCACTGATAGGCCGTATTTTGATAACCCAAGGATGCGGCCAAGAAGACTAGCATGCCTTTGGGGTTCCACTGCTGCGCAGCCCTGTGAATGAACTGATTCCTGGCTGGTGTCACTGAAGCATTGTGGGAGAAAACTGAATGGCAGGAACAGCGGAATAGCTGTCGGAAGTCTTTGTAATTGGCGAACCGCTCTTTCTCTCTCTTTTTGCCACTGGTGAGGGAGAATTGGCAGCTGATTCTTGAGTAGGAAAACTCATAAAAACTGCACGGCAGAATTTAACACCATAATCAGCGAGTTTTGTTTCTGTTTACCCTTCCTGCTGAATGACACCTCTCTGTCCCTTTATTAGAGAGAGAAAGAGCCTGTGGCATGTCAATTAGTTTTTGTGTTACTGCAGATCATAGTCTTTCTTGGGGGCTTTGCTATTGCTTGCTTGCAGGATGATGGGAGCTGATGCTTTTTGCTGAAGTAAGTGGGAGAGGGTTGATACTTTGCTGTTTGTGTATGGGAGTGGGGAGAGGGGGGCTTTGGGGTTCTAACGTTCTTACTGTCACTCATTCTTCTGTTTTCATGGGTGTCTGCTAGGAGCAATATTTTTAGGTTGTGTATTGTATACATTCTCTGATATTAAATAGAGCTATTGAACCAATAGTTCTATTGTACTATTGAACCACTTACCAAGGTACGATGGAAAACTTCATTTTGCATGCCATGTACACTGAATATTTCATCATATCAGTGCATTGAAGTAGAACAAGGGAAAAGCAATTCAAAATACAGAATTATGTTTTGCAGCTGCAGTGCAGGCAGACAACAAGGTCCAAGGTGATAACAAGGTACTCGTTGAGGTCAAGAGTCTATCTTTTTGTACTCGGTGATCGTTCAGTCGTCATAATAGCAGGATAGAAGCTGTCCATATACCTGGTAGCACATGCGCACAGGGTTTTGTGTCTCCTGTTTTGTAGAAGGGGCAGAAAAGAGAATGCCTGTGGTTGGTGAGGAATTTGATAATGTTGGCCATTTTACCAAGACAATAAGAAATGTGCACCGAATCCTTAGAAGGCAGATTGGTTTTTGTGATGTGTTGAAGTGTGTTCACAACACTCTGTGGTTTCTTGCGGTCTTGAGTAGAGCAGTTGCCATATCAACCCATGATGCATCCAGATAGGATACTCCCTGTGGTTCACCTATAAAAATTGCAACTAAGTGAATTTGTAATGACCACGTTCAAAATTTATTAGCTGCTGAATGGATCCCTGAATCCTGGTAACTGTCATTTTTTAAGTGTGGTCGTGCACTCCAATCATGTATTTTGATTTCTTTTTTACATTGTTCTTTTATTTTAAACTAGAGCTTTTACCAGCAGCCAATCCAGACATCGGAAGTTTAGAGAGGAGGGGGCTTCAATCAGGTCCACTGTCCAAGGATAAAATACAGCAACAGGTTGCAGCAGCATAATAGAGCTTTGACCAGTGACCATTCAGCATTTGAGATTGATTAGAAAGACTAAACTAAAGGAAGCATTTGACAAGGTCCCCCACGAGAGACTTATCCAGAAAGTCATGAGGCACGGGATCAGTGCAACCTTGGCTGTTTGGATAAAAAATTGGCTTATAGGAAGAAAACAGAGGGTAGTAATGGAAGGGAAGTATTTTGCCTGGAGGTCAATGACTAATGGAGTGCTGCAAGGATCTGTCCTGGGACCCCTGCTGTTTGTGATTTTTATAAATGACCTGGATGAAAAGACAGAAGGATGGATGAGTAAGTTTGCAGATGACACGAAGATTGGAGGAGTTGTGGATGGAGCTGTAGGTTGTCAAAAGTTTAAAGAGGATATAGACAGGATGCAGAGTTGGGCAGAAAAGTGGCAGATGGAGTTCAATCCAGATAAATGTGAGGTGGAAGGACAAACCAGAAAGCTGAGTACGGGGTTAATGGTGGGTTACTTAAGAGTGTGGATGAACAGAGGGACCTTGGGGTTCAAATCCATACATCCCTCAAGGTCGCTGCACAGGTTGATAGGATAGTTAAGAAGGCCTATGGGATGCGAGGCTTCATTAATAGGGGGATTGAGTTCAAGAGTAGAGAGGTCACGTTGCAGCTCTACAAATCTCTGGTGAGACCACACTTAAGAGTATTGTGTTCAGTTCTGGGCACCTCATTATAGGAAGGATGTGGAAGCTATGGAGAGGGTGCAGAAGAGATTTACCAGAATGTTGCCTGGATTGGAAAACAAGTCTTATGAGGCAAGGTTAGCAGAGCTGGGACTTTTCTCTTTGGAGCATAGAAGGACGAGAGGGGACTTGATAGAGGTCTACAAGATTATGAGAGGCACAGATAGGGTCGATAACCAGTACCTGTTTCCCAGGGCACAAATAGCAAATACCAGAGGGCATATGTACAAAGTTAAGGGAGGGATGTTTAGTGGAGACATCAGGGGAAAGTTTTTTTACACAGAAGGTTGTGGGTGCCTGGAAAGACTTGCCAGGGATGGTGGTGGAGGCTAAAACATTAGGAGTATTTTTAAGAGCCTCTTGGACAGGCACATGGATGAAAGAAAAATAGAGGGTTATGGGGTAGTGTGGGTTTAGTACTTTTTTTAAGGAATATATGGGTTGGCACAACACCGAGGGCTGAAGGGCCTGTACTGTGCTGTAGTATTCTAGTGTCTAGTGAAGGCAGGGGCAAGTGCAACAGCCATCATCTTGAGTGGACATAGAGTGATGATCTTAAGGCTTTAGCTCTTCGAGGCTTCAGTGAAAAGACACCACTCAGAGAAAGCAAAAGAAAGGAAACCTCAAGTTTTTTTTTCCATTTCTTCTTCATATCTGCTCATCTAGGATAGTAGGGATGCCAGGCAGGATAGTGAAATGCTTCTGTTGTGGGATGTGGGAAGGTGGGGAGACCCCCAGTGTCCCTGACAACTTCAGCTGCGAGAAGTGCACCCGGCTTTCTATCAAACCGTGTTAAGGAGTTAAAGCTGGAAATGGATGAACTTCGGATCATTTCGGAGGCTGAAGGGGTGATAGATAGAACATATAAACTGGGTGACAGTCAGGAAGGGAAAAGGGGTTCAGGAGCCAGTGCAGAGTACCCCTGTGACTAATTATCCCAGCAACAGGTATATTGTTGTTAGTTAGGAGAATGTACAGGAGTTTTTGTGGGTGAGAATGAGATTCCCAGATAATATATTGCCTTCTAGGTGTCAGGGTTCAGGATATCTCGGATCAAGTCCTTCAGCATTCTTAAGTGGGAGGGTGAACACCCAGGTGCCGTGGTCCATGTAGGCACCAATGACTTTTGTAGTGATAAGGTTCTGCATAGGAAGTTCAGGGAGTTAAGTGCCAAGTTAAAGGGTAGGATCTCCAGGCTTGTGATCTCAGAATTGCTACCCATGTAGCATGCTAGTGAGGCTTATACAGTTTAATAAGTGGCTAAGGAGTGGGTGTAGGAAGGAAGGCATAAGATCTTTGGATGTTTGGGCTCTCTTCCAGGGAAAGTGGGACCTGTACAGAAGAAACGGTTTGCGCCTGAACTGGAGGGAGTCTAATATCCTAGCAGGAAGGTTTGTTAATGCTGCATGTTAAAGGTTTAAACTAGAGTTACAGGGGGATCAGAACCAGAGTGCTAGAACTATTAGCGGAGAGGTTGTGGAGGCAGATGTTGGTAAGACCTCAGACAGTTAGGAATCAAAAGGTTGAGCATGGTGTGACTTGTGTCCTGAGCTGTGTATATTTCAATGTAAGAAGTATCATAGAAAAGGCTGATAATAGTGCTGAAGATGAAATAGCTGGTATAAAAACAGAGGCAGTGTGTAGTGATGGATGTTAATAGGGCAACATGGGAATTAACAGGATGAGTTGCAATGTAAAGGTGGACAAAATTGAAAAGGGTGAATACAGGACTGAAGGTGTTGTATCTGAATGCGTGCAGTGTGCAGAGTAAGATAGATGAACTTGTAGTGCAGGTATGATAGAGTAGGCATTACTGAATCATGACAAAGATTATAGCTAGGAGCTGAATCTAAGGATACACATTACATAGAAAGGATAGGCAGTAAGTCAGAGGGGGCTGCATTGCTCTGTTGGTAAAAATAAATCAAGTCATTAAGAGAGTTGTGACATCGGGTCAGAAGGTGTTGAATCATTGTGGGTAGAGCGAAGGAACTGCAAGGGTAAAAAGACCTTGATGGGAGTTGTATACAGACTCACCTAAACAGTAGTAAGGATGTGGCCTACAAATTACAATGGGAGATAGAAAATGCATGCCAAAAGGGCAATGTTATAAAAGTCATGGGGATCTTCAATATGCAGGTAGATTGGGAAAATCAGGATGGTGCTGGATTATAGGAGGGGGACTTTCTAGAGTGCTTATGAGATGGCTTTTTAGAGCAGCTCATGGTTGAGCCCACTAGAGAATCAGCTATTTTTGAATTGGGTGTTGTGCAATGAAACAGAATTGATTAAAGAGCTTAAGGTAAAAGAACCCTTAAGGGAAGTGATAATAATATTTGAAAGGAGAAGCTAAAATCAGATATATCAGTGGAGTAAAGGAAGTGATAGAGGTACGAGAAAGGAGTTGGCCAGAATTGATTGGGTAAAACACTGGCAAGGATGATAGTAGAGCAGCAATGGCTGGAATTTCTGTAATAATTCGGAGGGCACATGATATATCCATCTCAAAAAGGAAGAAGTATACTAAAAGAAATATGACACAACCATGGCTAACAAGAGAAGTCAAAGTCAACATAAAAGCCAAAGAGAGGGCACATAATAGAGCAAAAATTAGTGGGAAGTTAGAAGATTGGGAAACTTCTGAAAACCAACAGAAGCAACTAAAAAGTCATTAAGAAAATAAAGATGGAATACGAAAGTAAAGCAGCCACTAATATTAAAGAGGATACCTAAAGTTTTATCAGATACATAAAGTATAAAAGAGAGGCAGAAGTAGATATTGGACCAATGGAAAACAATGCTGGGGAGTAGTAACAGGGTATGGCGGAATAGTGGATGAACTGAATAAGTATTTTGCATCATTCTTCACTGTGGAAGGCACTAGCAGTATGGTGAAAGTTCCAGGTGTCAGGGGGCATGAAGTGTGTGAAGTTACCAATACCAGAGAGAAGGTACTTTGGAAACTGAAAGGTCTAAATGTAGATAAGTCACCTGGACTAGATGTTATATAACCCAGTGTTCTGAAAGAAGTGGTTGAAGAGGTAGTGCAGGCATTAGTAATGACCTTTCAAGAATCACTAGATCTTGGAATGGTTCTGGAAGACTGGAAAATTGCAAATGTCACTCCACTCTTCAAGAAGAGAGAGAGACAGAAGGAAGAAAACTTTGGGCCAGTTAGTCTGACCTCAGTGGTTGGGAAGATGTTGTTGATTATTAAGACCATAAGACCTAGGAGCAGAATGAAGCCATTTGGCCCACCGAGTATGCTCTACCGTTCAATCATGGCTGATCCTTTTTTTTCCCTCCTCCTCAACCCCATTTCCCGGCCTTCTCCCCATAACCTTTGATGCCATGTTCAGTCAAGAACCTATCAATCTCTGCCTTAAATACACCCAACGACCTGGCCTCCACAGCTGCACGTGGCAACAAATTCCACAAATTCACCACCCTCT
Organism: Hypanus sabinus; assembly: GCF_030144855.1. NCBI lineage: Eukaryota > Metazoa > Chordata > Chondrichthyes > Myliobatiformes > Dasyatidae > Hypanus > Hypanus sabinus. The sequence continues at coordinate 103,707,255 of NC_082717.1, read as the reverse complement.
GGCTAAAGAAATTTCTCTCCATCTCTGTTTTGAATGGACGCCCCTCTATCCTGACGCTGTGCACTCTTGTCCTAGACTCTCCCACCATGGGATACATCCTTTCCACGTCTACTCTGTCTAGGACTTTCAACATTAGAAAGGTTTCAGTGAGATCCCCCCCCCCCCACCATTCTTCTAAATTCCAGTGAGTACAGACCCAGAGCCGTCAAACATTCCTTGAATGATAACCCTTTCATTCCTGGAATCATCCTTATGAACCTCCTCTGAACCCTCTCCATTGCCAGCACATCTCTTCTAAGATGAGGAACCCAAAACTGTACACAGTACTCAAGGTGAGGCCTCAACAGTGCCTTATAAAGCCTCAGCATCACATCCCTGCTCTTGTATTCTAGACTTCCTGAAATTAGTGCTAGCTTTGCATTTGCCTTCCTCACCACCGACTCAGCCTGCAAGTTAACCTTCAGCGTGTTCTGCACAAGGGCTCCCAAGACCCTTTGCATCTCAGATTTTTGGCTTTTCTCCCTATTTAGATAATAGTCCACACATTCATTTCTACTACCAAAGTGCATGACCATGCATTTTCCAACATTATACTTAATTTGCCATTTTCTTGCCCATTCTCCTAATATGTCCTTCTGCTTCATACCTGTTTCCTCAACACTACCTGCCCCTCAATCAGTCTTCATATCATCTGCAAAGTTGGCAACAAAACCATCTATTTCATCATCTAAATCATTTATATACAGCATAAAAAGAAGTGGTCCCTAAACGGACCCCTGCAGAACACCGCTAGTCACTGACAGCCAACCAAACAAGGATCTTTTGCCAGTACTCTAACCACGTTAGTAACTTTTTCTTTATTACCATGGGCTGCTAACTTTTAAGCAGCCTCATGTGTGGCACCTTGTCAAAGGACTTCTGGAAGTCCAAATATGCAACATCCATTGCATCCCTTTTATCTATCCTACTTGTAATCTCTTCAAAGAATTGCATCAGGTTCGCCAGGCAGGACTTTCCCTTAAGGAAACAGTGCTGACTTTGTACTATCTTGTCCTGTGTTGCCAAGTACTCCATCACCTCGTCCTTAATAATTGACTAACATCTTCCCAACTACTGAGGTCAGGCTAACTGGTGTATAAATTCCTTTCTACTGCCTTCCTCCTTTTTTAAAGAGTGGAGTAACATTTGCAATCTTCCAGTCCTCTAGCACCATGCCAGAATCCAATGATTTTTGAAAAATCATCTCTAGTGCTGCCACAGTCTCTAACGCTACCTCTGCAGTTCATCTGGTCCAGGTGACTAATGTACTTTTAGGTTTTTCACATTTTTGAGCACCTTCTCCCTTGTAATAGTAACTGCACTCACTTCTCTTCCTTCACACACTACAACATCTTGCACACTGCTAGTGTCTTTCACAGTGACTGATGCAAAATGCTTATTTATTTCATCTGCCGTCTCCTTCCCTGCTGTTATTATTTCTCCTGCCTCATTTTTTAGCGGCCCTATTTCCACTCTCGTCTCTCTTATTTTTTTACATACTTGAAAAAGCTTTTTACTATTCACTTTGATATTATTTGCTAGCTTGCTTTCATATTTCATCTTTTCCTTTCTAATGACTTTTTAGTTGCTCTCTGTAAGTTTTTAAAAACTCCCCAATCCTCATTCTTCCCATTAATTTTTGCTTTGTTGTATGCCCTCTCTTTTGTTTTTACGTCAGGTTTGACTTCCCTTGACAGCCACAGTCGTACTATTTTGCCGTTTGAGTATTTCTTCACTTTTGGAGTACACATATCCTGCACCTTCTTCATTTCCCCCAGAAACACATGCCATTGCTGCTCTGCTATCATCCCTGCCAGCAGCTCCTTCCAATTTACTTTGGCCAACTTCTCTCTCATACCACTGTAGTTTCCCTTACTCCACTGGAATACTGCTACATCACTTTCTCCCTATCCAATTTCAAGTTGAACTCAATCATATTACGATCATTGGTTCCTAAGGGTTCTTTTACCTTAAGCTTCCCTAATCATCTCTAGTTCATTACATGACACCCAATCCAGTATAGCTGATCCCCTAGTAGGCTCATCGACAAACTGCGCTAAAAAGCCACCTCGAAGGCATTCAACAAACTCACTCTCTTGCGATCCATTACCATCCAGATTTTCCCAATCAACCTGCATGTTAAAATCTCCCATGACTATCCATAACATTGCCCTTTTGACACACCTTTTCTATTTCCTGTTGTAATCTGTGGTCCTCCTCCCAGCCACTGTTGGGTGTCCCTTATATAACTGCCATCAGGGTCCTATTTTCCTTACAGTTTCTTAACTCAACCCACAAGGATTCAACATCTTCCAATCCCATTTCACATCTTTCTACTGATTTGATGCCATTCTTTACCAGAAGAGCCATGCCTCCCCTTCTGTCTGCCTTCCTATCCCTCTGATACTATGTGTAACCTTGGACATTCAGCTCCCAACTACAACCATCCTTCAGTCACGATTCAGTGATGGCCGCAACATCGTACCTGACAATCTGTAATAGAGCAACAAGATCATCCACCTTATTTCTTATACCCCGTGCATTGAGATACAGCACCTTGAGTGTCGTATTTGCTACCCTTTTTGATTTTGCATCCCTAATGTACTGAAATTCACCCTGTTGGCTGCGACTCTCCCATCACCTGCCTGCCCTTCCTGACATTCTGACTGCACGATATCTTTACTTTAATACCATCCGTCCAGTCCTGAGTCCCATCACTCCAGTTCCCACCCCCCTGCCAAATTATTTTAAACCCTCCCCAACAGCTCTAACAAACCTGCCCACGAGAATACTGGTCCCCCTTGTGTTCAGGTGAAACCTGTCACTCTTGCACAGGTCATACATCCACCAGAAGAGATCCCAATGATCCAAGACTCTAATGCTCTGCCCCCTGCACCAGCTTCTCAGCCACACATTTATCTGCCAGATCACCCTGTTTCTACCCTCATGCGCGTGCAACAGACAGCAATCCAGAAATTACTACCCTGGAGGTCCTGCTTCTCAGCTTTCTACCTAGTTCTCTAAAAACTCTTTTCAGGACCTCTTTGCTTTTCCTTCCTAGGTCATTGGTACCAATATGTACCAAGACAACTGGCTGCTCCCCCTCCCTCTCCAAAATGTTGTGGACACGATCTGAGAAGTACCTGACTCTGGCACCTGGGAGGCAACATACCCGTTCACGTCCATAGAATCTCCTGTCTGTTCCCCTCACTATTGAGTACCCTGTCACTACTGCTCCCTTCTTCTCTCTCTTTCCCTTCTGCATTATGGACCCATGCTCAGTGCCTGTAACCTGGTCGCTGTTGCATTCCCCCAGGAGGTCATGCCCCCACAAAAGTATCCAAAGCAGTATACTTACTTTTGAGGGTAATGGCCATAGGTGTGCTCTGCTCCAACTGCCTGTTTATATTTCCATTCCTCTTGACAGTGACTCAACTACCTGCCTGTTGAAACTACGGGGTGATCCTCTGATTAATTATCTCCTTACTCTTCCATATAAACCAAGGGTCATCCAGCTGCTGTTCCAGATCCCTAACCCGGTCTTCAAGGAGCTGCCGCCGGATGCATTTCATGCAGATGTAGTTCCCTAGGAGACTGTGGGTCTCCCTGGACTCCCAACATCCGGCATGAAGGACACACAACCGCCATTTACTATACCAGGTACAGTAAGAGAAAAGCAAAAAGAAAATTTTAACAGATGCTTACCCAGAGCCAACGCTTCCTCCAAGCCAAAGGCTCCTTTGAGCCAAAGCCTGATGCTTCTACTCTCATCACTGGCCTGCTCCCAACAATGGCTGTTCCACTTGTTCCTCCTATACTTTTATTTAGTTTGCAGCGCTCTGCACCCACCGCTGATAGGTCCTCTGCAATTAAAGATGAGGTCTCGGTACTTGGAGACATATGATAAATTAAGTTGTAGACAGCATGGTTTCCTCAAGGGAAAACTTTGCTTGACAAGTCTGTAGGAATTCTTTGAAGAAATAACAAGGAGGATAGACAAAGGAGAATTGGTTGATTTTGTGTACTTAGATTTTCAGAAGGCCTTTGACAAGGTGCCGCACATGAGGCTGCTTAACAAGCTACTAGCTCATGGTATTACAGGAAAGATTCTAGCATGGATAAAGCAGTGGCTAATGGGCAGGAGGCAGAGTGGGAATAGAGGGAGCCTTTTCTGGCTGGCTGCTGGTGACTAGTGGTTTTCCACAGGGGTGTGTTGGGACCGATACTTTTTACATTATATGTCAATGATTTTGACGATGGAATTGATGGCTTTGTTGCAAAGTTCGCAGATGATATGAAGATAAGTGGAGGAGCAGTTAGTCTTGAGGAAGCAGAGAGGCTATAGAAGGACTTAGACAGATTACGAGAATGGGCAAATAAGTGGCAGATGGAATACAGTGTTGGGAAGTGTATGGTCATGCATTTTGGTAGATGCAATGAAAGGATTGACAATTTTCTAAATGGAGAGAAAAATAAAAGAAAAACTGAGCTGCAAAGGGACTTTGGAATCCTTGTGCAGGATTCCCTAGAGGTTAATTTGCAGGTTGAGTCTGTGGTGAGGAAGGCAAATGTGATGTTAACATTAATTTCAAGAGGACTACCACATAAAAACAAGGATGTAATGTTGAGAATTTATAAAGCACTGGTAAAGTCTCACTTGGAGTATTGTGAGCAGCTTTGGGCCCCCTATCTTAGAAAGGATATGCTGAAACTGGAGAGGGTTCAGAGGAGGTTCATAAAAATGACTTGATGTTTGAACGGCTTGTCATACGAAGAATGTTTGATAGTTCTGGATCTGCATTCACTGGAATTCAGAAGAATGAGTTTTGACCTCATTGAAGCTTATCAGATGGTGAAAGATCTTGATAGAGTGGATGTGGAGAGGGTGTTTCCTACATTGGGAGAGAAGAATAGAGTTGTGTCCTTTTCGAACAGAGATGAGGAGGAATTTCTTTAGCCAGAATGATGAATCTGTAGAATTCTTTGCCCCAGGCAAATTCTTTGTGTATATTTATGATAGGGATTGATTCTTCAGGTCATGAAGGGATATTGGGAGAAAGCAGGAGACAGGGGCTGAGAGGAAAATTAGATCAGCCACAATGAACTGTCAGAGGGGACTCGATGAACTAAATGGGCTAATTTTGCTCTTGTCTTATTATATTTGCATGAGGCACAAAATTTCAATGTAACAGTTAGAATAATGACAACAGCTGTATTCTTAATCATCTGTTATACAGCCCAGGTATTATTGCACTATTGTGATGCTGAATTACATCAAGGTTCAATGTAGTGTCATATTGAATTATAGAATATAAAAAAATTAAAGGATATTGTTGAAAGTGTTCAGGCTCTTAAAAATTTGAAAGGAGACTATCAAAATGAGAATTGTCATCTAGAATGGGAGCAGAACGTCCCCTGGTTGTGGAAGGTGTTACTGATTTATCTTGCTTTTTTGTACCAAAACAAACCATGCTCATCTTTCATTTTGGCAGACAAATAATTTCAGTTTTGACAGTGCACATTATTCATCATTTATCATTGGAAAAACTTTTGCTTAAACAGGGCGGCAATATATATGTGCTCATTTTTTCTACCCAGTTTTATTAAAAGAGCAATTATATGATTTGCAATTAACACAATATGCTGTCCTCTTTATAGGAAAGGAATATCAGAGTAACCTGATTTGCATCTTGAATCTTCCCACAAATTTCAGATGTATCTCTCTTTGACTCAAGAGTTAGAACTGTGAATATCACCTCGAGTCATGAGATTCTTGGTTGACAGTATAATGACATGTCTGTCTGAGGTGCCATAATCAGGGCGCAGTTTCCACTGGAGACGTGAGTTTGAATTCTGTTTCTAATATTCTACATTTTGAGCTCCTTGTTATAATATAGATGAACATCACTACATATCAAAGGTCAAAGTACTTTTTTTTAATCAAAGTACGTATACATATACAACTCTGAAATCTGTCTTCCCCAGACAGTCATGAAACAAGAACCGTGGAACCAACTTGCCTGAAGAAAAACGTCAAACGCCTCCCCCCTCTTCCTGCACAAAAAATCATGCAAATAGCAACAAAAAAAGAGCAAAAACACAGAATATAAAAACGCAAAATAAAAGGCATATATCTTTACGGTTCAGGTCAGTGTTCATTATCTGCAGGCTGCCCTGATTCAAAAATTGCCCAAAAGTAGAGACAAAAAAGAGCAACCAGAACTAGAACACATCATAAACCAGAGAATCCAAAATCTGTCAATTACGTGGGACTGTCAAGTTTAGTCCTCTAGCTGGGTCAACTGCCATTCAAACTGTCTTTTAAGTGGCTTCCCTGGCATAGGTGTAGCATATTTTCTTCACAAATTAAAACATCCTTAGTTTAGTCCCAGTCAATACTGATTCTGAGACTGCCTTGGAACCTACAAATGGCATACAGAAAATCTAGCTAATCTAAATCGAACCAGCACATAGGCAGGAGATTGAAAATCTGTGTGGTGCCACAACAATAACCTCGCACATAATATCAGCAAGAGCAAGGAGCTGGTTTTTGACTTCAGAAAGCAGAAACCAGAGATTCATGAGCTGGTTCTCAACAGAGGATCAGAGGTGGTGAGGGTTAGCAACTTTAAAGACTTCAGTGTTATCATTTCAATGGATGTGTCCTGGGCCCAGCACTTCAGTGCAATTATAAGAAAGCCTGGCAGCGCCTGTACTTTATTTGAAGCTTGCGAAGAATTGGCATGACATCCGAGACTTTGACAAACTATATAGATGTGTGGTGGCAAGTATATTGACTGGTTGCATCACAGCCTGGTATGAAAACAGAAAATCCTACAAAAAGTAGTGAAATCAGTTCAGTCCATCACAGGAACTTTGTTCTCGCTGCTGCTATCAGGAAGAAGGTACAGGAACCTCAGGACCTGCACCACCAAATTCAGGAAGTTATTTCCCCTCAGCCATAAGACTCTTGAACCAGTGAGGATAACTTCACCCGCCCCATCACACAACTGTCCCCATAACCTATGACTTTCATGGACTCTTCATCTCATGTTCTTAATACTTATTATTTATTTTATTATTATTTTATATTTATATTTTTGTTTGTCTTTTGTTCATTGGTCCATCCTGTTTGGTGTGGTCTTTCATTGATTCTATTATGTTTCTTGGATTGACTGAATATGTCTGCAAGAAAATGAATCTGAGGTTTGTATATGGTGACACATAAGTACTTGGATAAAAAATTTACTTTGAGCTTTGAACACAGAACAGATGAACAACTCAGAAACAATTTCTTCCTCTTTGCCATCAGATTTCTGAGAGATTCATGATCATTATCTCTTTATTCCTTTCTGTTTGCACTGTTTTATTTATTTTGTAAATTATATTAATTTTATATCTTTGCACTGTACTGCAGCCAAAATCAACAGATTTCATGGTATCTTAACACAATGATACTGATCTTGATTGTGAATCTGAGAGCACCAGGAGCTGCAGAAATGACTGTCCAGTCTAGTAGCAACCATGTGCTTCTAGCATACTGCATGGCAATGCAGTGGTAAGGTTAAAGAATTGAAAACAAGAGGTGTAGTGTGGCTGAGAAATTTCAGACATCTGAACCACACAGATGGAAAAGACTGAACTGCAAATAAATTTAGTCTGTAAATGTGGACTTGTGAATGTTTGGAATTAAAGTTGAAAGGAATGGACTCTTAATTAATCTACAAAGATCGACCAGCTTGTGAATTAACAATGTAATTTTTCCACATTCTTTGCTGTGTTTTTGCAAAGCCCTTATTCCCAGGCTTGCAAACCTGCCTCCAGAGACCCACCAGGCAGTACTGCGCAAGAACAGAAACAATGCAAATCCCTGTAGATAGAAACATGTTATTCTGGCAATTGAACACAAGTAATAGAAGCAGAAGTAAGCTATTTGACCATTCATGCTCACTTGGCCCCATTTAACAAGTTTATGGCCTGATTTTCTATCTCAGCAGCATTTTTCTGCATTATTCCCACCTTGATTCCTTTAACATCAAGAATTCTAACTTTGATTTGATGACCTCAACAACTAAGCCTCCAAAGCACACTCTCCCCCCCCACACAATCCACATGGGGAAGTAAATTCTGAAGATTCACTACCTATCAGTGTAGAAATTTCTCTTAACCTAAAGCAGCTTTCCCCTTGTTATGAGACTATAACCTTTGGTTCCAGCCAGGTGAAATGTCCATCCTACATCTGACCTTTAGGAACTTAAAATCTTTTGTAAATTTCAAAGAAATCTTCTCTTACTATTCAAAACTTTACCCAGTTCAGTTCTAGACTACTCACTCTCTCCCTATATGTCAAACTTGCCATCATTGAATCCCTGGATCCATGGACCTAATTAGTCTAATGAGTCCTTGCTGTGAATTCATCTATGATATTGGGTAAGGAATCCAAAACTATACGAGTAGTCTCAGTAAGGCCCAATGCAATTGCAATATAGGCAGTCCCCGGGTTACGAACGAGTTCCATTTCTGAGTCAGTCTTTAAGTGGGATTTGTCAGTTAGTCAAATGTTTGTCTTAGTATATAGTATATATTGTACCTTTCTATGCATATAAAACACTTAAGAAATGCATGTATTTCAATAATTAAACCACTGCATTGCTTAATAATAATTGTAGTTTTCATTGGGGCAGGGCCTTTCACATGCTCCATTATTCTCACTTTATCCTTTAAAATTGTTCCAGTCGTTGACCAACTGTAGCCTGATGCTTTTCCAATGACCGATGGTTTTTCACCTCTTTCCGATCGCTTTATTATTTTCACTTCATTTTCAGTCATGATCGTTTTCCGGCAACAGAACAGAAACACTGTGGGCGTGGGTCACAAGCTCCACTGGGTCCGAAAGTCCACCGCATTGAGACAGATTAAATGGGACAAGTGGGGGCAGTGCTGACTGGAAAAGGGGGGTCAGGGTGAATCATGCTAAGAAAATTTTAAGCCAAATACAAAGTTACACACTCAACACAATGTCAACAGCAATGACTTGAAATGACAGATGGCGTCGTATTCCGACTTAAAATGGTGGACGGTTATCTTCCTCAGTTTGTAAGTACGAGTTGTTCATAAGTCAGACATTTGTAACTCAGGGACTGCCTGTAAAATTCCTTATATTTATAATAAAAGCTCTAACACCTTTTGTCTGCCAAATTACTTGTTGCAGTTATATTTTGACTATCAATATCTTGTACGCGCATATCCAGATCTCTTTGAACAATAACCTTACCAGTCTGTCACTATTTATAAAATGCTCTCCCTTTGTTTATGGATCAAAGGAGGTGACCAAATAATTTTCCGTATTATATTCCACCTGCTGTTCTTGCCCAGTCACTTTACTTTTATCCTGGAATTCTCTTTACATTCTTTTCCATACTCATCATTTCACCTAGTTTGTATATCATCAGCAAAGTAGAAAATAGCATTTGGTTCCAACAGCCAAAGCAATGATATAGGTTGTGAGAAGTGGGAACCTGAGAATAATTCTTATAGTACCTACTAATGACAACCTGCCAATCTAAGAAAGATCTGTTTATTCCCATCCGTTGCATCCTGTCCAATAACTAATCAATGTCTGTACATAACTCCTAATATTTGTGGAATAATCTTCTGATCAATCCCTGATGTGAGACCTCAGCTGATACATAAGTATCATTCGTTCCTCCTCAGTACTGTTCTGTCTTAGCTTTTATTTACCCTCTCTCCAGCTCCCTTGTCCTCTAGGTTGACCTTGCTGCTCTGCTTTATCTGTGTTTGGCTCTCAGCTAAACGAGGCTCTTATAGAGCACAAAGCAGAATCCATACAATAAAAGCTGCATTAATATAATTTTAAATACTACAAATATGTAACATTATATATTACAAGAAGCTACCAAATAATTATATGGTAAGAAATGTTATCTGTTATTAATCACCATGCTATAAGCTTTGTGTTCTCGTAGTCTTGCACAACTTTTATTTGCTCATCCTCCTCTTCTAGAATATACCTGCAAACCCTTTCTCTTTCTCCACCACAGCTCTGAATTTCCTGTGTAACTCTGGCTGCACCTCACTTCAGTTATCAAAGTATTTTCCACCCATCACCCTGTCCATATTTTCCATGCAGGCTTTCTCTGTTTGTCCCAAATCCCTCTTTTCATAATACAGAACAATCACACCCATGACAATTGGGATCACAGAGTTACACAGCACGCAACCCATTGCCACTGGTTTCATGCCAAATATTAAGTACCCATCTTTAGAACTCCCATTTACCAGCACTTGGCCTATAGCGTTCTGTGCCTTGGTGATTCAAGTGCTTGTCTTAATACTTTTTAAATACAAAAGTACCTGTCTCCAACACCCTCTCAGGCAGCACATTCCAGATTGTAATTGCATCAGGGTTGGGGGGGATTCTTTATTTAACAATACAGCACAAAGTAGGCACTTGTGCCTCTCATGACTGTGTGGCCAGACTCTGCTCTAAGTCCATCTACAAATATGTGGAGTATAACACCATTGTGGGGTTTATCCCATGCAATGAGTCAGAATAAAGGAAGGAGATGGAGAGCTCAGTGAAATGGTGTCATGACAGCAACCGTTTTCTCAATGTGAGCAAAGCAAATGAGCTAGTCATTGATTTAGGGGGTTTGGGGTGGTTGTGATGAACTCCTAAGTTTATCTTGCTGTGGACTGTCATTTTTAGGAGAGAGTGCCTGAGTGACGTCACGTTGTATGCTTGGGGCAACTTTATGGAATCTACCTATGTGTTAACCCTTGCCTAGGTGTTAGTTCCCTTTGAAGACAGTACCCCTGTGATAAGCTACTATTGGTGATAATTCGTAAGTGGATTTGGAACGATGACAGATAAAACCTATGGCAATTGTTATCCTGTTTTACCACCGTGGAACCTATGGAATACAACATAAATGCCTTCTCTCGATATTCACCTTGGATTACAAACATTACTCTCACATCATTTAATCCATGGGTGAACTGAACTCTTATACCTTACCATCTCAAGATTTTAAGCCTGGTGCCCCCTGAGCTCAATAGTTTGGGAGTTATATTTACACATATGTATACTCATAATACTGTTAATTTTTGATTATTCTTGTTTAAGTTGCTATATTAAGTAAATACTAATAAAGATAGTGGTTTTAACATCAAAACCAGACTCTAGGCATGGTCTATTGCTGCTGGTTCATTTAAACTGTTATGTGCACATAACAAAATTGGGGGCTGATCCGGGATATGAACTAATTTGAGGGCTTATTGATTGATCAAATATCAATTTGATTGGGGAAATCCCTTTTGATTTGTTTGTGAGGGAAAATCAGCAGAAATAGATGTTGATACATTTCTGGTGGCGCCATCCTCTGAGGCGATAGATGATGCCAGGAGGGTTGAGCTGATGATGATTGCTAAGAAGTTAAACCTTAAGGTGAAGTCGACAATGAAGAGGCCACAGATGCAGAGGATAATAGCAGAGAATGTGTTTCAAGCAGAATAGTTGGAATTGTTTCCAGAGGGTAAACCTGCTGAGCATGAGCTCCAGTATCAGATGGAAAAATTAAAGATGGATGCTGAGGATAGGCGAAGACAGCAACAGTTCGAGGCAGAAAACAGAGGGCAGAGCAGAAAGAGATGGTTGGAGTTGGAAAAGATAAAAGAGATTGCAGCAAGGAGGTCTAGTGTAGAGTAGACCCTGGTGTTGGGTTTAGTGCCAGTTGGGAGGTTAAATTGGTACCTCCATTTGACGAAGCAGAAATTGATAAATACTTGCATTTTCAGAGTCAAAAATGGCCAAAAAGAAGTTGGCCTGTTTTGTTACAAAGTGTATTTTCGGGTAAAGCCCAAGAAGCTTATTTGGCCCTGTCATTTGAAGATGCAGCTAATTATGATATTGTGAAATAGGCAGTGCTTAAAGCTTATGAGATGGTACTGGACAAAGGTTTAGAAATTCAAAGAAGTTTATGACCCAGACTTATGTGGAATTTGCTTATGAGAAGCTTGTGTATTTTGATCATTGGTGCACATCTAAGAACGTAGATGTTGTTTTAACAGCTTGAAAGAGTTGGTTTTGATTGAAGAATTCAAAAGATGTGTCCCTAATGATACAAAGACATATTTAGATGAAAAGGATGCTGCCACTTTACGGGAGTCTGCTAGATTAGCAGATGAGTTTGTTAGATTAGCAGATGAGTTTGCTTTAACCCACAAGGCTAAGTTTACCCCGAATAAGAGCTTCCAAAAGAGTATCAGGAATAACCCGCAGGGTAAACCGGAAATTAAATTGGGAACTAGTGACAAAAGTAAGGATGAAGAATAAGGAGAAATATTCTGGTCATACTTGTTACTGTTGTAAGAAAGCTGGTCACATGATAGCTAATTGTTCTGTTCTGAAGAAGAGGAGGGAAAAGGAAAAGGAGGCAGTCCCAAATGCCTGTGTTCAGTATGCTGAAGCACCTAAAAACCCTCTGGGTTCTGAACGTGCTGTTGAGGCTCAGTTAAGGACTGAGGGGTTTGACCGAGTCAAGGAGAGATTCAATCACAGTAACATGAAGCATGACTAAAACGTCTGCCAATGCAGATGGTTCTGAGCAGCATTGTTCTGATGCCCAGGATAGCCAAAATCGGGATTTAGATGATGATGATTTGTCAGGGACTTTTCTGCCTTCATTGCTTCAACAGGATTCAGCGAGTAAGTCTGATGAGAAAGGTTTATTTTTGTCTAGGAAGGAGTTTATAGCAGAACAAAATCGAGATCCTGAGATTGAAGCTTTAAAAGAAACAGCTCTCGCAGATGATGACATTAAAAAAGTGCCAGCGGGGGTAATATCTCAAGGATGGGGTATTGATGAGAAAGTGGAGACCACCCCCTGTACCTGTGAATGAGGAATGGGCAATTGTTCACCAAGTTGTAGTTCCTAAAGTCTATAGGACTGAAATTTTAACTTTGACTCACAGTATGCCTTTAGGTGGACACTTTGGGGTGAATAAAACTATAAACAGGATTAGGAACAACACACACAAAATGCTGGTGGAACACAGCTGGCCAGGCAGCATCTATAAGGAGAAGCATTGTCGATGTTTCGGGCTGAGACCCTTTGTCAGGACTAACTGAAAGAAAAGATAGTAAGAGATTTGAAAGTAGTGGGGGGAGGGGAAAATGCAAAATGATAGGAGAAGACCGGAGGGGGTGGGACAAAGCTAAGAGCTGGAAAGGTGATTGGAGCTGGAGAAGGGAAAGGATCATGGGACGGGAGGCCTCGGGAGAAAGAAAGGAGGGTGGGGGGAGCACCAGAGGGAGATGGAGAACAGGTAGAGTGATGGGCAGAGAGAGAAAAAAAACAAACAACTAAATATGTCAGGGATGGGGTAAGAAGGGGAGGAGGGGCATTAACAGAAGATAGAGAAATCAGTATACATTGCTTCAGGTTGGAGGCTACCCAGCCGATATATAAGGTGTTGTTCCTCCACCCTGAGTGTGGATTCATCTTGACAGTAGAGGAGGCCATGGATAGACATATCAGAATGGGAATGGAACATGGAATTAAAATATGTGGCCACTGGGAGATCCTGCTTTCTCTGGTGGACCGAGCGTAGGTGTTCAGTGAAACGGTCTCCCAGTCTGCGTCGGATCTCACCAATATATAAAAGGCCACACCAGCCGACTCACAGGTGAAGTGTCACCTCACCTGGAATCCACACTCAGGTTGGAGGAACAACCTTATATACCGGCTGGGTAACCTCCAACCTGATGGCATGAACATTGACTTCTGTTAATGCCCCTCCTCCCCTTTTTACCCCATCCCTGACATATTTAGTTGTTTGTTTTTTTTCTCTTCCTCTGCCCATCACTCTGCCTGTTCTCCATCTCCCTCTGGTGCTCCCCCCCTTTCTTTCTCCCGAGGCCTCCTGTCCCATGATCCTTTCCCTTATCAAGCTCTGTATCACTTGCGCCAATCACCTTTCCATCTCTTAGCTTCATCCCACCCCCTCCAGTCTTCTCCTATCATTTCGCATTCCCCCCTCCCCCCACTACTTTCAAATCTCTTAGTATCTTTTCTTTCAGTTAGTCCTGACGAAGGGTCTCGGCCCGAAACGTCGACAGTGCTTCTCCTTATAGATGCTGCCTGGTCTGCTGTGTTCCACCAGCATTTTGTGGTGTTGTTTGAATTTCCAGCATTTGCAGATTTCCTCGTGTTTGCTCTTTAAAAACAGGATTAGGAAAGTATTTTACTGGCCTAATCTGAGGAAAGATGTTGTGACCTTTTGCAGAACCTGTCACACTAGTCAAGTTGAGGGTAAACCTAATCAGGCCATCCCGGTGGCCCCACTTCGGCCTATACCTGCATTCGGTGAACCCTTTTTCCAAAGTTATAGTGGATTGTGTTGGCCCATTGCCAAAGACAACAGCTAGCCATCAGTATCTGTTAACCATTTAAGTGCACTGCATCCAGATTCCCAGAGGTGATCCTTCTCAGAAATATTAAAGCTAAAACTGTTGTGAAGGCTCTCACCAAGTTTTTTACTTTGTTCGGTTTGCCTAAGGAAATTCAATCTGATCAAGGCAGTAATTTTACATCAGGATTATTCCAGCAGGTAGTTTGTGAACTGGGAGCTAAACAAATTACATTGTCTGCGTACATCCAGAAGCACAAGGAGCTTTAGAAAGATTTCATTCTACCTTCAAAACAATGATTAAGACATACTGTATTGAGAATGGAAAAGACTGGGATGAGGGGGTATATTTGCTCCTATTTTCCGTAAGAGAATTGGTGCAGTAATTGCTGGGTTTTTAGTCCATTTGAACTCTTATTTGGTCACAGAGTGAGGGGACCTTTGATCTTGCTGAGGGAACAGTGGACTGATGAAAAAGTGTATGTTAGCTTGTTAAGCCATGTTTTGGAGTTCAAAAATAAATTACATCAAGTCTGTAGCCTCGCAAGACATAACTTACAGAATTCTCAAAACAAAAAGAAATCTTGGTATGATAAGTGAACTTGGGAAAGGACATATCACGTGGGAGTCAAAGTATTGGTGTTATTTCCAATGTTGACTAATCAAAGTTTAGCCGGCCATACAAAATAATCTCTAAAATTGATTCTTTGAATTTTGTTATTAAAACACCTGATCGAAGAAAACCCACACAGGTGGTATATGTAAATATGATAGAGCATTTTTTTGACCCGGAGACTCCATCTGTGAGCTTTGTTGTGGGAACATGTGAAACTAGAGGGCCTGAGATTGGGATAACTGACTCATCTGAATTTTGACAAGCCAAACATAGTCTCAATGAGGCTCATGAACTCAGTTATTTTGGAAAACATTGATAACAAATTGGTCCATTTGCAGCCAAAGCAACGACAGCAACTGAAAGAATTAATTCTGAAGTTTGAAGATTTGTTTCCCAATGTACCCAAGCAAACTTAGGTCACTGTGCATAACATAGATGTTGGTCAAGCTGACCCAATTAAGCAGCACCCTTATCGCATGAATGTAGAAGAGTAAATTGGCTGAGCAGGACATTGAATATATGCTGAAAATGGCATTATCAGGCTGTCAACATCAGATTGGGTCTCACCCTGTGTTACTGAGCCCAAAACTGACGGTAGCGTTAGATTTTGTACTGATTATACGAAGGTAAATGCAGTAACAAAGAGAGATGCTTACCCTATCCTTAGGGTGGATGATTGCATTGATAAGGTTGGAAAAGCTAAATTCCTTACCAAGGTTGATCTGTTAAAAGGATGTTGGTGTGCTCCATTGATGGAGAGAGGCAGAGAAATCTCTGTGTTTGTGACACCTTCTGGATTGTATGTAAATAACGTTTTGCAGTTCGGAATGAAAAATGCTCCAGGAACCTTCCAAAGAATGATTAATTGTAATTCGAGGGTTAGAAAATACAGATGCCTGAATTGATGACTTAGTCATAAAGAGTGACATTTGGGAAGGATATATCTCGGCAGTAGAAAAGCTATTTGACAGGTTTTCCAAGGCCAACCTTACAGTCAACTTAGTTAAGAGTGAATTTGGCCATGCCACTGACCTATCTTGCCTATGTAGTAGGTCAAGGCAAGCTGGCTCCTGTTCAGGCAAAAGTCCAAGCAATTGCTGAGGTTCCTGTTCCATTGAGTAAGAAGACTCTTAGAAGGTTTTTGGAAATGATTAGATATTACTGTAAGTTTTGAAAGAACTTTGCTGATATCACTCTTCCCCTAACTAATCTCCTATGGAAGAGTGAAAAGTTTGTTTGGACCGAGCCTTGTCAGGAGGCATTTGATCAATTAAAAGCTGTTCTATGTCATCAACCTGTGCTCAGAGCACCTGATTTTGCAAAGCCGTTTTCTATAGCTGTGGAAGCCAGTGACAAAGCTGTCGGAGTAGAGTTATTACAAAAAGATGATGATGATGTTGAACCTCCTGTAACTTAGTTTTTGAGGAAATTTAATGAACATCAAAGAAGTTATTCCACTATAGAGAAAGAGTTGTCACTCATTTTGGCTTTACAACATTTTGATGTCTACATTTGTCCTGCGCAGAAACCACTTGTAGTTTACACTGATCATAATCCGTTAGTGTTTCTGAGTAAGGTAAAGGACAAAAACAGAAGGTTGTTAAACTGGAGTCTGATTTTGCAGGAATATGATATGGTAATAAAGCATGTAAAAGGTGCAGACAATATTATTGCAGATTGTCTGTCCAGATGCTAAGCTAAGTTCAAGAGTGGAAAAAGAAAACTGGTATTTGTATACACTTCTACAATGTGTTACATGATAATCACATATATATTGTTTTACATTCTTTAGTTTGCAGCTAAAATTCAGCTCGTTGATCAAAATTTTCTTTTTTGGGGGGAAGTGTGATGAACCTCTAGGCTTATCTTGTTGTGGACTGTCATTTTTTAAGAGAGAGTGCCTGAGTGACATCAGCCGCTGGCTTTCTCGGCTCCTGTTTGATTCTTACTAAGAGAGAGAGGGGCGGAACTATTTGACTCTGCAGCTTGTTTTGATTAAAACAAGGACACTCACTCACATGCAGTTGCAGTTGGAGTTGGACAATGGAAAGAAGCCTAAGGGGTCACTGGTTGGAACTTTTGAGTGCCCACAAGGGTCGGTTGAGCACCGGCCTGGCACATTGATAAGTGGCTATCACGTTGTGTGATTAGGACAACTTTGTGGAATCTACCTATGTGTTAACCCTTGCCTGTTTGTTAGTTCCCTTTGAAGACAGTACCCCGTGATAAGCTACTATTGGTGATAATTTGTAAGTGGATTTGGAATGACAACGGGTAAAACCTGTGGTGATTGTTATCCTGTTTTACCACCATGGAACCTGTGGAATATGACATAAATGCCTTCTCTCGCTATTCACCTTGGATTACAAATATCTCTCTCACATCATTTAATCTGTGGATGAACTGAACTTTCATACCTTACCATCTCAAGATTTTAAGCCTGGTGCCCCCAAGCTCAATAGTTTGGGAGTTATATTTACACATATGTATACTCATAACACTGTTCATTTTTGATTATTCTTGTTTAAGTTGCTATATTAAGGTAGATATTAATAAAGATAGTGGTTTTAACATCAAAATCAGATTCCAGGCATGGTCTATTGCTGCTGGTTCATTTAAACCATTACAGGTACGCAGCAGTGGTGCACATGCTCCTGTTTCCATCAATAGTACTGAGATCGACTACAGAAACTAAATTACTTGCATGCATTACTGTGTGATATACAGCTGCTCTGCCCCAAATCACAGGAAATTGCAGAGGGTTCTGTTTACTGCTTACAGATCACACTGAGAGTATCTGGTGATTCTCTCATTGCTTTTTGGGTGATCTTGCTGAACTAGTAGGCTAATATTAGAGAACTTTGTTATTTTTTGG
Organism: Hypanus sabinus; assembly: GCF_030144855.1. Lineage (NCBI taxonomy): Eukaryota > Metazoa > Chordata > Chondrichthyes > Myliobatiformes > Dasyatidae > Hypanus > Hypanus sabinus. Next base: position 103,689,295 of record NC_082717.1, on the reverse strand, counting down.
CATGTAAGTCTCAGAAGAATAAATTAAATCTCAAAAGGCAGCCAGCCCCCCCCCCCCCCCCCAACCCACATGATGCTCCTAGAATGAAGAACACCAAGGAAAGCTGAAATAGGATACCAAGCCCCTCATGCTTGGCCTACCATTCAATATGATCACGGCTGGTCCATGCTGGCCTCAAGTCTACTTCTGTGCTAGTCAGTTCCTCAATCTTACAAATATTGATACATTTACACTTTAAATATATCTAACCATCTGGCCTCCACCATCCTCTGGGCAGAGAATTCCTGAGATTGCGTACTCTCTGATGGAAGAAATTTCCAGACATTTTAGTTTTAAGCACCAGCTCTTTATTTTGTAACTATTTCCAAATGTGCAGATAATGCCACCATGGTGCACTGTATCTCACTTAATGATGAGTAGGACCAAAGGAAGGAGATAGAGAGCTTAGGGAGTTCTGTGAATCTCAGCTGCAAAGCCATATTCTGCTATTGGACTTAGATCTTGAAGGAGCAGAGGAGATGGGAGAAACCTCTTTTACATTGTTAAGCTCCCAAGTGTGTCAGGATTGATAACATGACAACTATTAATGAGTCAAGCAGAGGGTGAATTGAGAACAAAGGAGGAGGCAAGCAGGCACAAGCAGCCAAATAATTTAATGAATTAGATGGTAGCAACTAAACAATAAGTGTAGAGAGCAGCTGGCATATTAAATTAATAAAAGGCAAATATTGAATCAACAAAGCAACCAATAAATTCACACAGCAGTAGGCACTAACTAAATGCAATGTGATGCAATAGTAAGTTAGAAAGATCACTGACAAGGAGCATGAGTTAAATAATGAGGTAAAAGAGGAATGTACAAATAATTAACTAGCAGAGTAACAGTGATAGAAACTGAGTGGACAAAAAATAAAACTTTAATAAGAGGCATTCCATTAAATTCATAGGTAAGAGCAAATTCGTGCACAAAATGACTTACATTGATGGTGGGGGGGGGGGTGCGGCGGGATCTAATTCTAGTGATGGGCTTGGAACAATGATAGCAGCCTCATCCATCTGCAGAAGAACCTGGGCTGACTTTTCATTCTTGGCCCCAACAGTACAAAACCCTATAGTAAGACTGAGGAAATCTGAAACTGTCAGAAGTGTCATTATTCTGAGATGTTAGACCTTTTGCAGGTGGCTACACTAGTTTCTATTTCATTACCTGAGGAAGAGCTGCAAAGTTCTTTGCACCACTGGATGACATATGTGCCTGTCAAAATGACTAAAGATGATCTCTGCTCTCTTGGTAACCTTGCTGAACACAAATATATGCTTGTTTTCTACGTGACAAACATTTACTCTTCTTTAAGAAAATTGGGTGCAAAGCACTTTGGGAAATCATAATATTATGAAAGGTGTTAAATAACTACTAGTTCTTTCTTTTAGTAATTGGATAATTTAATGGAGCAATAGCTGGAAATTAATACAGCGAAGAGCAACTGAATTAACGGTCAGTGTGCAGAAAATTAAAGCATACATATGAATGTTTTCTATAAAAGTTATTTTTCCCTTTCAAATATTACTAAATACTTGTTACTTACCATGAAAAAGCATACTCATTGATTGCCAGCAGGCTAACATAGGAACATCATGCACAAGAAATTTATGCCAAACTATGATAAGCACAGAAAAGTCACGCATTCACTAAATATGTAGATAGAATTCATTTGAGTGGCTGATAAATCAGCTTGGGGACTGCAGTGTACAGTGCATTCAAATATTATTTCAGGTTGAGTTGAAATGAATTTAATGACCTACTATATAGTCCCAGAGGTAATTTCTTGACTGATTTTCTATCTCATTACCATCTTCCCACATTCTCCAAATGCCCCTCGATGCCATCTGTGCAGAGATCATTTTTACCTGCTTCTTGAATGTATTCGATGAATTAGCCTTCATCACTTTATGGATAGACTTTTTCAGAGGATCATTACTCTTCCAGTTAAAACACTTCATCTCTTAATCATCCGAAATATGTTGCCCCATATCCTAAGGACTTGTTTCCTGGCTCCAACTCAATAGCATGGGGAAACATATTCCCTGTAATGTCCTCTAAACTCTGCCAGAACTTTACATGCCTCAGTGAGATCTGAACTCTGCAGAAAACAGGTTCATCTGCCCGATTCCTCCTCTTGCAGCTCCTGCCATTCTAGGAATCAATCTGGTGAAGATTCACTACATTCCCTTCATGCAAGAACATCATTCTCTCTTCCATAAAGATAAACTAAATGCAGTCTGTTCCAGGTGTTGCCTCATCAAGGCCCTGTGTTAACTGTAGAAAGTCATCATTGTTCCTGTACTCAGACATCTTGAAATGAAGGCAAACTTCCATTTGCCCATCAATGCTTATCTCTCCAACATATTTGTCTAGAGTGACTTTAGTAAGAACTTTGCAGGGTTGGCTAGGTGGGCATTACTTTGTCGTGCCAGATTATGAAATATCCTTAGTCTGAAACATTTGCTCTGTTTTCTTCATATTGATGCTTCCTGATCTGCTGAGTTTTCCACACTTTCAGTTTTTGTTTCATATATTAAGCAATTGTAGTTTTTTGTTATCAATTATTCAGTATTTATTCTTCCACTAATTCAACCGCGGCTTATTTGACCATTTCAGAAGCCAATATGTTAAGAAGCAGTCTACCTTGGTGGCAATGATGTTTGTAATGTCTGAACATTGTAATGAGATCCAGAAGTTGTCTGTTGTCAATTATGACAGTTTAAAACTTCATACAAAATTCAGTCCAGGATAACTTTTTGAAATTACTAACAGTGTAACATTTTTAAAGTTCATTGTTTACTATAGATTAATATGCAACAATTTGAAATAGCTGCCATTCCAAGATTGTAGGCAAGCAATATATTTGCATTTTGGTCCAATGCTTGCATATTTTGTTTAGTGTACATACAAATGTGACTATGATAAAAACAGAATATATTCTTCTTTAAGTGGCCCTGCGAGCCAGGATATTTTTTAAAAAGTGAGATTTTGACACTGTTACTGACCCTGCTGTCTTTTGCTGTCAATAACCTGCTTAAAAGCACCAATGGCAGGTAACTAAAGAGATCATAATTAGAGCTTTATATATTGTGACCATTCAATAGGACTGATTAAATTAATTAAGCTCACATTTATTCCATTGTGACATGCATCTTCACAGTGGGAGTTAAATCTGGGAATATTATGATGAGGTGATTCTGCAGATGAAGCAGCTGCAACCTGGTTTCTTGTAAATCAAGGACCATTTAAAACATGGGAGTATGCCTGGCACATAGTCAACAGATGATGGCATTAAACTAGACAAAAATGAGGTGGTTGGCTTATTTTTCTTGCCTTCCTTCTATAGGTTTACAAGCACTGCAGAGATATGAAGTAGCATCTTGGTCTAGAGTTTCACACCCATTGATATTCTGTGAAAACAATGGCAAATGATTGCCACCTCGTAGCAAAAAGACCAAATTTTGGCCTTAGATTTAGCTTTTAAAGCTTTCTGCTGCCTGAAAAACTGCAATAGGGATGCTGAAATATTGGCTAAGTGCCAAGTAATTTCTGCCACTAGTCTGGAAGTTGGTGCGCATTGTGGCAGCTCTGTTGCCATACAGAACAAACCTAATGGGGAACTAGAAAGCCTCAGCATTGAGAAAGTACTGGCCTAAGCATTTCTCTAAGTGGATGTGACTGCAACGACGCCAAGAAGTTCTAATAAGCCCAAAGATTTAGCAAAGGAGGTTGAAAATATTGAGAAAGAAAGGTCTCGTTTATGATAAAGAACTGATGAGAAATGTCAACACCGGCTTTGTCCCTTGTCCATTTGTCTCTCCCCACCGATCTCCCTCCTGGCACGTATCCTTGCAAGTGGAACAAGTGCCACACCTGCCCCTACACCTCTTCCTTCAGTACCATTCAGGGTCCTGAACAGTCCTTCCAGGTGAGGCAACACTTCATCTGTGAGTCTGTTGGGGTCATTTACTGTGTTCTCCCAGTGTGGCCTGCTTGTATATCAGTGAGACCCGACATAGATTGGGAGACCACTTCACCGAGCATCAGCACTCCATCTGCCAGAATAAGTGGGATCTCCCAGTAGCCACCCATTTTAATTCCACTTCCCATTCACATTCTGATATGTCCATCCATGCCTCCTCCACTGTCGTGATGAGGCCACGCTTAGGTTGGAGGAACAACACTTTATAGTCCGTTGCGTAACCTCCAACCTGATCATTTGAACATCGATTTCTCAAGCTTCTCGTAATGCCCCCCACCCTTCTTCACCATTTCCCATCCCCTTTTACCTCTCTCACCTTATCTCCTTGCCTGCCCATCTCCTCCCTCTGGTGCTCCTCCCCCTTTTTCTTCCATGGCCTTCTGTCTCTTTCACCAATCAACTTCCCAGCTCTTTACTTTACCCTCCCTCTCCAGGTTTCACCTATCACCTGGCGTTTCTCTCTTTCCTCCACCCACCTTTTTAAGCCTACTCCAGCATTTTTTCTCCAGTCCTGCCGAAGGGTTTTGGTCCGAAACATCGACTGTACTTTTTTCTATCAATGCTGCCTGGCCTGCTCAGTTCCTTCAGCATATTGTGTGTGTTAACTGGCTTTAAGATTCTCTATGTCATAAAAAGGAAAGAACAAGTGGGGACAAATGTGGGCTTCTCATCAGGACAGGATAATTAATAATGAGTAATAGGAAGTGACAAAGGAACAATTATCTTACAATTGCCTTCACAAAAAAAGACAAACAAAACTTGATAGATGTGTAAAAGAACTCAAGCCTAGTGAGAATGAGGTACTGAAAAACTTAGTCAAAATATAGTGCATGAGACATTGGTGAGTTTCAAGGTTAATAAATCCCAAGGACGCAATGATTTACATCCCAGAGTTTTAGAAAGATTGATTTTACCTACAGTGGGTGATTTTGGTTCAGTGGATTCTGGAACTGTCCCTGTGATTTGATGGGTGGCAAATGTGATGCCACTCAAAGAAAGGAGCAAGAGAGAAAACAGGAAACTAACAACCTGTTGTCAGTGGTAGGGGAAATGCTGGAATCTATAATGAAGGATATTTCACAACAGAGAGCTTTGAAAAGAATAATAGGATTAAGCAAAGTCAGCACGGATTTGTGAAAGGAAAATAATTACTGATTAATCTATTGGAGTTCTTTGAAGATGTATCCAGCTGAACAGATAAGAGGGCATCAGTGGATATGTGCATTTGAATTTCCAGTATGCTCCTATTAAGGTTTTGCATGGATCTGCAGGGTGTTTCTAGCACTTTTTAAAAAATTTTAGGTCACATGAATTTGGTTAACAAGGTGAGAGCATATGGAATTGAAGGTCATGTATTGAGATGGACTGAGAATTGGTATTGCGCAGAAATCAAAGAGTGGGAATAAATAGGTACCACAGGACTCTGTGTTTTGGTGAGTTAGCAAGAACATGGCAGATGGAAAGAGCATAATATCAAAATATGGGAGATTATCTACATTAATGTACTTTAAAAACAGAATATTTGTTAAACAGTAAGAGATTCAGAAGGTTGATGTTCTGAGGAACCTGTATTAAGTGTTGGGTAAGATACTGAATACCAAAATGCATGTGCAGCAAGTGATAGCATGTCAGCCTTTATTATGGGAGGCTTTGATGGCAAGTGTAAGGATATTGGGCATTGGTAAGCTGTGTCTGGAGTGTTGTATACAGTTTTGGACTCCTGGCCAGAGGAAGAAAAAATTTGTATTTTTATTTACTCAGCTTTTTCTACAGCTGTGCTACTTAAAGGGCCAACATTCAACCTGCATTGTTCCTTCTCACTTAGCTATGAAAAATTCTAGTTCCTCAAGGATGTATGAATGCTTAGCCCTTGGGGTTCAGGGTCTCTCAGATTCTCATCCTAAGGTCTGCTGCTGCCAATCTCTGCCACTTTGCTGTGTACATTTGCATCAAGGGAATCACCCAAATTTCATACCCGTGGAGTAGGGGCTTTAGCTACTTTTCCTTCAGCACAAAGGAGAAAAAGTGGGTACAGTAACTTTCTTGTTTTTAGGCTTCCCAAAGACTGGCATTTAGAAATATCAGTAATGTTCTACACTACCTTCCCGGCTCTAGAATGGAAATCCTACGTAACCAAATGCAAAAAAAAATGTGTTTTCTTTGGTCAAGGTTCTTCATTAACTTGTGAAATTACCTCTGATACCGAACCTCCCCCTTGCTGCTGCCCTCCTATCATCCTTCCATTCATTAAGAGCTCTTCCTTACAGCTGGAAATGTGCTGTTTATCTCTCTGACAGCTGCAAAGATAGAACCTGCTGGGCTGCCTGCTGAGAACGGCAACACATTGGCTGACAAAAGTCAGTTTCAGTGTAGTTTTAGTAGGAAAACTTGACTGTGCTTGTCTGTTAACCACAGTTACAGTTTACATGCTCTGTGTGACTTACACATGGCATTTTTAAGTCAACACGAAATGGTGTGGTGCGACTTCTTGGGCCAAGTTTCTTAATCCATTAATTTTCCAACATATTTACACAGCAACAATTATGTGCCATTTTCTCTTTTCATTTCTGATACATTGCTTTAACGAGCATCGTAGAACCTCTTATTTTCTTCCTTGAGCATGTGTATTGCTTTGGTTTATATAATCTGTTTATGGGTGTCTGTTGAAGATCCATGGCAGAGGATGCATGTAAGCAGGCACATGAGCTGATAGAGAACGTTATTTTCAATTTATTCATTTTCAGATGCTGCAGGCCTGCATTTGTTGCCCCAGAGAGGATTGTGACGAGCCACTTTCAGCTGAAGTACAAATGAATGACGTGTTAGGCTATTTCAAAGATTATTTGAAGGTACAGCCACTTTATTGTTAGGCTGGAGTCATGGATGAACCACACTGGATCAGGACGGCAGATTTCTTATAATTTTATTTTATTTCTGGTTGTTTCATGGATATTATTACAGAGACTGGTCTGTTTTCGATTGTTCAATACACTATAGTTATCCCAACCAAACTTCTCATCAAGCTTCAGGATCTGGGTCTTTGTCGCTCCTTCTGCAACTTCCTCATTGGCAGACCTCAGTCAGCAGTGGCAGATTTGGTAATAGAATCTCCTCGCCATTCATCAGCACAGGTGCATCTCAAGGCTGCATGCTTAGACCCCTGCTCTACTCTTTCTACACACATGACTGAGTGGTTAAGCATAACTCCAATGCCATCTTTGAATTTGCCACAACACTGCTGTTGCTGGATGAATCACTGGTGACGATGAATCAGCTTACTTACCTGGTCGAGCGTTTCCATAAAAACAACTTCTTTGCTCAATGTCAGCAAAAATAAAGAGTGGACTGTGAACTTCAGGAAGGGAGAAGAGGGAAATATGCCAGTCTATATTGGGGGGATCAGTGGCATAGGGAGTCAGCAGCTTTAAATTCCTGGGCCTATCACGTAAATGCAGTCATAAGGGAAGTGTGAATGTATCTTTACTTTCTTAGACGGTTAGGGATGTTCAACTTGTCATCAAACACTCGAACAAACTTATATAGATGTGTTGTTGAAAGTATCCTGACTTCATCATGGTCTGGTACAGAACAAGAGCGTACTCTGCCCAGTACATTGCTGGTATATCCCTCCCCATTATGCTGGTATCTGCAGAAGCTGCTGCTGCAAAAAGGCAATATCTGTAATCAGAAGTCCCCACCATCTGGATCTTGGCTTATTTGTTGCAGCTGCCACCAAGCGGACGGTACTACACCACCAGGTTCAAGAACTGCTACTTCCCTTCAACCATTTGGTTCTCGAACCAACTAGCAAAACACTAGTCATTACAGTTTAGCAACACCATGACCACTTTGACTACCTTGCACTAAAATGGATCTTTGTTTTCTTTTAATTATGCTTACTTGTAAAAAAAATTGTGTACAATTTATAAATAATTTGCTTTTCTTGTGAATGCAATATGCTTGTGATGCTATTAAAATGAGTGCATATATACACTTGTACATATGACAATAAACTCGGCTTTGACTGATTTCACTGGATTTAAATTCTATTGGGCAGATCGATAGGCCAAGTCACAAAATTACTCTAGTTTGGCAGGCTTTTAGCTGGGAAGGAGAGCGTAATGGCCATGGTTTTTATTTATATTTCAAAGTGAAAATACATATTTCAGAAGATCTGTGGAGTGCAATTTCTTTTACATGAAGGGCAAAACTGATAATCCAAAAATCTTCAAGGATTATTCATGAGAAACGTTGCTTTAAAAATAAAGTTGCCAATAACCAGTCATACTTATAAAGATATAAATGTCATAATTTGTTAAAAGTGATCTTATTAAATTCAGTTTTTATTTAAATTCAATGCATTTATATGTTTTCAAATTAATCTGGATTTTAAATATCAATCCAATGCCAGGTGCCTTTTTGCTTTCCTCACTTCTTCTCTACAGAGAATGTTCACAAGATTGATCCTGGGAATGAAAGGGTTAAAGTATGCAAAGCGCTTGATAGTTCTGGGCTTGTACTGACTGGAGTTCAGAAGAATGAAGGGGAATCTCATAGAAAGGCCTAGATAGAGCGGACGTGGAGAAGATGTTTCCTATCGTGCGGGAGTCTAGGATCAAAGGCACAGCGTCAGAATAGAGGGGTGTTCCTTTAGAGCAAACACAAAGAGGAATTTCTTTATCCAGAGGATAGTGAACCCGTGGAATTCATTGCCACAGTCGGCTGCAGAGGCCAGGTCACTGGCTATTTTTAAAGAGGAGGTTGATAGATTATTGATTAGTAAGGGTGTTAAAGGTTACAATAGACAATAGGTGCAGAAGTAGACCATTCGGCCCTTCAAGCCTGCACCACCATTTTGAGATCATGGCTGATCATCTACTATCAATACCCGGTTCCTGCCTTATCCTCATATCCCTTGATTCCCCTATCCATAAGAATTGGCCTCCACTGCCTTCCGAGGCAGTGCATTCCAGACCCCCACAACTCTCTGGGAGAAGTTTTTCCTTAACTCTGTCCTAAATGACCTACCCCTTATTCTCAAACCATGCCCTCTGGTACTGGACTCTCCCAGCATCTGGAACATATTTCCTGTCTCTATTTTGTCCAATCCCTTAATAATCTTATATGTTGCAATCAGATCCCCTCTCAATCTCCTTAATTCCAGCGTGTACAAGCCCAGTCTCTCTAACCTCTCTGCGTAAGACAGTCCAGACATCCCAGGAATTAACCTTGTGAATCTATGCTGCACTTCCTCTGCAGCCAGGATATCCTTCCTTAACCCTAGAGACCAAAACTGTACACAATACTCCAGGTATGGTCTCACCAGGGCTCTGTACAAATGCAAGAGGATTTCCTTGCTCTTGTACTCAATTCCCTTTGTAATAAAGGCCAATATTCCATTAGCCTTCTTCATTGCCTGCTGCACTTGCTCATTCACCTTCAGTGACTGATGAACAAGGACTCCTAGATCTCTTTGTATTTCTCCCTTACCTAACTTTACACCGTTCAGATAATAATCTGCCTTCCTGTTCTTACTCCCAAAGTGGATAAGTTTGGTGTGGATAAGTTACTCCCAAAGTTACGGTGTGAAGGCATGAGAATGGGGTTGAGGGGGATAATTAATCAGCCTTTATGGAATGGCAGAGCAGACTCAATGTGTTGAATGACCTCAGCCTGCTTCTATGTTATTTGGTCTTCTAGTCTCTCTTGCTGTTCTCCCAATACAATCCTTGTGTCTCCAGTTCTGCTGCTCGCTTTTTAAATGGCTGCTTTTTCACTTTTTAAAAGCACTTGAGACTTCCTCTGGTGAAGAGAAAGGATTTATGTTTCAGTGTTCCAGTCAATAATTAACAATAGGGATACTGGGGTCCCATTGGGTTGCTATGACAGGCCACTTACCGTGAATTGCTATTCTTAATGTTGGTGCCCCCTGCAGTCTGGACTATCCAAATGAAAACCCATTCTCCTAACAAGTCGGCATTGAAATATTACATGCAGCTGGGCAGGGCAAAAACAGTAGTTGCAGGTGAATAGTAGTCACACAGAAGTTTCATTCAGCTTAAAAACTGCGTCACTGTCTTTAATTTAGGTGCTTTTTTTTTGCTAAATTTTCTTCCTTTGTAACATATTGTTATTGTATGCTTAATTTTGCACTGTTTTAATGTTCCTCATTGGGATTTGGGGTTTTTAATTTGTAAAATGTTTTGAAAAACTAATTTAAAAAAACTGCGTCACTGGAAGGGGTGTAACACTGAAGTAAAGAGGGACAAACTGGAGAGTCCTTTAGTTTATTTAACAGTAACTCAGTACAAAATTTCACTATCTAAAATAATGAACATCTAGAAATGGTTGCAAGACCAATGTCAGTATGCACACAATTGTTAAATGATTTGGGCAAATTAAACTATTTTGAAGAAATTTTAATTGAAGGATGAAGACAAAGTAGTTGGTAGGGAAAAAAAAATAAGGCAAATGGCATTTCTGGAGAACAGATTTAGTGGCACATTTTAAAATATTGAAGAATTTTAGGAGATGATTAAGGAAGCATTATTTCTTCTGATGAGAGTAAAAGTGAAAGAGATTCATCAATTTAAATATGAGACTAAGTAAAGACGAAAGGTGGTTAGGAGAAAATTAGTTATATCTGAAGCATGGAATAATACATTGTCACGGTTCTTGAGGTCATTTACTTCAAAGGTAGATAGCTATTTGAAGTTTCAAAGCTAAGAGGAGAATAGTAATAAGTTTGGATTGCTGCAGCAAAGAACCTTGACAGAATGATATGCCAAATGATCCTCTTCAATAATGTGGTCACTTGCTTCTTAAAAAATGTAAATTATTTCATTTCAGTATTTATTAGATGCCACGGTTAAGTGAAGCTAAGGTACCAAGGGATGTATATAAAGAGAACCTGCAGATACTGGAATCTGAAGAATTCAGCAGGTCAAGTAGCTTCTGTAAAAGGGTAATTAGCATTTCAGATAAGGACTCTGCAATCAGGAATGAGAGTGTAGAGGGGAAATAGCCTGTATAAAGAGGTGCAAGGGAGGGTTAGGCAGGGGCTGGCAGGTGATAGGTGGAACGAGATGATGAGGGAGATGACGAGCAGGTAGGAGGGATGGAGGAGCAGAATTGTGTGACAGTGACTGGTGGGTGATGGGTAGAAACAAATAAGATAAAGAAGGGGAACATTTCAGATGTCATGGAATGGAAGACATCATTCTGAAAACAGATGTAACAAAGGTAAAGAAACCAAGAGAAAGGGATGATACCATACAAGAAATTGAAAATGAGGAGGTGTAGTCAAGGTAGCTGTGTGTGTCAGTGGATTCATAGTAAATTCCAATAGATCATTTACCTTCTAAGATGGAGACAGAGAGATCCAGAGAATGGAGAGAGTTGTGAGAATGTTCCTAGTGAATTTTGGAACTTCATGGATGTTGGCACTGAATGTGATAAAATTGATGAGTTGTATACAAGTACACAAGCATAATTGTCAGTATAGCAGAGAAAGAGTTGAGGAGCGGTGCCTGATTAGTTTTAGAACTTGACTCTTCCATATAGCCAACAAAAGGATAGGTGTAGCCATATGAGTGCCCATAGTTAATAGAAAACTTTAGTTAGTAGAAAGTGAGAGGAACCAAAGGGGAAACTGTTAAAGGAAGAACGTATTCTGCCAAATAGATGATTATGTTAATGCAGAGGAAATGGTTGGATAATAGTTCCAGAAGACTCAAGACCTTCCTAAAAAAGATGTCTAAAGAATAGAAGTTGAGACAGTGAGGGCTCAGATATCTATTTCCATAACTATCCTGAAACTGAAATAATTATGGTCCCAAATTTTTCCCATGTGACATTATGAACCTCTTGTCCAGCCTCATTTTCCAAGCAGAAGTTGAGTGCACTCTCTTCTCTAGGAAGGCCATCTGTATATTGGCTCAGAATACTTTTCTGGATACACTAATACACAAATTCTGTCCAATCTAGTCCTTTAACACTAAAGCAGTCCCAGTCGATATTAAGAAAGTTAAAATCAACTATAATTGCAACCCTATTTTTCCTACACTTATGTGTGATTTCCCTCCATATATAGTGTCCATTGAGAGGCCTATAGCATAATCCCATCAAAGTGATCCTCCCTTTTTTATTTCTACATTCTGCCCATGTGGCTTTGCTGGACGTTCCCTCAGGAATATCCTCTCTAGGTACTGTTGTGATGTTTAACCAGTATAGCACCCAATGCCTCTTCCTCTATCATGTCTGGAGCATCTGTACCCTGGAACATTGAGCTGCCAGTTCTGTCTATCCCACAACCATGTTTCTGTAATAGCCATTATATCGCAATTCAATGCACTGAGCCATGCTTTGAGTTCATTTGCCTGGCCTGTGTGATGTGTTTTGTAACTTCAAAACATTAAACTCATTCAAAGGAAGAAACCAGAGTCCGAAATGTGTCTTAACTTAACCTAAGGTGTAGTTTAAGCAGGGTTCATACATATCACGTGGTAGGGTGATGACATATGCAATTCACCTATTTTTACATATAACGTATAATGAATGGTATGGGTTAATAAATAGTAGATAAATCCCCTGGACTTGATAGGGTATTCCCTCAGACCTTGAAGGAGACTAGTGTTGAAATTGCAGGGGCCCTGGCAGAAATATTTAAAATGTCGATATCTACAGGTCAGATGCCAGAGGATTGGAGGATAGCTCATGTAGTTCCGTTGTTTAAAAAAGGCTCAAAAAGTAAGCCAGGAAATTATAGGCTGGTAAGTTTGACATCCGTAGTAGGTAAATTATTGGAATGAATACTAAGAGATAGGATCTACAAGTATTTGGATAGACAGGGAATTATTAGAAACAGTCAGCATGGCTTTGTGTGTGGTAAGTCATGTTTAACCATTCTATTAGAGTTTTTTGAGGAAGTTACCAGGAAAGTGGATGAAGGGAAGGCAATGGATGTTGTCTACATGGACTTCAGTAAGGCTTTTGATAAGGTCCCGCATGGGAGGTTAGTTAGGAAGATTCAGTTACTAGGTATACATGGAGAGGTAGTAAATTGGATTAGACTTTGGCTCAATGGAAGAAGCCAGAGAGTGGTAGTGAAGGATTGCTGCTCTGAGTGGAGGCCTGTGACTAGTGGTGTGCCACAGGGATCAGTGCTGGGTCCATTGTTATTTGTCATCTATATCAATGATCTAGATGATAATGTGGCAAATTGGATCAGCAAATTTGCTGATGATACAAAGCTTGGAGGTGTAGTGGACAGTGAGGAAGGTTTTCAAAGTTTGCAGAAGGATTTGGACCAGTTGGAGGAATGGGCTGAAAAATGGCAGATGGAGTTTAATGCGGACAAGTGTGAGGTATTGCACTTCGGAAGGTCAAACCAAGGTAGAACACGCAAGGTAAATGGTAGGGCACTGAGGAGTGCAGTAGAACAGAGGGATCTGGGAGTACAGATACATAATTCCCTAAAAGTGGCATCACAAGTAGATAGGGTCGTAAAGAGAGCTTTTGGTACATTGGCCTTTATAAATCAAAGTATTTGAGTATAAGAATTGGAATGTAATGGTGAGGTTGTATAAGACATTGGTGAGACCAAATTTGGAGTATTGTGTGCAGTTTTGGTCACCTAATTACAGGAAGGATATTAATAAGATTGAAAGAGTGCAGAGAAGGTTTACAGGGACGATGCCGGGATTTGAGAAACTGAGTTACAGAGAAAGATTGAATAGGTTAGGACCTTATTCCCTAGTGCGTAGGAGAATGAGGGGTGATTTGATAGAGGTGTATAAAGTTATGAAAGAAAAATGGTTCTTACAAAATGGTTCCAAAAGGCCTGTTTCTGTGCTGTAATGTTCTATGGTTCTAATTATTTAAATAAACCAGAATGCTTAATAAAACAATACATTTACAAGATTACTCAAATATTACTGAAATATTAAATGCATATTTCTATGAGTAAACAGAGCTTAGTCTTGCAGACCTTCTAATTCTCCCTACCTTACACTGCCTGACCTGCCTACCAGAGCTGTTTGCTGTAACACGTGTATTTGCTTCATTTTTTTACTCTGATACACAAATTTCTTTGAGTCACACAACCCCTGTCGTAATCATTTAAATCCTCCCAAGTAGCACCAGCAAACCTTTCTGTAAGAACATTGGTCCTCCTCTAATTCCATTTGAACCCGTTCTTCTTGTACAGAGCTCCTCGTCCCTAGAGGAGATTACAGAGGTCGAAGTAGCTAAAGACATTCTGCCTGTGCCAGCTGTTTAGCCACAAATCCATTTGCTTTATCCTCCTACTCCTCCCTCAATAATCCTGAGATTACACTAGATGTGGCTGCTCTTTAATATTTTGCATAACCCCCTATTGTCACTTTACAGGATCTCACCTCTGTACCTAACTATGTCATTAGTTCCAACATGGACCATAATGTCTGGCTCCTCATCCTACTCTTTCAAAATGTCCTACCCACCGGGAAACATCCTTTATCCTGTCACCTGGGAGGCAACCCACCATCCTGGAGCCACAGAGGTGCTTGTCTTTGCCCCTAACATTTACAGGCTTTGAATTTCCTTGTTTGTCCTTATGCCACCTGTCTGGTGATTGTCTCCCCTGAGGATGCCATCTCCGGCAAAAGTGTCCAAGACAGTATTAATTGAATTCTGATTAATTGGGACACATGGCTGCCCCAATTTATCAATTTTTCCTGGAAATAGTTAAAAATGTATTAAAAAAAAACACAAACTACCATTTAACTAAGTAACAAATTATGTATTTAAATGAAATACCAAACAAATTTGAATACTACCAATAGTACTGACAATGACAAGAAACCTATACGGAAGAGTTTTGAATTGAATTGACTTCATTACTTACATCCTTCACATGCATGAGGAGTAAAATCTTTACATCTCCGTCTAAATGTGAAATGTGCAATTTATAGTAATTTATAATAAATAGTATGTACAAAAAAACAGAAATACAGTTGTGTCAACATGAATAATCATTCTGATGGTCTTGTGGAAGAAACTGTCTTGGAGACTGTTAGTCCTGGCTTTTGTGCTGTGGTACCATTTCCCGGATGGTAGCAGCTGGAACAGTTTGTGGTTGGGGTGATTCAGGTCTCCAATGATCCTTTGGGCCCTTTTTACACACCTGCCTTTGTAAATGTCCTGAATAGTGGGAAGTTCACAACTACAGATGCGCTGGGCTGTCCGCACCACTCTCTGTGGAGTCCTGCAATTGAGGGAAGTACAGTTCTTGTACCAGGCAGTGATGTAGCCAGTCAGGATGCTCTCAACTGTGCTCCTGTAGAAAGTCCTTAGGATTTGGGGACCCATACCAAGCTTCTTCAACCATCTGAGGTGAACGAGGTGCTGTTGTGCTTTTCTCACCACAAAGCCAGTATGTACAGATCACGTGAGATCCTCGGTGATGTGTATGCTAAGGAACTTAGGGCTGTTAACCTCTCAACCCCAGATCCATTGATGTCAATGGGGGTTAGCCTGTCTCCATTCCTCCTGTCGTCCACGTCCAGCTCCTTTGTTTTTGCGACATTGAGGGAGTGGTTGTTTTCTTGATTCCACTACGTCAGGGTGATGACTTCTTCTCTGTAGACTGCCTCGTTATTATTTGAGATTAAGCCAATCGATGTAGTATCGGCAAATTTAGTTGGTAAATTGGAGCTGTGGGTGGCAACACAGTCATGGGTATACAGAGAGTAAAAGAGGGAGCTTAGGAAACAGCCTAAGGGGCTCCTGTGTTGAGGGTCAGAGGGGCAGAGGTGAGGGAGCCCACTCTTACCACCTGCTGGCGATCTGACAGGAAGTCCAGGATCCAGCTGCACAAGGCAGGGTGAAGGCCGAAGTCTCTGAGCTTCTTGTCGAGCCTGGAAGAAATTATGGAGTTGAATGCTGAACTGTAGTCCAAGAATAGTACATTCAGCCCTCCTTATCTGCAGAGGATTGATTCTGGGACGCCCCACAGATACCAGAAAACGCGGATGCTCGAAGTCCCTTATTTAACCAGTCTCAAGGCAGTGGGCTTTAGGACCCAGCGGAACCCCGGACTTTATTTAACCTGTCTCAGTGCGGTGGACTTTAGGACCTGGCACAACTCCGAATCCGCAGTGTTTCTGTTCACAAAAATAATCACGATCACGATTGAAAATAAGGTGGAAGTAATAAAGTGATCAGAAAGAGGTGAAACACCATGCATTGGAAAAGCGTTAGGCTACAGTCAGTCAACGATCGGAACAATTTTAATGGAGCATGTGAAAGGCCCTGCCCCGATGAAAGCTACAATTATTACTATATGTGTCTTAAGTGTCTTATATGCATAGAAAGGTAAAATATATACTATAGACGAAGAAAAACGTTTGACTAACTGACGCTAAATAATACCGGATGTACCTCTTCCGACTTCAAAGCCAACTTAAAGATGGACTCAGGAATGGAACTCATTCATAATTCGGGGACTGCCTGTACTTTTAAGTCATCTCTAGATTACTTATAATACCTAATACAATGTAAGTGCTATGTAAATAGTTGTTATACTGTATTGTTTAGGGAATAAAGACAAGAAAAAATAGTCTGTACATGCTGGAGAGAGGATTTCCGGGTTTTCCAGATCCACAGTTGGTTGAATCTGCACTTGCGGATAAGGAGGGCCGACTGAATTCTCATATAAGCATCCTTTTTCTCCAGATGTGTAAGGACGGTGTGTAGAGCTGTGGCTATTGTGTCATTTGTTGATCGGTGGTGTCGGTAGGTGAATTGGAGGGGGAAAAGTGGAAAAGTCTTTGCACTGGGGCAGTTCCACTCTCTCGACCTTGGAAATCCAGGTCCAGTGGGACGAGTAGATGACATAGCGGGGGTCTTACTTGGTTGCAGTGGATGACCGTGACTACTGTGCCTCGTCATGCCCTTTGTTCTCCATGTAGCATTGCCGAACTGCATTCCTGGCCATTGGATCTCATCTGCCCAGTCCACCAGAGCTGGCCTCACATGCTAGGACAGGCATGTCCCTCTCTCACTGGGGTATGAGACATACTGGCCACCCTCAGCTGGTTTAGCCCACCTGTCAAAACAGTGTACTGGGGTGTGGCCGCTGTCACATACAAACAGCTTCTTGGAGCCACAGGTGAAAGCTGAGTATCTGGTGGGGACCGAAGTTGAAGGTCATTGTTGACACCTTCAAGTTTTTCATAGTTCCTAACTTGTTGAAGTAACAAAATCAAAACATTTGAATTCCTGGCTGCACTGACATTTCTAGCTCTGAATGCTTGAAACCGAGGTGTGGAAAACAGTTCAGAATTGTCTTATTGATTAATTCTCACCGACTATTAGTGACAAAAATCACCACTTTTTGAACACAATCACACGTAACTGATGCTATTTTAAAACTTCACTCTAAATGTGGTGTAGTGTCCAACAGCCACACCAAGTGGCTGACTGACGTTAGTTAGAACCTGCTTAGCAATAGTCTTCTACCCCAATTAAGTGGCATAGTATCCCAAATAAACAAAGGGAATCCCAGCTATTCTCTCAGTTTGTTTTTATTCTTTAAGAGTTGTCCCAAATGTGGCTCCCAATGGCCCAATTAACCAGAATCCACAGTACTTATTAGAGAGGGAAAAGCCACAAGAGACTCTTAGACTGCCAGCTTGCTTCCATCTGTCTGACTGAATTGCCATGTGGCTTCCTCCCTGAAACTCCTATCTCAGCACTTCCCTGCCTCCTGTTTGCTCCACAGTCTAACCCGCGGGTCGGCAACCTGCGGCTCCCGAGCCATTTGTGGCTCTTTCACCTCTGTGCTGCGGCTCCCTGTGGCTTTGGGAAATAATTGGTCAGTATTTAATTAAAATGTATTTTATGTTAGTTTGTTAGCTTTTGAAATGTAATTATGGTGATCTTGTACATTTCCTGCCACATCCGAAACGGCTCACAATTAGCCGGCATTCCGGCTAAGGGAGATAGCCTACGGGGGTTTGTGAGTACGCGTCTTTTGCAGCATCTGCGTCCATGGGGGCTGGGTTGAGGGAGGCTTAAAAGCAAGGCTGTTTAGTTCGAATAAAGCTATCTTTGACTGCAGTTTACTGACACCGCTACAACGTGTTTTTATCGCTGGCTGTCCAGACGGAAGGTGCTGAAACGCTTTGTCGCGTGTCTGGAAGAAGTGAAAACTTTCCTGGGCAGCAAAGGGCTCACCTTTCCTGAGCTGGAACAGCCAGAGTGGCTGGAAAAGCTACACTTCATGGTAGACATGACAGCGCACCTGAACACGCTTAACACAGCTCTTCAGGGGAAAGGACGTACAGCCCTGCACATGTTGGAGGATGTTTTGGCATTCGAGCGCAAGTTGACAGTGCTTGCCAGAGATTTACAGAAAGGCACTTTGTCTCACTTCCCCAATTTGAGAGAGTTCAAACAAGGTCACGACATGATAATTTCGGAGTATTTACATTCTGCAATCATCGCAATGCAAACATCGTTTGGGAAACGCTTCTGTGAGTTCAGAGAGGAAAAAAACACATTATCCTTCCCGGTCACTCCCTTAAGCATCGATCCTTCCCTACTGAATACGACTGCATTGGCAGGTGTGAGTCAACCTGATCTTGAGATGGAACTGGCCGACATAGCCGACAAAGACATATGGGTGTCCAAGTTTAGACGCTTGACAGCAGACCTTGAAGATGTTGCCCGTCAGAAGGCCGTTCTTGCTCAGAAACACAAATGGAGTGATATTGAAAACCTCACAGATGACAGCTTGCGATCCTGTGTAAAGATGAAGGTGACATCATACAGCCCTGATGTGCAGACGCTGTGCGCTGAGGTCCAGGAGCAGAAATCCCATTAACCAAGTATGATAAATATTTTAATTGCCTATTATTTTACTTATATTCATATTTTTTCATAGTTCAGTGAAATAGTCCTTTCATTTTTCAGGATGACAGCTGGCTGACGTTATTTTTGGTTTGCTGCTGGCGGAAAATTTAAGTTCGGCGTTTTTCATAAATACAAGAAGGACTCAAATAGACATTGAATATTTTACTTAAAAGTAACTTTCAACCCAACGTCTTTTTTTCGGAGTTCAAAATGTTTTTGTTGCATGCAGAAATGTAATTTCGTTTTCTCTGCAGGAGTTCATCAATTTCATAAATGCAACACATTATAGTTTGTTTATACATAGCATAAAGGCAAAAAAAAACGTTGTATGCAGTGTTATTTCATTTTAAATGTCAAACGGGTTTTGCGGCTCCCAGTGTTTTCTTTTCTGTGGGAAACGGGTCCAAGTGGCTCTTTCAGTGGTAAAGGTTGCTGACCCCTGGTCTAACCTAACCATTACTGAGGCAAGCTGGGCATACTTCCTCCAAATATAGTTATCAGGCACACTTGGCTTTGTTCTGGTCTTCCCTCATCTCACAGGAGGAGCATACCACTCCGTTGACTGCCATTTCTACCTCTGAAGTTGGTATTGGGTGAACGGAAAAGAAGGACAGACCTTATCTTTGGCTTACTAAACTGTCAGTAGGAAAAAGTAGTTAATGTTCCCTGACTCAGTCTTTTTGAATTTCCTATTAGTAGGAAAATGGGGAAGCAGATTCAGTAATGCTATTCAATACATATATGAAGGAGGAGACAGCTGTTGCTAAGTACTTGGGAAGTGGAGCTAATTGAACAGCTTTAGCTCAGCACAAAGACATGATGGGGTGAATTGTCATCAGTACCTTATCCTTACAATGTATGTACTCGGCATTTTCTGAATAAATGAAATCTGACATCTGCGTGATTAAAAACATGACAATAGAATACTTTGTGTTCAAGAGTACAAATCAGTCCTTTTATTGAACATTGTCTGTTTTCAGCAAACATGCTGCGCTGCTATCTGACTGAGAGGGAATACCGGGAAGTACTGACAAGAGAATGGAGCCAGGAAATGGGTTGGCTCAATCACTTTTCCACCATCCTTGCCCTTCAGCCTTCCCCAAGGCTGTCAGTTGTATTTCCAAAAGCAGTTCAAATTTTTGGCTTTTTTGCAGTTGTGTCCATTTTGTCAGTATTTCCTCTGTACTCAGATCTTCCAGTTTCCCTCTGCTAGCCTGCAGGTCACCCTTGGGCAAGGTGTAGCACCTGCTTAGACCCCCAATCAGGGCCACATAAGGTCATGGGAGTGGCTGGTGGATAGTCGTATGAGCAGCTGGTGCATATCACAAGTCCTGGTTATGCGACTACTGACACCAGGCAGACAATCTCTGACGAGTATTGATAATGGCTGGGGTCACCCGTCTTGTAAAGACACTGCCCAGAAGAAGGTACTGGCAAGCCACTTCTGGAGAAAAATTTGCCAAGAACACTCATGGTCCTGGAAGGACCATAATCATCCATGTCGTATGACACGGCATGTAACGAATGAAAGCTGGAAGAAAGTCACTGAGTAGGCCCATATCCTGGCTCCATTTCCCTGTCAGTACTTCCAGCAAATGTAGTAATAATGAGAGCCTAAAAAGAAGAGATTCAGCAGATGTTGGAAATCTTAAGCAATACCCACAAAATTCTGGAGATAATTAGCAAGTCAGGTAGCATCTATGGAGGAGAATAAACAGGTGACGTTTCAAGGTGAGACCCTTTACCAGGACTAGAAAGGAAGGGGGGAGTAAAAGGAATGTACGCTGGCAGGAATTGTGAAACCAGGTGAGGGGGAAGGTGGATGGAGGAGGGGAGATGAAGGTGGAAGAAGTAAAGTGCTGAACAAGAAGAAGATGCCATAGACAAATGTGACAGATTAGGAATGGGAAGATGAATTGAAATAAGGAATCCTGCCATTTGCAGTGAACAGAGCGAAGGTACTGTACAAAACGGTCCCCCAATCTGTGTTGAGTCTCAATGATATCATTTCATCTGGAAGGACTGTAGGAGGGACAAAAGAGGTCACATGATATCATTCCTGCTGTCCATTCCTTCAGTCTTGCCAAAGGGTTTCTGCCTGAAACATTGACTATACCTTTTTCCATCAATGCTGTCTGGCCTGCTGAGCTTCTCCAGTATTTTGTATGCATTACATGATATCATTGATAGATAAGGTAAAGAAGAACTCTAAGAGGTACTAAGAATAGCAAAAGACTAACTGAATCAGCAACTCACTTCCTAACTCCCTGAGGTTTGTGCAATCTTTCATTTAGGATGCCTGTGGTTTATGTGAAGTGCTTTAAGATATTTCAGTGCAATACAGTGTAGTCCGGCATTTATTTATAGTTTAAAGTTCAGCCTTCAGTGACATGCAGATTTAAGGAAGTTCATTGGATGGATTCTTTTCAATTCTTTACCCAACTTTGAGATTAAGCATTTTGTGAAGCATATACATTAATAATTTACTGTATAGAACATACGAGGGGTGATTGATAAGTTTGTGGCCTAAGGTTAGAAGTAGTAAATTTTAGAAAACCTAGCACATTTATTTTTCAACATAGTCCAGTGGTCGTGGAGCATACGGATCTCTTCTTTGTAGAAGTCGGCATCTTGGACCTCCAGACGTGGTCCACAGCGTGTGGTGATTGATAAGTTTGTGGCCTAATGTAAAGGAGATGAGTTATACAGCTCTCGTTACATACACATGCAGTTCAACTCATTGATTATGCAGAAAGTTTGATTAATAACTCATCTCCTTCTACCTGTGCTAGGTTTTCTAGAATTGACTCCTTCTGCCTTAGGCCACGCACTTATCAATCACCCCTCGTAGAATAGTATAGCACAGCACAGGTCCTAAAATCAATCTAATTCCACCCTCCGCATCACCCTTCATTTTCCTTTAGTACATATCCTTATCCAAGAGTCTCTGAAATTCCACACACCCGTCACTCTCTGCACCACTGTGCTGCCCCATATTTGTAGCTGTCCATTGTTTGACTTCATGGTCACTCAAGGCTCCTCCACAATCATTCTGAAGCTCTCAATTTGCACTGTTTCTCATTATTGTTTGATTGGGGCTCTGGAGATTCTGGCATGAATTCACAAAGCATTAAAAAAGTAAAAACAAAATGCAACGTATCGTTCAAAAATTACCTGGAGAAAAAAAAGTAGCAGGAGGCAATGGGCAAGATGTAAATTGGGAGAAAACATCGAGAAAATAAGCACATAAGAACAATGTTGCTGAGATCTGTTTTAGTTTTCCTTTCCCTCTACTAATAGGATAGCCTGCCTTGTAACTAAATCTTCTACAACTAAGCTACCAGTTTACTGCAGGATTATGATTGACATAGAAGCACAGGTGTACAATGAAGACTGAATTTTTATGCCAGGCAAGAAAGACACTGGTTGCAGCTATTCCTGAACTTGATGTATCAATACAAATATCTGTCAAAGTTTCATACACCACTGCACTGGCCATGTTTTACTGCAGGCAGTCTTGTATCTAATTTTGTCCCTAAGTGCACCAACCCAAATCAAGAGACAAGCATTTGTAGAGTGAAGGTTATTAAAGAATGAACTGTGCCATGGGCAGCTACTGATCTGGCTATTCGCAATGTACAATTTCCTCACAATTTTTGTTACTGCCAGTGCCCACTGAATCAAGTTGAAGTAATAGAGACAATGTTATGCTACACAATATACAGGCAGTCCCTGGGTTACGAACGAGTTCCATTCCTGAGTGTATCTTTAAGTTGGATTTGTACATAAGTCGAAACAGGTACATCAGGTATTTAGTGTCAGTTTGTCAAACATTTGTCGTAGCATACAGTATATATTTTGCCTTTCTATACATATAAAACACTTAAGAAATGTATGTATTTCAATAATTCACTGCGTTGCTTAGTAATAATTGTAGCTTTCATCAGGGCAGGGCCTTTCACATGCTCCATTATTCTCACTTTATCCTTTAAAATTGTTCCAATCATTGAATGACTGTAGCCTAATGCTTTTCCAGTGACCAATGGCGTTTCACCTCTTTCCGATTGCTTTATTATTTCCACTTATTTTCATTCATGATCGTTTTTCCGAAACACTGTGGATTCAGCAGCAGCCACGGGTAGTGGGTCCTGAGCTCCCCCAGGTCCTAAAGTCCACCCGAACTGAGACTGGTCAAATGGGACAAGTAGGGGTGGTGCTGACTGGAAAAGCGGGGTCAGGGTGAATCTTGCTAAGAAAAATTTAAGCCAAATACAAAGTTACACACTCAACACAGTGTTAATGGCAACGTGATCCAACTTAAAATGGCAGACGGTGTTCTCCTTCCTCGAGCCGACATATTTTTAATATATTAGGCTTCATGGCAGGCCGTTCATAAGTACGAGTTGTTCGTAAGTAGGACGTTCGTAACTTGGGGACTGCCTGTACAATAGGGATTCCACTATCAGAGAGAGCCAGAGACTCTCCACTTCCGCATCACTGTTTTCCACTATATTGCTGGTCCTTTCTTAATCTTATACTCAAGAGGCAGAACTTCAGTTTCAGTTTCCATGTTAAGAAACAAGTATGTGGCCTTGGTTAACCTAAAGAAAAGCAACAGCGAAATGTTATCAGTTCCCAGACAAGAAAGAAAGCTCAAAGTAAGAGGTGCATTTATTTATTTAGAGATAGAACACACTAATAGGCCATTCTGACCCAGTGAACCCACATCACCCAATTACATCTGATTAACCTACTGACCTGTCTGCCTTTGGAACGTGGGAGGAAACCAGAACACCTGAAGGAAACCAACACGGTCATGGGGAGAACGTACAAATTCCTTACAGACAGTGGCGGAATTGAACCTCGGTTGCTGGCACTGTAATAGTGCTATGCCTATATATGTAAACTCTTTTTAATTAAAAACTGAGGACTGAATAACTCTTGCCATCCTTTCCAACTTCAGTGAATTCTGGTCATTTGTAAAAGTACCTTGATCTAAATGCACAAGAGCCCCCTGCAGTTGGGGAATTCTGACAGAACTTTCAAACAAGCCATGCATGTCAGTGGACAGACTGTCGGAGTTGGAAATCCTTAAATTAGTAGTGCATGATCATCAACGCTTAAGAGATGTATTGGAACTTATCAAGATTTGATGATCCCTACTGAGGAGAAGAACACTTGCACTTAAATTTGGCATCACTCATCCTCTGCAGGTAGGGTGCTGAAGAAGGAAGCTGTGTAAAATCAGTGATAACTCAAAATACTACTGGCAGTTCCTGGATGAAGACTCAAACTCCATTACGGATGTGCACATAAATGGTAATAAAAGTTTGAAAATTTTGTCCATAAATTTTGTTGTTACAAAGCCCTTAACGTGTGATTGTTAGCTCCTGACGTTGAGGGATAAGGGCCATATGCAGACAGGATGATGCATTATCTGTGATCTCTTTGAATGCCAGAACAAGCTCAAAGGGCAAAATTTCTTACTCCTTTTCTAAATATCATACCCTCTGTATAAATTTTTGTTGCCACATTCATAAACACATTCTCTGACTCACAGTGACCCATTGCCCTATTGACTCCACTATGTCATACTTTGAAATCAAAATGTTGTGTTTGCTTTACAGAATAAAAAGTAAATCTGTTACAATATGCATTAACTTGTAGTACACTTTATCTAACCATCAGTTTATACAAACAAAAAGGAAATTTTTCAGCTCAGAGAATACCTTTCTAAGCAGAAAAATATAAATGGCACTTTAAAACTTGGTTTTATTTCGTATTGTATAAAAGAAACATCAGGTGTGAATTTGAGCTTCATTTTTTTGAGGTAAAATTAGTCATGGGAGGAACAGCATTCTGCACTACCAGGTGTCAGAGGCAACCCACAGTTTCAACAAGGCAGCCTGTCAGCTTGAAGAAAAGCACATCCTTTTCATCTCTCTCTGCCCTTCATAACACCACAGGGAGGTTTTCCATTTACAACTTTACATCTGACAGCACTTTATAAATCAGTCAAATGCTCTCCCAAAGCAATTGATCCCCTTGAGGAAGTCACACATCAAATGTTTTGATTGATCAAATACAAAAGCACTCAGAACAATCTGAAGAGTAACAGTTAATCATAAATCATGGGCTATTGTCATAAACCAGCAAATGGCTTTCATCCTCCAGATTTAGTAAGTAAAAAAAGAGGTTTTGAATTGAATTGAATTGACTTTGTTTCTTACATCCTTCACATACATGAGGAGTAAAAGTCTTTACATTACGTCTCCATCTAAACGTGCCATGTGCAATCATAGTAATTTACAATAAATAGAGCAGTCAATGTAATGTAGAGTACACTCAAATCATCATGAGTTAATCAGTCTGATGACCTGGTGGAAAAAGCTGTCCCGAAGCTGGTTGGTCTTGGCTTTTATGTTGCAGTACCGTTTCCCGGATGGTAGCAGCTGGAATAGATTGTGGTTGGGATGGCTTGAGTCCCCAATGATTTTACGAGCCCTTTTTACACACCTGTCCTGAATCATGGGAAGTTCCCAACTACAGATGCGCTGGGCTGTCCGCACCATTCTCTGCAGAATCCTGCGATTGAGGGAATTACAGTTTCCATACCAGGCAGTGATGCAGCCAGTCAGGATGCTCTCAATTGTGCCCCTATAGAAAGTTCTTAGGATCTGGGGGCCCATACCAAACTTCCTCAACTGTCTGAGGTGAAAGAGGTGCTGTTTTGCCTTTTTCACCACACAGCCGGTGTGTGCATATGGTGTGTGAGGTCCTTGATGATGTGGATGCTGAGGAAATTGAAACTGTTTACCCTCTCAACCACAGATCTTTTGATGCCAATAAGAGTTAATTAGCCCATCTCCATTCTCCCTGTAATTCACAACCAGCTTCTTTGTTTCTGCGACATTGAGGGAGAAGATGTTTTCTTGATACCACTGTGTCAGGTGAATTCTTCCCTGTAGGCCACCTCATTATTGTTTGAGATGAGGCCAATCAATGTAGTGTTGTCAGCAAATTTAATTTGCAGATTGGAGCTATGGATGACGATACAGTCATGGGTATACAGGAAGTAAAGGAGGGGACTCAGTACGCAGCCCTGAGGGGCTCCTGTATTGAGAGTCAGAGGGTTGGAGGTGGGGGATTGCCTAACAATAGCAGATTTGTATGGATTTATAAAAAACAAGTTTTATGTTGTAAACATGATTGAAGAATGCAAATCCTATTTATTAGAAATTCATTAGCAAAAATGTGTTTTTTCAGCACTTTGCAACTCAAGTTGGTGTTTGGTCTACCAAGTGAAACTTGCTAATAGCCATTTCCCAGTCATCCAGATCGTGCTAAAAATGCAACTGGGCACTTTTGGGAATGAGTCACTCATGTATCTTGTTTCCACAGGAGAGGAGCAGAGGATAATATTCTCTATAACAATTTTGGATTACAGCAGGGCAGTTCGAAAGATCCCCAGAGAATGATCATTGTTTGTCATATCTGGGACTGTGTGGTCTTGTGAAAGCAACAGTGGACTGGGATTTCTTCCAGATATGTCAATATTATTTGGAAACCTAGATCCCATAACATTTAATTCTCCCTTTGCCCCCCCCAGTGTCCTCTGATCACCAAGTCCATGGTCCCAATGATGCAAACACTGCCAAAATCCTAATTCTCTTACCCCCTCCCCCCACTACAGTCTTAATATGTGTGCAGGTAAACCAGTTTCAAATTTGTCCACGTTCAAGTATCAATACAGCTTTTCCAGTTTCCCTCCACAACCACTCCCAACCCACAACCAGTGCAAAATCTGAAATCAATTTAAACCCTATCCAGTGCACTGATTAACCTGCCTGTAAGGATTATAGATCCCAGCTTCATTCAGGTGCAACCCATTAAACTTTTACTCGTCCTTTCTACCCCAGTGCCCCAGGAATCTGAGGCTACGCAATGCCTCTAGCACATGTTAACTTGCCATGCCTTCCTGTTTCTAATTTAATTGGAGTACGGCACTGGGAGTAGTCCAGAGATCTGAAGCCTTGCTGGTTCCTTAAACATTTATCTCAACCAATATCACCTTTATGTTGATTTCTACATGGATCATGACTCTTGGCTCCTACCCTTGCGTAATGTGACTGAAGTCTTCTCTGGGATCACCTGTACCCTGGGAGTAGGTAGCATATCACGAACAGAATTGCCTTTGTGCTTCCATCTATCCAGTCCCCAATTATGACTGCACTTATCAATTTGCACTCCTTCCCACCAGACCTTAACCACATTCAGTACTGTACCCTTTAAGATATCATTGATTCAGCATTGAATACAGAAGTAAAAGCCCACCTTAGCAGAGCACTCCTATACTGTGAATGCCTCTGCCTAGAGTATATTCAACTTTATCTACCTGGGATCCAGAATTTTGTAAAATTGAATTTTGCATGTTAACAAACTGCGGATGAAACTGAATGAACTAAAGGAACTGATTAGCTGAAGCTTAACAAGGAGTGCAGAGATCATTAAACAGTGAACTATTTTAGCTGTCTGTGTATGTAACTTATTTGATAAATCTCTAGCTCCATTCTTGCTTTTTAATTATACAGCATGGAAACATGCCGTTCAGCAGACCAAGATGCCCAGTCCAAGTCAGTCTCATTTGCCAGTGTTTGGCCCATAACCTTCTTAACTTTTCCAATCCATGTACTTGTCTAACTTTTGAAAGTTGCTAGATTACCTGCCTCAGCCACATCTTCTGGCATGCTACCCTTTGTATAAAAAAGATGCCCATCAATTTAACCCCTCACCTTAAACCTATACCATCTATTTCTTGATTTCCCACCCCTGGGAAAGTGCTTAAGGGCATTCACCCTGTCTCTGCCCCTCATTGGCTGAGAGGAAATAC
Organism: Hypanus sabinus; assembly: GCF_030144855.1. Classification (NCBI taxonomy): domain Eukaryota; kingdom Metazoa; phylum Chordata; class Chondrichthyes; order Myliobatiformes; family Dasyatidae; genus Hypanus; species Hypanus sabinus. Next base: position 103,661,485 of record NC_082717.1, on the reverse strand, counting down.
CTTCATTTCCACCTGGGGTTTACAGACCCCTAAATTAATGGTAAGGCTCCATGGCATAAAAAAGGTTGGGAACCCCTGGATTCTACCAAAATTCCTCGATCACCAAATCCTTAGCTTCCATGCTCCACAACGTCCGTTGTCTTGGATGTTTTTATTGTGATTGCAAGACCCTGTTGGACATAGGTAATGTAGAGCGCTTCACATCGGGTTCACTGGTTCATTGGCGAGGTCAGCAGCAGGAGCCACGTTGCCTCGGATGTTGCGCGGATCAGACCCTCATGCCGCAGCATCACCTGTTGCATCTGCCCAGGAGACAAGACACTGGATGCGGTGTTGGAGAGAGCAGAGACCTCTGTGGGTGCACTGGGATCTATGCTGGGTGGGGGCTGGCCCCTCCAGTCACTGCTGCTCTCCAGTGCTTAATCGGTGGAAGACAAACTAAATTGCATTCATCTGTGGGTGCACTAGTGCATGATGAGGAACTGCACATGCTTATTTTTGCAGAAACATAGCTCCAGGATAACATCACACGCACATCAATTAAAGGCCATGCCACTCAAGGACTTGGTCTGTATTTTATATATATACACACACACACACACACACACACTTATTTATTTATTTTGGGTGACTATTTTTCTGCTATTGTAACTATATATTGCTAGATGTGCTTTGTGCTGTGTGTGACTGATGGTACTGTGTTTTGCCCTTGGCCCTGGAGAAATGCTGTTTCATTTGGCTGTATTCATTTGTATGTTTGAATGATAATTGAACTTGAACTCTAATCCAAAATTAATTCACTTAACACTTTTCCGAGTGTTGTACTCAAACTTTGCAAAACAATTTTAGATATCTAAGGTTAGAGGTACTAAATAAGTAGTAAGCAAGTTCAAGTTTGTTTATTGTCGCCTGACTATACATATATACAACCAAATGAAACAATGTTCCTACAGACCACAGAACACCCACACAACATATAACACACACGGCACATAAACCAAAATACTATACTATAAATAAGTTAATAAAATATCATTCAAAGCACAGCACAGATGAACAGAAAACAGCTCGCTGTCCTAGTGACGAGACCTCGGTGGTGGCAGGGTATTCATTTGTCTTACAGCCCGAGGGAAGAGGCTGTTACCCAGTTTGGCAGTCCTGGTTCTGATTCATCTGTATTTCCTTTCTGATGCTAACGGGGCAAAGAGATCCTCAAATGTGCTTTGGGCCCTTTCCCTGCAACACTCCCAGTAAATGTCACAAATAGGGGGAAGGAGTCCCCAAAGATCCTCTAGGTGGTTTTTACTGTCATGGATAGGGTCAAATAAGGTATGCCTTTTTTTATTATTTCTAATGTTCTTTGTTCTTTTTTTCCCTTCCCTCCCCTTCTCATCAGAAGTTATACAGGATATTGAGGTGTGAACAGTAGATTGGTGCCCTTGGACAGAACTCCATTAAGTGGGAGCAGTATATGTAGTACAATGTTTTATCATATCTCAAGTTTCTGGTCTTATTGTAAGGAGGAAGGAGAAGACTTGAGAGTGGATTTGCACACACTGTCCTAACAGGTTCAAATGAAGAAATTGTTTGATTTACATTGACATGGCAAGGCAGACAATCAAAGATTGCAAAGTTATAAATTTTGTGATAGGGAAAAAATGACTCATTTAAAATTTATTTAGCTGCTTTTACAACCTTAGGATATCTCCAGCCACCAAAGTGAACGACATCTGATTTTGTAATTGTATTATTTCCTGTGCATCATAACTTGCGCCTTTGCTATTTTTCTTGTGTACTTATTGCAAATTAGTGTCACTACTCTGCTACAAAATTTATTTCATAATCTCTAATGTATTGTTATGAAATAATGTATTCTGGTTATCACAGTCTCTAAATGAATTACCGGAATGAATCTATAACTGTCAAAATCAGAAATATTAGGTCTGCAGACAAGCAATATATTAAAATGGTGTGAAACTCTGACATTTTGTTAATATGTGTTTTTCTTCTGTACTTTTATCTTATTCATTTCAAATTAAATGAGCGTTACTCAGGTTTTTCCTGTATTCTGTGCTCAGTTCCAGGAACAGGAGATGGTGGCTGAGCTTCTCATTGTGCTTGGACAGTGCCCGTCTTTCAATGCTCAGGTTTTTTCCTGCCTTCTCTCAGCAATTAATAATTTCATCGATTATCTTTGGCAGATAAACCAGGTACTGAATTCAGTTTATTCTTGTGGTTCACGAAACAGTTGTCTTATAAACAGTTTGACACACATCCAATATACGTATTTGATTTAGGACATCAGATAGTACAGCACAGTACAGGCCATTTGGCCCACAATGTGTGCGAACTCTTAACCTACTCTAAGATCATTCTTATCCTCGCTCTCATAGTTTCTTCACCCTACCATCCTTTCACTGCCTAAATGGGACAAAACTATCTGGAGCCCTTTGCAAAAACTCTCTAAACAATCTCCACATTTCCTTTCTGCATTTCCTGGAGTACATCTGTTTCCTGGTTACTCTTCCAAGTTCCTACCTAATAGCATCATAATTTCCCCCCCCCCCCCATTAAATACCTTCCCATAGCATCTTTTCCTATCCCTCTTCAAGGCTGTGCTAAAGGTCACAGAGTTGTGGTCACTGCCTCTGAAAACCATACTCACTGGGAGGTCTGTCACCTGACGAGGTTCATAGTCTAGTACTAGCTCCAGTATAGCTTCACCTCTAGTTAGGAATCCTTCCTGGACACACCGAACAAATTCCATCCCATCTAAATCTTTTGCACTAAAGAGGTGTCAGTCGATATTAGGGAAGTTGAAGTCACCCATGACAACAATAGTGCAATGCTTTACAGTACCAGCGACCTGGGCTCATTTCCTGACACCATCTGTAAAGAGTTTGTATGTTCCTTCTGTGGCTGTGTTTGGTTCCTCCAGGCATTCTGATTTCCTCCCACAGTCCAAAGACCGACCAGTTGGTAGGTTAATTGGTCATTGTAAATCATCCCGTGAGTAGGCTGGAATTGAATCGGGGCATTGCTAGGCAAGGTGGCTCGAAGGACTGGAAGGGCCTGTTCTGCTCTGTATCTCAATAAATAGATAGATAGATAGATACTCAACATTTTTCCAGTGTCCCATACACTTATTGTAGCAAAACTAATTACATACAGTATTTAACAGTATAAATATGATATGCATCTGAAATCACCCTCCCAAAAAGCATTAATAAATAGCTTTTAAATAAATAACATCCTGTTACTTTCTGCATCTTTCCAAAATCTACCTTCAATCTGCACTTCAATGTTTCCATCGCTGTTGTGGGGGGGCAAGGGGAGCAAGGTTATCTATAGAATATTCCCAGTAGATTGGTAGCTCCTTTCCTGCTTCTGACTTACACCCACACTGAATGAATAGTCAATCCCTCCATGGCACCCTTCCCTCTGTAGCTTTGATACTATCCCTGATTAGCATTGCCACTCCTGCGCCTTTTTTAACCCCCTCCCTGTCCCTTTTGAAACAGCTCAACTCCAGAACATCCTGCAGCCTTTGTGACAGCCACGTCTGTGTACAGGCCACAATGTCATAGCTCCATGTACCAAGCACTAAGTTCATCATGCTTGTTCCTGATACATCTTGCATTAACATAGCCAAACTTCAACCCATCCCATTTACTAGTATTATGCCCTGTCCTCTGCCTATCCTTCCTCACAGTCTCTCTACAAGATGAATCTACCTTTACACCAACTGCTTCATCCTCTGACCCAACCTCCTAACCAACTAGGTTAAACCCTCCCCTACAGTTCTAGCAAGCATGCCCACAAGGATATTGGCCCTCCTCGAGTTCAGGTGTAACCCATCCCTTTTGTACAGGTCATACCCTCCCTAAAAGAAATCCCAATGATCCACAAATCTGAAACCCTGCCCCCTGCACCAATTCTTTAGCCACACATTCAAATCATCCTATTCTTGCCTTCACAGGTGAGTGGCACAGGCAGCAGTCTAGAGATTACTACCCCAGAGGTCCTGCTTTCCAGTTTCCAACCAGACAGCCTATATTCTCCCTTTAGAACCTCATCCCTTTTCATACTTATGCCAACTTACGGCTGCTCACCCTCACCCTTTAAATTGTTGTGGATCTGGTCTGACACGGCCCTGGCACCTGGGAAGCAACATACCATCTAAGTGTCTCTTTCATTTCCTGAATCTCCTGTCTGCTCCCCTAACTATGGAAATCCCATATCACTACCTCTCTCTTCTTCTACCCCCTTCCCTTCTGAACTATAGAGCCAGACTTAGTGCCTTTTACAGATGTAGCAATCAGGGAAGCTAGAAAATTAAGTTTCAACATACATATACACTTAATATTTGAGTATTTTAGATCAGTGCTGTCAGATAAAACATAATCTTTTTATGCTTGGCTTTTGATTTTGAAGTATCTATGCATGAATTATGTTCAGATTTTTATGCAAATTAACTAGGCAACCAGGGGTTCATTTATATTACATAAGATGTAGACTACCTTCAACTTCAGACCCAAGTTTCTGAACCAGGTTTGCCAACATATGTTCTAAAGTGTCAGTGTTATGTTCTAAAGTATTCATTTGAAATGAAGTCAGTGCACAGAAAGGCTCTTTATGAAGAAGTTGTGCTATAAATTCAGTTGCTGTTTTTGGCCTCTTTGTAACAAAATTTACTGACAATGCAACTGATGTCTTGTAAAACAACAGCAATATGCCAGAAGATTAGACTCTCCTTGAAACTCTTGTTTGGAGCTGACTGTCATTACCGTTCAGCTAGGTCTTCTAATAAACAGTAACAAACTACAACAAATTCAAAGCGCATCAAATTATAAGCACATCTTACTCACTTGCAAGGGAAGCTATTCCACATATTATCGTCTGGAAAATAGCTTCAATCTTATAACAAAGCACTGTTATACTTTTTACAGAGTAAGGTAATTAGGTTGTTTCATTCCATAATGATATTCCTCCATCATCTGCAAACATCTCTAGTTCCTGTCATTTGTTCTTTCGAGGCTTCTCTGCCTGTGCCTAGATTTCCTCTGTCATCAAAACTTTCCTGCCATAAAAACACCACCCCCGTTATAAAACGCACATCTTGATAAAGTAGAGATACACAGACTATAAGCCCTCCCATCCAAATTAGCAAGCCACACTGGAATTTCACATATTCTATTTTATCACATTATGTTTTACGAAGGTTATAGATTCATAAAGGCTTCACCATTACAGATATATTTTCATACAACAATCATCATATTCTGCATACTGCATAGAGATAACCCAAGAAACTTTAGGCCAGTGAGTCTTACTTCAGTAGTGGGTAAGTTGTTGGAGAAGATTCTGAGGGACAGGATTTATGAGTATTTGGAGAGAGGTAATCTGATTAGGGATAGTCAGCATGGCTTTGTCAAGGGCAGGTCATGCCTTATGAACCTGATTGAATTCTTTGAGAATGGAACAAAACATATTGATGAAGGTATTGCTGCAGATATAGTGTATATGGATTTCAGTAAGGCATTTGATAAGGTTCCCCATGCAAAGTTCATTTAGAAAGTAAGGAAGCATGGGATCCAAGGAGACATTGCTTTGTGGATCTAGAATTGGTTTGATCACAAAAGGCAAAGGGTGGTTGTGGATGGTTCATGTTTTTTCTTGGAGGATGGTGACCAGTGGTGTTCCGCAGAGATCTGTCCTAGAACCCATCCTTCTTTGTGAATTTTATAAATACCCTGGATGAGGAAGTAAAGAGTGTGTTAGCAAGTTTACTGATGATATAAAAGTTGGGGGATTGTGGATAGTCTGGAGGGTTGTCAGAGGTTACAGCAGGACAGCAATAGGATACAAAATGGGACTGAGAAGTGGCAGATGGATTTCAACCTAGATAAGTGAAGTGGTTCTTTTTGGTAGCTCAAGTTTGAAGAAAGAATAGAATATTAATGATAAGATTCACTACATTATGGAGGATCTGAGAGATATTGGGGTCTGAGTCTTTAGGACACTCAAAACTGCTGTGCAGATTAACAGTCTTGTTAAGAAGACGTATGGTGTGTTGGCCTTCATCAACCATGGGATTGAGTTCAAAAGCCATGAGATAATGTTATAGCTATATAAGATCTTAGTTAGACCCCACTTGGAGGACTGTGTTCATTTCTGGTCACCTCATTACAGGAAGGATGCGGATACTATAGAGAGAGTGCAGAAGAGATTTACAAGGATGTTGCCTGGATTGGAGAGCATGCCTTATGAGAATAGGTTGAGTGAACTTGGCCTTTTCTCCTTGGAGTGACGGAGGATGAGAGGCATTGATCATGTGGATAGCCAGAGCTTTTTTTACCAGGGCTGAAATGGCTAACACAAGGGGGCAGAGTTTTAAGGTTCTTGGAAGTAGGTACAAAGGGGATGTCGGAGATTAAGTATTTCACACAGAGAGTGGGGGTTGTGTGCAATGCACTACCAGCAAAGGTGGTAGTGACGGATACAATAGGGTCTTTTAAGAGAGTTAGGTAAGTACGTGGAGCTTAGAAAAACAGAGGGCTATGCGCTAGGGAAATTCTAGGCAGCTTCTACAGTAGGTTACATGGTCGGCACAACATTCTGGGCCAAAGGGCCTGTAATGTGCTGTAGATTTTCTGCGTTCAATGTTCTATGTTCTACTTTGTTGGTCTGATAATGGCAGTTCAAATGTACAAGAACATAAAAAGATTTTGTGTAAATTTATGCTTAATTTATGTTTTAATGATACTGGTTTTATAATGCTAGGTGCCAATGATGCTGCTGCAAGAAAGCTTTTCTATGCACCTATGCATACCTGTACTTGTGTATTTCAAAGTACAAGTGAATTTATTATCAAAGTACGTATATGTCACCATATATAACCTTGAGATTCATTTTTGTGCAGGCATTCTTAGGAAAACAAATAAATACAATATAATCAATGGAAGACTGCACACAAAGACTGACGAAAAACAGATGTTCAAAAGAAGACAAACTGCAAATAAATAAGTGAATGAATGGATAAACAGATAGATATATAAATAAGCCACCCATGGTCTTGACTGCATTCCTCAACTGATGTTGCATTAATATTCATAACTGAATCAAGTGCAAATTGGCCTTGCGATGGAGTATCTCAATTGCAAGGAGAAATTGGATCGACTGGGTTTGTTTTCCTTGGAGTAGAGAAAGCTAACAGAGGACCTGATGGACATATAAAAATTATGAGGAGCTGAGATATAATGAATAGTCAGACACTTTTCCCTGCACTGGTAGCATCAAAGCCAAGAGCACAGTGGTTTGAGTATTATGAACATAGGGAATCTGAAGAAGAATTTTCTTTATATGGAAGGGTACACACAATCCAGAATGCACTATCTGAAAAGTGCTGGGAGCAGGTACACTGACAACACTTAAAACGTATCTTGACAAGGGCTTGAATCACCAAGGCACAGAAGGCTAGGGATCAAGAGCTAGTAAATAGGACTATAGTATACTATAGTATATAAATCGTATAAATGGATGCTTGATGGTTGGCATGGACATGATGGGCTGAAGGGCCTATTACTGTACTGTGTGACATGATTCTAAAGTCCAATTTCAACTTGCATGGCAGAATGGCCTCTTTCTGTGTCATAAACATCTTAAGTTCAACCAGCAGCTCCAATCATTTGCCTTGCCATGACCTCTGCCTTTTTATACATGTTCCTTAAAATCTGCCCCTAAGATAGTAATGAAAAGGATAGTACTGGTCCTCAGGTTGAGATTCTAAATTGGAGAAAGGGCAATTTTGATGGCATTAGAAAGAATCTGGCAGGTGAAGATTGGGATAGGTTGTTTACTGGCAAAGGGAGGCATGGTAAATGGAAGGCCTCCAAAAGTGAAATACTAAGAGTACAGTTTATATGTTCCTGTTAGAATAAATGGCAAGGCTAACAGATTTAGGGAGCCTTGGTTTTCAAGGGATATTGGGGCCCTAGTTAAGAAAGTGAAAGAGGTGCATAGAAGGTATAGGGATAAAGACAAGGAACTGAGAGGTAAATCAAGAGGGCAAAAATAAGGCATGAGATTGTTCTGGCAGACAAGCTGAAGGAGAAGAAACTCTTCTCAGGCTTCCAGCTGGATACAGGTATCGATTTTAACCAACCCACTTCAATGACAAACTCTCGCATCTTCTTCAGGGATAATGCCTGGGCATGTTTAGTCCGGTGGTATTTATACTTTGTTGTCTGTCCCTCCTAGTTGGTTAGTCCTCATCAGGTTTCCACTGTCCCACCTTGTTTACAAGTCCAATTCCAGTTCTTACTTGGAGCAAGTCCATCATCTTTGTTAAAATTCTTTTCCTCGAATTTTATTTCAATGGCTTTCTTTACAGGCAGTCCCAAAAGCCATTGGCAGAGCACAGTAGTTTTGTGCCATTAAAGTCAATCCTATGGCCATTGTGAATGCAATGTTCTGCTACCGCCGATTTCTCTGGGTAACCCAAATGGATACACCTCCCGTGATCCTTGATGTGGGTTTCTACCGTTCGTCCCTTCTGGATGATATATGCTGCTCCACATTCACAGGGAATCTTGTAAGTGCTGTGATTTAAGCTTCCTTACAGGTTTGTGGATGTTATTAATCCGGCACCTCAATTAGATTCTTCCAGTGGTCACCTTTGGGCAAGGTGTAGCAGCTGGTGCAACACTGATGCCAAGAAGACAATTTCTAAAGAGTATCGGTAATTGCTGGAGTCACCCGTCTGTAGAGACATTACCCAGAAGAAGGCAACAACAAACTACTTCCAAAAAAGTTTGCCAATAACAATCATAGTCATGGAAAGACTATGAACACCTATGTCATACAACATAACGAGCAAATGATAGGGTAAATGCAAGCAGCCTTTTTCCACTGAGGTTGGGAGAATATAGAACTAGGGATTATAGATTAATGGTGAAAGATAGATATATATTGGCTGGGTCCAAGTGTGGTTCAGTGGGACAAGGCAGAATATTATGTAGTTTGGCACAAACTACATGGGCTGAAGGACCTGTTTCTGTGCTGTAGTGCTCAATGACTGTATGGAACAAATATTCAATAATGCTTCCTGATTCCTCTCTGGTTGGTTGGTTTCATACTTATGCTGAAGAATTTCCCTGTTATGTGAGCTGGAGTGGTTAATCATGGTCAAAGTACTTAGTAGGTGAGACTGAGTGCAGTAAGCTGCATTGGTATTGTTTGTACCATCAGGAAGGATTGGAGGTATGGTACTATTGGAAGTCTCAGAGAACCTCGGCTTGTCAGGTTATTATGTGGTGTTCAGCTTAATTTATGGCCCTCATTAAAAGCTGCAAAACTGGAAGAAAGTCTAATATTTCTCTATATCCAGCAGATGTACGGATCAGTCAGTGCCTGAAGAAACAGTGTGGTTGAAATGTCAGAACAAATAATGAAAGTTAGCTGAACCACTCAGTGCTGTTCATATGGCAATGGGACCACGTTCACTACTGAATCACATTTTGAATTCATGTTCCCCTCCAGGACCTGGTCATATAATATGAGCTGACACTTCAGTGCAATTTTTTGAGTGGGATGCGGTGCTGAAAGTCATATCTTTCAGATAAGAGTTTGACTAAGGTTGATAAACTTCTGTTTATGCACAGTGTAGAGTATCCTAACGGACTGTATCATGACCTCATATGGAAACACCAATGCCCAGGAATGGGAAAGGCTACAGAAAGTGGTGGATGCAACCCAGTCGATCACTCCCCACCATTGAGTACATTAATATGGATCACTTCCATATGAATGGAACATCCATCATCAAAGACCCCCACCATCTAGGACAGGGGTCAGCAACCTTTACCACTGAAAGAGCCACTTGGACCCGTTTCCCACAGAAAAGAAAACACTGGGAGCCGCAAAACCCGCTTGACATTTAAAATGAAATAACACTGCATACAACGTTTTGTTTTGCCTTTATGCTATGTATAAACAAACTATAATGTGTTGCATTTATGAAATTGATGAACTCCTGCAGAGAAAATGAAATTACATTTCTGCATGCAACAAAAACATTTTGAACTCCGAAAAAAAGACGTTGGGTTGAAGGTTACTTTTAAGTAAAATACTCAACGTCTATTTGAGTCCTTCTTGTATTTATGAAAAACGCCAAACTTAAATTTGCCGCCAGCAGCAAACCAAAAATAACGTCAGCCAGCTGTCAACCTGAAAAATAAAAGGACTATTTCACTGAACAATGAAAACATATGAATATACGTAAAATAATAGGCAATTAAAATATTTATCATACTTGTTCAGGTTGACTCACACCTGACAATGCAGTCGTATTTAGTAGGGATGGATCGATGCTTAGGGGAGTGACCGGGAAGGATAATGTGTTTTTTTCCTCTCTGAACTCACAGAAGCGTTTCCCAAACGATGTTTGCATTGCGATGATTGCAGAATGTAAATACTCCGAATTTATCATGTCGTGACCTTGTTTGAACTCTCTCAAATTGGGGAAGTGAGACAATGTGCCTTTCTGTAAATCTCTGGCAAGCAACGTCAACTTGCGCTCGAATGCCAAAACATCCTCCAACATGTGCAGGGCTGTACGTCCTTACCCCGTTGAAGAGCTGTGTTCAGCGTGTTCAGGTGCGCTGTCATGTCTACCATGAAGTGTAGCTTTTCCAGCCACTCTGGCTGTTCCAGCTCAGGAAAGTTGAGCCCTTTGCTGCCCAGGAAAGTTTTCACTTCTTCCAGACACGCGACAAAGTGTTTCAGCACCTCCCCTTTGGACAGCCACTGGACTTTGTTGTGCAGCAGGTGCCCCATCAGTAGCTACTGACACCAGATGGGTGGTCTTTATTCCTTTGGCTCTTAAACAATTCAAGACAGCCTCACAGATGTCCTCCCCCCGTGTTTGGTCTTTTAGAGGTATCAACTCAATCAGTTCTTCCTGTGGCCCGGCAGAGTTTACATACCGGCAGAACAACGCTATTTGTTCAATATCACCTTTGTCTTTAGACTCGTCACAGGCAATCGAGTAGGCCACAGCTGAATTGATGTCTTTAATTTGCTGTCTTGTGATGTCTTCTGCCATTTTTATGGTTCTGTCTTTGACAGTCTTTGCAGAGAGGGGCATATCCCTGATTTTCTGCACAATTTCACTCTTGTTTTTAAAGTCCGTGAATAGATGTTCTGAAATCTTAATGAAAGATTCTTTTATATATTCACCATCTGTAAACTGCTTCCCGTGCCTGACTATTTCCTGAGCGTCAATATAACTGGCGTATGTCGTTGATTTTCCAGACTTCATCCATTTCTGGAAATGATTTTTGCTCAGATCAACCTTCCGCATCAGTTCCGAAACGGCTTTTTTTCTCTCATCTCCATCCGGATATTTTTGAGCAAAGGCTGCGTGTTTATTCTGGAAATGCCTTGCGACATTTGACTTTTTGTTGTTTGCTAGTTTCTCATTGCATATTAAGCATACCGGTAAACCAGTCTCGTCAACAGTGAAAGCAAATGAATCTGTCCACGTATCATTAAACGTTCTGTTTTCTTCAGTCACTTTTCTTTTTTTAGAATTCTCCATAGTTGGCTTACCTTGGATCGAAAAATTAAAGAAATCGCGCACTGGCGGGTGTCAGGTATTGGCAGTGGTGACGTATATTAATAGCGATAAAAACACGTTGTAGCGGTGTGCTCACGCAGTCAGTAAACTGCAGTCGAATAACTTTATTCGAACTAAACAGCCTTGCTTTTAAGCCTCCCTCAACCCAGCCCCCATGGACGCAGATGCTGCAAAAGACGCGTACTCACAAACCCCCGTAGGCTATCTCCCTTAGCCGGAATGCTGGCTAATTGTGAGCCGTTTCGGATGTGCCAGGAAATGTGTCGCCACACTTAGATTGTACAAGATCACCATAATCTTCAAATTTAGAATTACATTTCAAAAGCTAACAAACTAACATAAAATACATTTTAATTAAATACTGACCAATTATTTCCCAAAGCCACAGGGAGCCGCAGCACAGAGGTGAAAGAGCCACAAATGGCTCGGGAGCCGCAGGTTGCCGACCCCCGATCTAGGACAAGCTCTTTTGTTACTATTACCTTTGGGCAGGAGCTACAGAAGCCTTAGGTCGCACAGCACCATATCAGGAACAGTTAGTACCCTACAAATATCAGGCTCCTCAACCAGCATGGATAGCTTCAATATCCTCTACTGTGAACTGATTCTACAATCTACATACTCATTTTCAAGGACACAACAACTCTTGTTCTTAGTATTTTTGCATAGCTTATCTTCTTTTGCACACCAGTTGTTTGTCAGTCTTTGCTTATGTATAGCTTTTCATGATATTCTATAGTATTTCTTCTCTTTCCTATAAGTACCTATAAAAATGAATCTCAAAGTAGTGTATGGTAACATGTACATACTTTGATAATAAGTTTACTTTGAAATGTGAACTTTGAGATTAAACAAAGATGGCACTGGTGTACATCAGTGACTCTTTGCGGGCTGCAGGAATTCGTATGAGCTTTCCTCTTAACTATACCCCATTTGAACTAGTTTTACTGCAAAATGTAGCATATATATTTCCTCTTAACAACGATTAAACTACATTAGTGACCTTCAGGTCCCGTGTTCGATGGTTAAGTGCAGAGCAGTTAAGCATGGTGCCTTTAAGGATCAACACCATGGCCGAAAACGCTACAGGGCAGACGGCATTCAAACCAAGCTGAAGCACAGGGGATGAGGCCTTATCTTCTGAGCAACCTGTTGGCGAATGTACAGTCACTTGAAGATTGACAATCTTAGGGCAAGGATCAGAGCCAGATCTCAGTTGTTTGTTGCATTGAGACTTGGTTAACAGTGAACACGCCGGATGCAGCTATCCAATCAGAAGGTTTTAGGATTTGCAGAATAGTAAAAGGTGGAGGAGTATGCTTTTTAGTAAATTCTCATTGGTACATAGACATTGGGGTTATATCAATTTCTTGTTTCCCTGACTTAGAATAACAAATGATTAAATACAGACCATTCTACTTGCCTGGAGAGTTCTCATCCGTGATCCTTAATGCAGTTTACCAGTGGTCAATAATAAGCAAGCACTCACAAAATTGCATATCGCCGTCTGTAAACAAGAAATAGCCATCCCAGCGCATTTCAAATAATAGTCGGCAACATTAACCAGGCCTACTTAAAGAAAACCAATGTCTCTGTACCAATGAGAATTGACTAAAAAGCATACTCCTCCACCTTTTACTATTCTGAAAATCCTAAAACCTTCTGTATAGGGATATATGCGTGGCATTCTGCATAGGTACGTTCTAATGAGACGGAAAAGGTGGTAGGGTATAGGAACCATGGTGTACAAAGGATGGAGAAAATCTAGTTAAGAAGAAAATAAAAGCTTACGAAAGGTTCAAAAAACTAGCTAATGATAGAGATCTAGAAAATTACAAGGCTAGCAGGAAGGAGCTTTAGAATGAAATTAGGAGAGCGAGAAGGGGCCGTGAGAAGGCTGTGGCGAGCAGGATTAAGGAAAATCCCAAGGCATTCTACAAGTATGTGAAAAGTAAGAGGATAAAATGTGTGAGTAAAGGACTGATCAAGCAGGACAGTGGAAAAGTGTGTCTGGAACCTGAGGAAGCAGTGGATGTACTTAAAAAATACTTTGCTTCAGTATTCACTACTGAAAAGGACCTTGGCAATTGTGGGGATGACTTACAGCGGACTGAAAAGCTTGAGCATATAGAGATTAAGAGAAAGGATGTGCTGGAGATTTTGGAAAGCATCAAGTTGGATAAATAACCAGGACGGGACGAGATATACCCCAGGCTACTGTGGGAGGCGAGGGAGGAGATTGCTGAGCCTCTGGCAATAATCTTTGCATCATCAATGGGGACAGGAGAGATTCCAGAGGATTGGAGCATTGCAGATGTTGTTCCCTTATTCAAGAAAGGGAGTAGAGATAGCCCAGAGAGTCTTATTTCAGTGGTTAGTAAGTTGATAGAGAAGATCCTGAAAAGCAGGATTTATGAAAATTTTGAGAGGCATAATATGATTAGGAATAGTCAGCATGGCTTTGTCAAAGGCAGGTTGTGCCTTAGGAGCCTGATTGAATCTTTTGAGGATGTGACATTGATGAAGGTAGAACCGTAGATGTATATGGACTTCAGCAAGGCATTTGATAAAGTACCCCATGCAAGGCTTCTTAAGAAAGTAAGGAGGCATGGGATCCACGAGGACATTGCTTTGTGGATCCAGAACTGGCTTGCCCATAGAAGGCATAAAGTGGTTGTAGACAGGTCATATTCTGCTTGAAGGTCGGTGACCAGTGGTGCGCCTCAGGGATCTGTTCTGGGAATCCTACTCTTTGTGATTTTTTTTGATAAATGACTTGGATGAGGAAATGGAGGGATGGTTTAGTAAATTTGCTGATGACACAAAGGCTAGGGGTGTTTTGGATCGTGTGGAGGGGTGTCAGACATTACAGGGGGGCATCGATAGGATGCAGCACTGGGCTGAGAAGTTGCAGATGGCGTTCAACCCAGTTAAGTGTGAGATGGTTCATTTTGGTAGGTGAAATTTGGTAGGATATAGTATTAATGTTAAGACTCTTGGCAGTGTGGGGGGTCAGAGGGATCTTGTGGTCCGATTCCCTAGGACACTCAAAGCTTCTGAGCAGATTGAATGTGTGGCATACATTGTATTGGCCTTCATCAATTGTAGGATTGAGTTTAAGAGTCAAGAAGTAATGTTGCAGCTATATAGGACCCTGGTTAGACCCCACTTGGAGTACTGTGCTCAGTTATGGTCACCTCACTACAGGAAGGATGCAGAAACTATAGAAAGGGTGCAGAGGAGATTTACAAGGATGTTGTCTGGATTGGGAGCATGCCTTATGAGAATAGGTTGAGTGAACTTGAGCTTTTCTCCTTGGAGTGATGGAAAATGAGAGGTGACTTGATAGAGGTGTATAAGATGATGAGAGGCATTGATCCTGTGGCTAGTGTTACGTATTCAGGCAACAATAAATATATGAGTTAGACAAGGGTTTATATAACAAATAACACGTTTATTAAACACTGAAAACAAACCCCCCCAAAGTAAACAAACACTAACGTAACCGGAAATCAGCTGCTGTGCGGCAGCTTAAACAGTTCTTAAAGCGATGCAGCTCAAACAGTTCTTAAAGCGATGTTACAAAAACAGTTCTTTAAAGTAGTATTGCCAAAAGTTCGGAATCCTCATGGTCCATTTAAGGGAGAGACTTTTTAAAACGATTTAAATTCTCTTTCACGTCGCTTTGCTTCGATCCCCGACGTCGAACTTTTCCCACGAAGAATTTACGAAACAAAACGGCTTAAAGGCACTGACCTTTCCTTTATCACACTGTCCTCAATCTTCTGCTATCCTGCAGAGATTAACATGAGAACAGTCAACGAATTCCTTTCCGAATAAGGGTTACATAAGGTTGAACCCGTTTCACCATCATAAATCGATTCTCCTCGATCTTTAACTCCCGAACTCCGATCTTCACTCTCCACTGATTTCTGAACTAGCAGTATTGTAAAGAAACTGCTGGCAATGACCTTTTAAACTTTAGGCATTAGATAAAACTTCATCTTTCAACTAAACTGCGTCATCACATTAAATCATGCAGCGGCATGAAGTCAACATGGCAAATCCAGCCACGAACTGCCCCTCCTCACAGGGTGGGATCTTCCTTTTATAACCCGTAAAAAAAACCTGTCACATGATCTCTACTGGCGGGAAAATGACGTCACTCCACCATCACAAGACCATTACCTCAAGTCCAGTATAGCTTCAACCCCAGTCATGTGACAAGTCATGTGTCACGAGTACGTAACACTAGTTAGAGGTTTTTTCCCAGAGCTGAAATGGCTAACATGAGAGGGCACAGTTTCAAGGTGCTTGGAAGCAGGTACAGAGGAGATGTTGGCGTAAACTTTTTACACAGAGAGTGGTGACTGCATGGAATGGGCTGCCGGCGATGGTGATGGAGTTGGATATAATAGGGTCTTTTAAGACTCTTGGATAGGTACATGGAGCTTAGAAAAATACAAGGCTATAGGTAACTCTAGGTAATTTCTAAAGCAAGTACATGTTTGGCACAGCATTGTGGGCTGAAGGGCCTGTATTGTGCTTTAAGTTTTCTATGTTTCTTTGGAAAGCCATCTCTTGGACGAAGTGGAGATTCCAGACTAGATTGGAATCAATGAGGGATTCTCTACAGCTGTGGCAGGGTTTGAATGCATAACCTCCTCCAAAGTTAAATCTTGCGACATAGAGGACAGCAGAGCTTCGTTTCGGCTGAGCTCAATGCCTTCTAAGCCTGTTTTGATCACCAGAATAGGGAGGAATCATTGCTCAGCCCCATGTCTCCTAATGATTCTTTGGTCTCAGTATCTGAAGGTGATGTGTGAGATGTCTTCAAGAGAGTGAATCCAAGGAAAGCATCTAGTCCAGACAGAGTACCTGGCTGAGTACTAAAGACCTGTGCCGACCCACTGGCTGGTGTATTCATAGATATCTTCAACCTTTCACTCTAGGAGTTGTACCCAACTGCATCAAGCAGGTTTTAATCGTACCGGTGCCCCACAAGAGCATGGTAACTTGTCTGAATAACTATCGCCCAGTGGCACTGACATCCACAGTGACAAAATGTTTTGAGAGGCTGGTGGTGAAGCATATCAGCTCCTGTCTGAATAGCGACTTGGATCCACTCCAATTCGCCTACCGAAGCAACAGGTCCACAGTAGATGCTATCTCGTTGGTTCTTCACACAACCCTGGAATATCTGGACAGCAAACGTGCATTCATCAGGATGCTATTTATCGATTACAGCTCAGCATTTAACACCATCATCCCCTCAACACTAATCAGTAAACTCCCCAAACCTGGGCCTTAATACCCCTTTGTGCAATTAGATCCTGGATTTCCTTACTTGTAGACACCAGTCAGTTCAGATTGGCAAAGCCATCTCCTCCACAATCTCCATCAGTACAGGAGAACTGCAGGAATATGTACATAGCACCCTGCTCTACTCGCTTTACACCTATGACTGTGTGGCTAAGCACAGCTCAAACACCATATACAAGTTTGCTGATGACACCACTGTTATGGACTGTATCAAAGGAGTGGTGAATCAGCATACAGGAGGGAGTTTGAAAACTTGGCTGAGTGGTGTAATAACAACAACAACTCACTCAATGACAATAAGACCAAAAGAACTGATTATAGACTTTATGAGAGGGAACTCGGGTCCATGAGCAGTAATCATCAGAGGTAGAGAGGATCAATAACTTTCAATTCCTGCGTGTCACTAACTGAAGTAACTGTCCTGGACTTGTCATATAAATACTTTTGCAAAGAAAGCACGACAGCACCTCTACTTCCTCAGGAGTCTGCAGAAGGTTGTCTTGTCATCGAAAACCTTGGCAAACTTCAATAGATGTGGGGTGGTAAGTGTGCTGGTTGGCTAGCATTATGGCCTGTTATGAGAACACCAATGCCTTTGAGTGGAAAATCCTACAAAAGGTAGTGTATTCATTACAGCACATCATGGATAAAACCCTCCCATCGCTGAGCACGTCTACATGAAACATTGCCATAGGAAAGCAGCATCCATCATCAAAGATCCACACCACCCAGACCATGCTCTTTTCTCATTGCTGCCATCAGGTAAAAGGTACAGGTGCCTCAGGACTCACACCACCAGCTTCAAGAACAGTTACTACCCCTCAATCATCAGGCTCTTGAACAAAAGGGGGTGGCTGCACTCATTTGAGGACTCTGTTATATTGTTATTTCATGCTCATTATTTATTTCTGTTGGCGCATGGCCAAGTGGTTAAGGCATTCGTCTAGTGATCTGAAGGTTGCTAGTTCGAGCCATGGCTGAGGCATGTGTGTCCTTGAGCAAGGCACCTAACCACACATTACTCTGCAACAGCACTGGTGCCAAAATGTATGGGTCCTAATCCCCTTCCCTTGGACAACGTCGGTGGCGTGGAGAGAGGAGACTTGCAGCTTGCCAACTGGCAGTCTTCCACCAAAAAAACCCTGCCCAGGCTTGTACCCTGGGAAATTTGCAAGGCACAAATTCATGGTCTATCAAGACTAACGGAGGCCTACAGTTTATTTCTATATAGTTAAATTTGCATTTGCACTGTTTGTTTACAGTTTATAATTCCTGATGTTCACAGTTTACAGTTGCTGTTCTATAGATTTGCTAAGCATGTCCACAGAAAAAGAATCTCAGGATTGTATGTGGTGACATGTATGTACTCTGATAATAAATTTTACTTGGAATTTTCATTGCTTTGAACTTTGAAACTAAAGGTGTTATAGTTCCTAATTAAGGAATTTAACAGAATGAAGGTGTTTTAGACAATATTCATCTTACTACTATCAGAATTAGAGAGATTTGCAAATCTGTCATTTCATTACAGTTTGTGGGACCTTTGTACTGTGAAACTGGTTACCACATCTGCTTACTAGGAAACAAAATGAAACTCCCAGAAACTATATTAAATAGATAAATTTGTTTATTATTGTCATATTTATTGAGATACAGTGCAAAACATGTCTTGTATACTGCCCATACAGATCAATTTATAACAACAGTGCATTGAGGTAAAACAATAGAGTGCAGAATAGTGTTACAGTACAGAGAGACAGTGCAGTTCGATAATGGGAACCCACACAGAAACGAAGAGGGAAGTGATGCAGAGACCAAAGCTAGAGTTAGTGAAGAAAAAAGTAAGAGTAGAGTGCATAAAAGTAAAAAACAAAAATTGCATAGATTCTAAAGGGACAATGAGTGTAAGGGCACTTTATCTAAATGCCTGTAGTATTAGAAGCGAGGTTAGTGAACTTGTGGCACAGATCAGTACCAAGGCATATGATTTGATTGACCATTACAGAAACCTGGTTGCAAGGTAGAGATGACTGGGAATTAACTATCCAAGGGTATCAGGTAATACAGAAAGATAGGCAGGAAGGCACAGGAGATGGGGTGGCGCTCTTAATTAGGGATGAGATCAGGGCGATTGTGCAAGACGATGTAAGATCTATGGAGCAGAATGTTGAGGCCATCTGGGTAGAAATTTGGAATAGTAAAGGGAAAAAAATCACCGATGGGAGTTGTTTATAGGCCACCTAATAAAAATATTGCAGTGGTAGTGGCTATTAACCAAGAAATAACTGAGGCTTGTAAGAACGGAATGGCAGTTGTCATGGGGGATTTTAACTTCCACACAGATTGGGTGAATCAGGTTGGTCAAGGATGTCCTGAGGAGGACTTCATAGAATGCACCTGTGATGGCTTTCTTGATCAGCATGTTAGTGAACCTACAGGGAAAATGCTATCTTAGATCTAGTCCTGTGCAATGAGAAGGTAAGGTTAATGATCTTGTAGTAGTCAGGGATCCTCTTGGAAAGAGTGATCATAGTATGATTGAATTTCGCATTCAGATTGAGGATGAAATAGTTAAATCTAAAACTAATGTATTATGTTTGAACAAGGGAGACTACAACGGGATGAAAGAGGAGTTGGCTAATGTGGATTGGGAGCACAGGATATTTGGTAGGACAGTTGAGGAACAGTGGAATACTTTCAAAGAGATTTTTCATGATACTGAACAAAAGTATATTCCAGTCAAAAGTAAGGGCAGTAAGTGGGGACAGCCAGCCTTGGATAACTAAGGAAATAAAAGATAGTATCAAATTAAAAGTTCATGTGTACAAAGTCGCAAAGAGTAGTGGGAGACTGGAGGATTGGGAAAACTTTAAAAAGCAATAAAGGACAACTAAACAAGAAATACGGAAAGGGAAGATAGAGTATGAAAGTAAATTAGCACAAAATATAAAAACAGATAGCAGAAGTTTTTACACATATATTAAGTGGAAGAGGGTGGCTGAAGTCATCGTAGGTCCCTTGGAAGACGAGAAGGGGAAATTGATATTGAGTGATAAGAAAATGGCTGAGGTCTTGAACGACTATTTTGTGTCGGTTTTCACGGTGGAGGACACGTCTAATATGCGAAAGAAGGATGTTATGGACGAAATGGGAGATGAGGACCTCGATAAAATCACTGTCACTAAAAAGATAGTGATGTGCAAACTAGAGGGCCTGAAGGTAGATAAGTCCCCTGGTCCTGATGGAATGCATCCCAGGGTGCTGAAGGAATTGGTGGAGGTTATAGTAGATGTGTTGGTAATCATTTATCAAAACTCTGTAGACTCTGGGCAGGTCCCGGCGGATTGGAAGACAGCAAATGTCACAACACTTTTTAAAAATGAATGTAGGCAAAAGATGGGCAACTATAGGCCAGTTAGCTTAACATCTGTAGTCGGGAAAATGCTTGAAGCTGTCACTAAGGAAGAAATAGCGAAACATTTAGAAAGGAGTGGTTCCATTAGACAGATGCAGCATGGATTCATAAAGGGCAGGTCCTGTTTGACAAACTTACTGGAGTCCTTTGAGAACATAATGAGTTCAGTGGATAGAAGGGAACAGGTGGATGTTATATACTTAGATTTCCAGAAGATGTTTGATAAGGTACCGCACAAGAGACTTATAAATAAGATACGGATGTATGGCATCGGAGGAAGTGTATTGGCATGGACAGTGGATTGGTTAACCAGTAGAAGGCAGAGAGTTAGTATAAATGGATGTTACTCCGGTTGGCGGTCAGTGGTGAGTGGGGTGCCGCAGGGGTTGGTGCTGATGACACTAAACTGAGTGGAAAAGCAAATTGTACAGAAGATGTGGAGAGTCTGCAGAGGGATATAGATAGGTTAAGTGAGTGGGCCAAGTTCTGGCAGATGGAATACAACGTTGTTAAATGCGAGATCATCCACTTTGGAAGGAATAATAGAAGAGCAGATTATTATTTAAGTGGTGAAAGATTGCAGCATGCTGTTGTGCAAAGTGACGTGGGAGTGCTTGTTCATGAATCACAAAAAATTGGCTTGCAGGTACAACAGGTTAATAACCTGTTAAGGCAAACAGAATGTTGGCCTTCATTGCTAGAGGGATTGAATTCAAGAGCAGGGAGGTCATGCTGCAACTATACAGGGTATTGGTGAGGCCACACCTGGAGTACTGTGTGCAGTTCTGGTCTCCATACTTGAGGAAGGACATGCTGACTTGGGAGGCGGTGCAGAGGAGGTTCACCAGGATGATTCCAGGGATGAAGGGGTTAACCCATGAAGAGCGATTGAGTTGCCTGGGACTATACTCTCTGGAGTTCAGAAGAATGAGAGGGGATCTTATAGAAAGATACAAAATTTTGAAAGGGATAGGTAAGATAGAAGTAGGAAAGTTGTTTCCATTGGTAGGTGAGACTAGAACTAGGGGACATTGCCTCAAGATTCAGGGGAGAAGATTTAGGACGGAGATGAGGAGAAATTGTTTTTCCCAGAGAGTGGTGAATCTGTGGAATTCTCTGCCCAAGGAAGCAGTTGAGGCTTCTTCACTAAATATATTTAAGATACAGATAGATAGATTTTTACATAGCAGGGGAATTAAGGGTTATGGGGAAAAGGCAGGTAGTTTACGAACAGATCAGCCATGATCTTATTGAATTGGGGGGCAGGCTTGATGGGCCAGATGGCCTACTCCTGCACCTATTTCTTATGTTATGTTATAATGAGATGCAAAGTCATAACGAGTTAGATTGTGAGGTTAAGAGTCTTACCTTACCACACAAGCGAATCGTTCAATACTCTTATAAAACCAGGATAGAAGCTGTTCTCGAGCCTGATGGTACATGCACTTGGAGTTTTGTTTCTTCTGCTCAATGAGAATGGACAGTAGAGAGGATATCTGGGATGGGTGGGATCTTTGATTGTGCCGGTTGCTTTACCAAGGTGGTGAGAAGTTTAGACCGAGTGCACTGAGGGAGGTTGATTTCCATGATGTGTTGAGCTGCGTCCGCAACTCTGCGGTTATTTTGCAACCTCGAGCATGGCCATTACCATACCAAGCAGCAATACAACCACATAGGATGTTTCCTGTAATTTTCTGTGATGCATCGATAAAAATGGTGAGAGTCAAAGGGAGCATGGCACATTACTTCAGTTCCTGAGAAAGTAGAGTTGCTGGTGAGTTTTCCTGGCTGTGGCAACAAAGTGGTTGGACCAGGACAGGCTGACTGACTTGCTGACCCCTCCCAGCAGTCTAGTTTCAATTAGAGCTTTTGTAGATGTAGTTCCATTACCTTAAATTGGATTTTGTGAATTTGTCTGAAGCTGCCACACAGCTATTAGACTGAATCTCTCTACATAAGCCTCCTTCAGCTTCTTCTATGTGTTATTTATCCGAAATGAAGTTAATCTCGTAAATCACAGAAATAAAATCTTGGTGGAGGTGGTTTACTCTAGCACTTAAAAAAACTCAGCTGAATGCTTTAAATGGTATCAATTTTAGAGATAATAGCATATGCTTTGTGCTGTATGATTCACTGAACTTTTCCAGAGGCAACTCACTGTGTTTTTGCTGACTTAAAAATACCAGATACTTCCTGGTGAATTTACAGCCAGTCAGAAACTATGTTTCTTTAAACACCATATCTGTCTCATTGCTGTCCAAGTAGATATCACTTACCCTTCTCAATATTTCCAGAAAATTTATTTTTTAAAATAATTATTTAGAGGTGTTACATGTGCAGCAAAACCCTTTACATTTTGATTAAAAGACACAATGCAAAGATATATATAATGGCATTTGTGGACAAAATTGACTGAATAGTCTTCTGTCTTTTCCCACTGTCCTTAAGCATCCTTGAGTCATAGAGACACACAATATGGAAACAGGTCTGTTTGGACCACCATGTCTTTGCAGACCATCAAGAACTTATTTCTGTTAATCCCATTTACTAGTACTTGATTCACAGCTTTCTATGCATTGGAGTTTCAAGTGTTCATCGGGATATTTCTTAAGAGTTGTGAGTGTGCTTGCTTAAAGATCTGCCCCAAACAAAATCTTTTTTGTTCCCTTTTTTTCTCTCTCCCTGAATAAAAGGAAAACATAATAAAGTGTCATAAAAAAGGAAATGGCTCTACTATAGGCTTAGATCCTTACACTCCCCCCCCCCCCCCCCAATCTTCTTCTCCCTTCCTTTCCAGTCCTGATGAAGGGCCCTGGCCTGGAATGTTGATTGTTTACTGTTCTCCATAGAATGATGCTGCTAGACCTGCTGGGTTCCTCCAGCATTTTGTGTGTTTTACTTTGGATTTCAAACATCTGCAGCATCTCTTCTGCTTAGATCAGAAACCTATTCAAATAAAAGTAATCTTCTTCCCAGATCCAAGATGAAGTGTATCCAAGAACACTATGGGAGCTAGAGAAGAAACTGAAGGTGTCTTTGCTGAGATATGTGCCACATTGCTGTCCTCTGGCGAGGTGCTGAAAGACTGGAGGATAGCAACTATTGTGTCTTTATTTTAAGAAGGACTGTAAGGAGAGAGTTGATAATTTCAGACCCATTAGCTTAACATTTCTGGTAGGTAAGTTGCTGGAAAGCATTCTGAGGGGTGAAGAATATTTGGAAAGGCAGGAGGTGATTATGGGTAGCCACCACAGTTTCGTGCGTGGATGATCATACCTCAGGAATTTGATTTATTTTGATGAAGTGAGAAGAAAGTTTGAAAAAAGAAAGACAGTAGGCATAACTTTATATAGATTTTAGTGAGGCTTTTGATAATGTGCATGGTAGGCAGCTGTGGAAAGTTAAATTGCCTGACATTCAAGGAGAGTTAGCAAAGTGGATGCTCAGTTGGCTGGATGATAGGAAACAGAGGGTGATTGTGGAAGAATGTTTCTGAGGCAGGATATCTGTGACAAGAAGTGTGCCTCAGGGATCAGTACTGGGCCCATTGTTACTGGTCGTCTGTATTAATAACTTGGATGAAAATAAACGAAGAATACTTGGTGGTTTGCAGATGACAGGAAAATAGATGGTGTTATAGGTAGTGTAAAGGATTTCCAAGAATTGCTGCAGATCTTGATCAACTGAGGAGGTGGGGTGAGGAATGACAAATGGAATTTACTTCAGGTCAGTGAAAAGTGTTACAGTTCAGAGAGACAAATCAAGTGTAGGGTTTTCATATTGAGCAGAAGGGCCCTGGGTACATAGTTCCCTTTAAATGGAGTCACAGATAGATGAGGTAGTGAAGAAGTGTCTTGGTGTAATTACCTTCATCAGTTAGGGCATTGAATATACTGCAGAAGATGATGTTGGAAAGCCACATGTGGAGTATGGTGCGGGTGTAGCACGAGATGGAGATAGAGAGATCGACAAAGGAGGGAGAGGTATCAAAAATGGACCAATTGAATTTAAGGGCAGGGTGGAAGTTGGTGGCAAAGTGTTGGGCAGGGCTTTACCTGTGATGGACTGGGCCATATCCACTGCCTTTTGGAGGATTTTCCATTCAAAGACATAGGTGTTTCCATACCAGGGCATAATGCAACCAGTCAATACACTCTCCACCACACATCTATAGAACTTTGTCATTTAGATGTCATGCTAAACCCTCACAAACTTATAAGAGCTCTGCCATGCTTTCTTCATAATTGCACTTATATGTTTGGTCCAGGATAGTTCCTCCGAAATAATAACACAGGAATTTAAAGCTGCTGACCCTCTCCACCTTTGATTCCCCAGTGAGGACTGGCTCATTGATCTCTGGTTTCCTCCTCCTGAAGTCAATAATCAGCTCCCTTGGTCTTGCTGACATTGAGTGAGAGGTTGTTGCTGTACCACTTGGCTAGATTTTCATTCTCTCTCCTATATGCTGATTTGCCATCGCCTCTGATTCAGCCAGTGACAGTGGTGTCGTCAGCAATCTTAAATATGGCATTGGAGCTGTGCTTAACCTCACAGTCATAAATATAAAGAGAATACAGCAGGGAGCTAAGCACACAGCCTTGTGGTGCACCTGTGCTGATGGAGAGTGTGGAAGTGATATTGTTGCCAATCTGAACTGACTGGGGTCTGCAACTAAGGAAATCAAGGATACAATTGCACAAGCAGGTATTGAGGCCAAAGTCTTGAAGCTTATTAGTTAGTTTTGAGGGGATGATAGTATTGAATGCTGAACTGTAGTTGATGAATTGCATCATGTTGTATACATCTTTGATGTCCAAATGTTCCAGGGTTGAGTGAAGAGCCAGTGATGTAGCATCTGCTTTGGACCTGTTGTGATGATAAGCAAACTTGGATTGGGACCAAGTAATTTCTCAGGCAGGATGTGATAGGTTTCGTCACAAACCTCTCAAAGCACTTCATCACTGTGGATATAAGTACTTCTGGATGAAAGTTATTGAAGCAGGTTACCATGTCATGTTCATAGGCATCGGTAGAATTGAAGCCTGTTTGAAGCAGACGGGTAACTGAATGAATACTCCAACCAATTGATCAGCACAGGTCTTTAATAGTTACATGTGCAAAGCAGTTGGCACACCAACCTATTAAGACAGAATGTTTTCTATGCTGCATTGATTGAAGTTGGCAAGGGTTGATGGGGTCATACCAAATTTCTATAGCTTCCTGAGGAAATAGAGGTGTTGGTGAGCTTTCCTGGTCATAATGTCAATGTGGTTGGACCAGGGCAAGCTAGTGAAACTTGGAGCCCTCAACCCCCTCAATCTCAACATTGTTGACATAGTGAGGAGCATGTGCCCTGAACTTTGAAGTAAAATTCCCTATCAGAAAAAGATGACACTTAAACCTGCTGCTTTGCAATAGAGTTCCCACTGACAGAGTTATTCACTGCACTACAGCAATCTGTGCATAGTGATGAGGTCACTGAAGCATGTCATTCATTGAATCTGTGATTGTGGCCTGTTTCTACTGATGCTCATTCCTGTGCCAAGTCTCCTTGACCTTATCAAGCAGGTTTCTTCCTGCTGCTATCAGGGAAGTGTCAGTCAATTCTCACAGCACTGGCAGTACATGCAGTGCAGTGAGAATTGACTGCTGGTTCAGAACCCTGTCTTTAACCAAGATTCTACAGACTCTGATCCCACTGTCCATCCCACTTTAATTATTACTGATAATGCTTTATATGGGTAGGTCCATTTGCAATTATTATGTAAACATTTGAATTCACTCATATAATTAATTGCATAAGGAATCAGAACAAAGTCAGATAACTACTATACATAAAACCAGTCAGTAGCAACTGGTAATTGGAACCTGGTAAGGTATGGCCCCACTGACTCTGACCTGTAATTTCAAACAATATTGCAACATGCATTTTAATTGTATCTGCAATGATCTAGCATTCTGTTTTGATCTCACCTCTAGCAAGTGTAAACCCTGTGGTGGTTTATTACAAAATGTTCAGAACATTTTGTAAGTGTAGTCCCATCTCCTGGAAAATACCTTCTGACAGCTAATGTGTATGCATCAGAAGGATACTTTCAGCTTAATCCTTGTTGTGCACATATTGGCCAGTTGAAGCAGGGATCCAGTCTAGATATCAAATAGAGTGAAATGGGAACAATCAACCCAAGGAAACTAATGAAGCTTATGAAGGAATGTAAAAGAAAGTAACTAAAAGGTAAAGTTAGTAGCAGAGAACCATCGATAAATCTGGAATGGATTTGTTTGCTAATGCTTGGTGCCACCAGTACTTTTTTCAGTTACTGTGATTGCACAAAGCAGTCACGTGATTCTTTAGAAGATAAAGCTAATAGCAGAGGTTGGCCATTCGGCCCTCTGTGCTTACTACATTCTCCCTTTAAGCTGCAGTGTAAAACTGGGAGCTGATGGGAGAAAATAGGTAGATTTTTACTTTCACCACAAGGAATAATCCAGATATTCTTCATTCTCTTTAACTTTTCCAATTTGTATTCCTTTCCTAATAGTCAAAATGCAACATAATTCTGTTAAATATTTAATGCTCTGAAAGGAACTCATGCCTAATCTTCTAGAGTGCTGTGTCAATCACTGTTATCAGCCATGAAAGCACTACCATAATTGCTGCAGTGTATAATTGAAATGCATGGTAATCAAGTACAAAAATCAATTAGAATTCAGTTGGCTACATCTTCTATAGCTAACCTTGAAAAGTAACACAAAGGCACATAAACATCTTCAAGTTCTGAAAAAGTCAAATTGAGAAGCTTCTTTTAAAAATAGAAAATGTTTTAACTTTGACTAATTAGCCAGTTCTGATTACAGAGTAATTTTGATAACCTGCCAGAATAATGTAGTTGCCTTTCTGAACTGTACAGTTGTTGGTTATCTCTAAGATACCACCATTGCAATGGAAATTATTGATGAGAATCCTTTCTCTCCTTTGTTCTGATTATCTTTAATTTTGAGGGCATGATTGCTAGATAAAGTAAGTTTCAGTGACATGATACAATCTCTGTTACCTCTTCCATTATTCATTCACTCATCTTGATTTTGGATTTCATGACAAATTCATAAACCATTGTAGTGATACCATGCCTAGCGCAGGTAATGGACTGCCTACACACAATGCTATCAACAATGGTAGACATCCTCCAAATCCCCTTTTTCATTGTAACATTCAAAATGATTGTCGATATCTTCAAATTCTTTGTGGTGCTAACTTGCTGATATAGTGAAATCATTTTATTTTCACGCCTGGTTCTTTCTGGCATCTCCAAGTCTGAATGCTTCAAACCACAGTGAGCAAGACAGTTTGGAATTATCCTGCTGCTTACTTCTTGCCAAATATGAGTGACAAAAATCATTGTTTTTATTTTTTGAAATTTTTCAGTTAACCCACCTTCAATCATAGAATCATAGAAATCGACAGCACATTACAGGCCCTTCAGCCTGTGAATGTTGTGCCGACCATGTAACCTACTCTAGAAACTCCCTAGAGTTACCCTACCTCATAGCCCTCTACTTTTCTAAACTCCATCTACCCAAAAGACTCTGTTGTATCCACCGCTACCACTGTCGCAGGCAATGCATTCCACACACCCACTCTCTCACTCTCTGTGAGAAAACTTACCTCTGATGTCCCCCTTGTACCTGCTTCCAAGCACCTTAGAATTGTGCCGCCTTGTGTTAGCCATTTCAGCCCTGGGGAAAAGATCCATGCCTCTCATCATCTTATACATCTCTATCAGGTCACCTCTTGTCCTTCGTCACTCCAAGGAGAAAAGGCACTCAGCCTATTCTCATAGGGCAGCTCTCCAATCCAGGCAACAACCTTGTAAATCTCCTCTGCACCCTTTCTATAGTATCCACATCCTTCCTGTAGTGAGGTGACCAGAACTGAACACAGTACTCCATGTGGGGTCTAACTAAGGTCTTATATAGCTTTATCATTACCTCACAGTTCTGGAACTTAATCCCATAGTTGATGAAGGCCCATCACACCATATGCCTTCTTAACGACACTATATATGATTCCTAACAAAATCATATTTTGGAGAGGAGATCCAGATTTCTATTGCCCTTCATGTTTTCAGACATCATTCCTGAATCCATCAACTCAAATGATACAGTTCCATGCACTGCTGTTTTGTTATTCTGTGAGCTAACTTTCCTTGCAGTAAATATTAATGGTCAGTAATATCACCCTTTGTGTAACAATGAAGTCTTTTTGTCATTGGAGCTAAATATTCAAGACTTCATCTTGTGTGGGTTGCTCCATCTGTTTGAAGCTGGACTAATTGGAAGTTTGTTGAAATACTAATTAATGGAAATAATTACAGCTTACATTGGAGTTCTGCCCTGTGAACTGTACGTAAAGTGATTTTTCCGTGCATCAGAAACAAACATTTTCAGCAAGAGTTGGTTAACATGGATACTTACTTATTGCCTGCCCTATGTAGTTATAGAATTAAAATATCCCACATCCAATGGCTAAATTTGATGGCTTTAAAGTATCAATCAATGTCATGTTGTTTGATAAAGTATTTTAAGTGTCAGTTTCCAAAACAATTCTCTTAAGTAGCTCATACTGTGAACTGGCATCTATGTTCTTAAAGACAAATTTATGTGTTTGATTGCAGAGGCAGGTAATATGCAAACAGGTTTTGTTTAAGACTAACTGAGTTCTGAATTAAGTAATTGCTAATCCTATTCCATAACTCCTGAAGATGTTTGCATTTCTATTACTAATTTCCTGTCTTGAAAAATTCTTTAAAAATTGGAGAATTTTCATAGTTGGATTTCTATAACTTGGAAGCCTCTGTACACAGTTTTATTTCTGATATCATGAACAAACAGAAAACAAATATAATTGGATACTGCAATTTCAAACTCTTTGCTCATGTAAAAAATAACAAAAACGCCATTTCCATTGGTTGATTTATTTAACCAATTTTAACCAAAATGTAACCAATTTTAATCATTGGTTGGCTTTCTAAATCTACAACCACATTCTGTTATTCTCTAATTTAACTGTTTGTCCTGTTTAATGAATCTGACAGAGATTGCCATGTTCCTGTTTTTAACAGTATTTCCTTATACCACAACTTGCTTCTCTAATAGGAAAGTGGCAAATTTAATACCACTCCAAGCAAGGAGAGGGAGAGAAAATAAGAAACTGTAGGACAGCTAACCTTGTATCTCTAACCAGAAAAATGATGGGATCCATTATTTAAGAAAATGGTGACAGGATACTTTGAAAATCATTATTTGATTAGGTAGGGTCACCATGGCTTTTTGAAAGATAAATAGTTTTTGATGAATCTTTCAGTTTTCTAAATGTATTTGCAAGAATGAGTAACTAGTGGATGAACTATATCTGGATTTTGAAAAGACATTTCACAGGCTCTCACTGGAAAGTTTTCTGCATAAATCAGAGTTCATGGATTTGGAAGGAAAATGTGCTATGGATAGATCTCACTGACAAGCACACATTGGATTTAAAAGGATCCTTGGCATTTAGTTTTAACTTGTAGCAGGTCCAGAACTTCTGACCGTACATTGTTGATTGTTTAATGATCAATAGTGTTTCATTCAGTTAACTCTGGAGGCAGGAAGTAGTAATATTTAAAGTAAACCCAAAGAATATTGAGTCACTTAGGATTTCCTTCCATATCAATATAGCATCTTTATATATTCCTTATTGATGTTTTTATTGGCTAAAGTATTAATTTTGTAGTTTGAATTAATTTGTGATCTGTGTCCAAGGCTGACATTTTCCTTCTATTATTCAGTGCTCTGATATTTTTTACTGAACTGAACTGCTCGTGTTTTTGTATTTTCAATTACACAGTTTCAGTTATTTATAACTAGGAATAATTACTGTTGATGCTATGAAACAGTAATGTTCTACAGTAATAAAACAGTAGGATAATCCCAAGCAGCTCTGTCAGTTCAGTCAGTTCATTCCACTTCAATTTGAAATAGATGTAGTTTGTAAATTGTGTTGGATAAACTTCAACAGTTTATATTACCGTTCACTGATTTAGTTGTCATCAAGTTGCATTTGAAAACTAGAACCTGGTAAATTTTGCTTCTTGTTTCAAGAACCATTTGTCTGAATATATATTAAATGGCAAATTATATTTTATTCAAAACCACAAAAACACTTGTTCTAAGACAGGATCGAAGTGATTGCATACTGTATTTAGAGATGGGTCTAAAGTAATGATTAGCAGGGTTCATTATCCATCCACCTACTTTGTGTAACTGCTTAATTGCTGTATAAAGTTCTTGTCCCTTTCTATATAATCAGGGACCCATGGTGATTATGATACCTGAATAAAAATGACAGACTGATTTTGGAGTTTTGCATTGTGATGCCCTTTGGGAATTATCATTAAAAATAAATTTAAATCAACTGCAGTAAGTCTATGACCTTTAAGAGACAGTTTCATTTATACGTGCAAAACGTATTTTAATTTTTTAGTTTGACTATACTACAGAGACAAGAGTTATACAAAATGTCATTAAACTGAACAAGCCTGAATGTATAATAAGATATTTTCTCATTTGCACAAATTTTAAAATGTGTAGTATTCTTTGTAACAAGCCAAAAGTTAAAACAATACAGCACTTGGGCTTCTGCTTTTTGAAAATGAGTAAGAATAACTGGCAGAAAGGGATCAAAGAATTAGCCATTAGATTTTATTTCTGTCAATGGCACTGTCACTTTCCCATAGTGTGGTGATGAGATCTGCACAGTACTCCACCAAGGTCTGACCAATGTTAGAATATGACCTCCCTGCTCTTGTGTCCAGTGCCCTGTGTAATTAAGGCTAGCAGCCCATGAGCCTTCTAACCACTTTACTTACTTGTGCTGCCACATTCAAATGTATTTGGATTCCACATCACGTTCCTTCTGTTGCTCAGTATTCCCTAAGACCTTACCGTTCATGATGCATGCAATACCATCATTAGTACCTCCAAAATGTGACATTAAACTTTACCTGCCATCTCTCAGCCCATTTCAACAACACATCAATAACGCCCTGTAGCCCCAGATAACCCTCCACACTGGCAACAAATCAATCAATCTACATCTCATCTGCAAACTAACTGATCATGCTTCCCACATCTAAATCCTGTATATTATATACAGCGTGGTCCTTGTGGAACTACTAGTCACAAAATCAGCCCTCTACCATCACCTCCTGTCTCCTATTGCTAAGTTAGTTTTGAATCAAATTTGTGAAGTTGCCCTGAATCCCATGGGCCCTAATTTTTTGGACCAGTCTTCTATGTGGAGCCTTATCAAAGGTCTTTCTGAATTTCATATAAACCATACAGCTCTCATCAATATATGTTGATATCTCCTCAGAAATTCAATCAGTTTGATCAGACAAGCTCTGCCTTTGACAAAGTCGTGCTAGCTATCTCGTATTAGTCCCTACCTTTCAAAGTGATCACTAATCCTGTCCTTAAGGATTTCAGCAATATTTTCCCTCCCTCAGGATGTTCGGCTCACAGGTCTGAAATTTCCAGGCTTTGTCCTGTTACTATCTTTGAAAAGGGGCCTCACTTATCATTTCTAGACAATTGATACCTCACTATATCTATGTCTCTTCCCTTGTTTTTCATAGCAGCCTGGAATAAATCTTAACTGAACTTTGGTATTGATCAATTTTAAGCCCAATAAGGCAGCAAATACCTACTCTTTACTTACAGAGATGTTTGCACCAAAATTCCACCTGCCCTTTCACTGAATCTTCTAACAACAAAGTCTGTTTCTTTAGTGAATACTGATGAAAGTTCTTCCTTCAAAGACCTCACCTGTACCTTCTAGCTCTAAGCACAGATTTGTCCTCTTCTCATTAATAGGCCCAACTCTTTCCCTGGTTATTACTTTGTACTTAATATAAAATGCCTTCAGATTTATCTCTAATCCTGCTCACCAGTGGTATTTTGTGACACCCCTTTTCACCTTCCTAGTTTATTTTCTCAGTACTCCCTATAATTTCACATCTTGACAAGCCTCCTTTAGAGGACAGTATGCCAGCATGTAGTCCTCACAACAAGGTGGTGGTAGCAATGAGGTTTCACTTCAATGGATGTGTGGTGGAGAGTATATTGCATCAATGGCTTTGAACAGTAAGTCCTAAAAAATTAGTAGATACAACCCAGTCATCGTAAGTTAAGCCCTCCCAACCACTGAGCACATCTACACGAAGCACTGTTGCAGGAAAGCAGCATATATCAGCAAGAACCCCTACCACCCATGACATGCTCTTTTCTCACTGCTGCCATCAAGAAGAAGGTATAGGAGCATCAGGAACCTTACATCACCAGGTTCAGAAACAGTTACCACCCTCACATCAGGCTCTTGAACCAGAGGGGATAACTTCATCCAAGTTCACTCACCCCATCACTGAACTGTTCTCAAAAGCTATTGACTCACTTTCAAGGACTCTACAGCTCATATTCTCGATCTTTATTGCTTATTTACTCATTATTATTAATATGTTCTCCGTGTGTATCTGGTATGTGTTAATGGTCATGGCAAACCAAAGTACAGTGACTGAGCAAAAGGGATGATGCACCTTTGGTCTTAACTCATGCTAGTGGGTATAGTGCAAGAGTCATGCTTTCACAAGAAATATGGCAGAGCAATGATTCCACTGTTACACTCTTGAGGAGGGGCTCAGTCTGTGAGTTGTTGATTTGCACAAGTTGTTGTCTTTTGCACATTGGTCACTGTCTGTCTCTGTTGTGTGCAGTTTTTCATTGGTCAATAGCGTTTCTTTCTGTTTACTGTGAATACCCACAAGAAAATGAATTTCTGGGTAGTATATGGTGACACGTATACTCCTTGATAATAAATTTACTTTGAACTTTGAGCAGAGTCTTACCATTGTGGTGAAGCCATGCCTGCTCCCTCCCTGGCTGAGGAACAGGAGTAGAGAAAAGAGAGCTGAGAGTGGATATAAGACTGCTGGAAAATGGCACTGGAGAGATAGTAATGTGGGTTAAAGAAACATCATATGAACTCAATAACTATTTTATGTCAGTCTTCACAATGGAAGACGCCAGCAGTATGCCAGATTTTAGGAGAGAAGTAAGTGTAGTTGCTATTACCATGAGACATAGGAGCAGAATTAGGCCATTTGGCCTTTGAGTCTCCTCCACCATTCAATCATGGCTGATGCTTTCTCCTCCTCCTCAGCCCCACTCCTCGGCCTTCTCCCCGTAACCTTTATTGCCGTGTCTAATCAAGAACTGATCAAGCTCTGCTTTAAGTACACCCAACAACCTGACCTCCACAGCTGCCCGTGGTAATAAATTCCTCAAATTTACCAAACTCTGGCTAAAGAAATTTCTCCACATCTGTGTTTTAAATGGACGCCACTCTATCCTGAGGCTGTGCCCTCTTGTCCTAGATTCCCCCACCATGGGAAACATCCTTTCCACTTCTACTCTGTCTAGGCCTTTCAACATTCAAAAGGTTTCAATGAGATATCCCCTCATCCTTCTAAATTCCAGCAAGTACACACCCGGAAGTATCAAACGTTCCTCGTATGATAACTCTTTCATTCCCAGAATCATCCTTGTGAATCTCCTCTGAACCCTCTCCAATGCCAGCGCGTCTTTTCACAATACTAAAGGTGAGGCCTCACCACTGACTTAAAAAGTCTCAGCATCACATCCCTGCTCTTGTATTCTAGACCTCTTGAAATGAATGATAACATTGCAATTGACTTCCTTACCACCAGCTGTACCTTTAAGTTAACCTTTAGGATGCTCTGTACAAGGACTCCTATGTCCCTTTGCATCTCAGATCTTTGGATTTTCTCCCCCTTTAGAAAATAATGTGCACGTTTACTTCTACCACCAAAGTGCATGACCATGCATTTTCCAACATTGTATTTCTTTTTCCACTCACTCACCATTCCCTCATCTAAGTCCTCCTGCAGCCCACCTGTTTCCTCAACACTACCTGCCCCTTCATGAATCTTCATACCATCTGCAAACTTGGCAACAAAGCCATCTATTCCATCCTCTAAATCACTGATATACAGCATAAAAAGAAGTGATACCAACACTGACCCCTGTGCCACACCAGTAGTCACTGGCAATCAACCAGAAAAGGATCCTTTTATTTCCACTCGCTGCCTCCTACCAATCAGCCAATGCTGTAACCATGTTAGTAACTTTCCTGTAATACCATGGACTCTTGACTTGATAAGCAGCCTCAAGTGTGCCACCTTGTCAAAGGCCTTCTGAAAGTCCCAATGTACAACATCCATTGCATCCCCTTTACTATCCTACTTGTAATCTCCTCAAAGAATTCCAGTAGGTTTGTCAGGCGAGATTTTCCCTTAAGGAAACAATGCTGACTTTGTCCTATCTTGTCCTGTGTCACCAAGTACTCCATAACTTCATCCTTAACAATTGACTCCAACATCTTCCCAACTACTTGAGGTTGGGCTAACTGGTCTATAATTTCCTTTCTATTGCCTTCCTCCTTTATTAAAGAGTGGAGTGACATTTGTAATTTTCCAGTCCTCTGGCACCCAGTTATTTTTGAAAGATCATTGCTAGTGCCTCCACAACCTCTACCGCTACCTCTTTCAGAACCGTCGGGTGCAGTTCCTCTGGTCCAGGTGACTTACGTACCCTTAGGTCTTTCAGCTTTTTGAGCACCTTCTCTCCTGTAATAGTAACTGCGCTCACTTAGCTTCCCTCACACCCTTCAGCATCTGGTCCACTGCTAGTGTCTTACACAGCGAAGACTGATGCAAAGTACTCAGTTAGTTCATCTGAAATCTCCTTAGCCCCCATTATTAATTCTCATTTTCTAGTGGTTCTAAATCCACACTCATCTCTCTTTTATTTCTTACGTACTTGAAAATGCTTTTACTACCCACTTTGAAATTGTTTGCTAACTGGCTTTCATATTTCATCTTTTCCCTTCTAAAGGTTATTTCAGTTGCTCTTTGTAGCGTTTGAAAAGTTTTCCAGTCCTCTATCTTCCCACTAATTTTTGCTTTGTTGTATGCCCTCTCTTTTGCTTTTACATGAGCTTTGACTTCCCTTGTCAGCCACAGTTGTACTACTTTGCCATTTGAGTATTACTTTGTTTTTGGAATACATCTATCCTGCACCTTCCTCATTCTTCCCAGAAACTCTCATCGTTGTTGCTCTGCTGTAATCCCTGCCAGCATCTCCTCCCAATTTACTTTGACTGTAACACCTAATCCAATGTAGCTGATGCCCTAGTAGGCTCAAAGACAAGCTGCTCTAAAAAGCCGCCTCATAAACATTCAACAAAGTCACTATCTTGGGATTCATTTCCAACCTGATTTTCCCAAACAATGTGCATGTTGAAATCTCCTATGACTATCATAACATTACTCTTTGACAGTACTCTTACTCTTACATTACCCTTTTTCTATTTCCTGTTGTAATCTGTGATCCACATCCCTGCTACTGTTGGGAGGTTTGTATTTAACTGCCATCAGGGTCCTTTTACCCTTGCAGTTTCTTAACTCAGCCCACGAGGATTCAGTATCTTCCGTTCGTATGTCACATCTTTCTACTGATTTGATGCCATTCTTTACCAGCAGAGCCAAGCCACCCCCTCTGCCAACCTTCCTATCCCTCTGATACAATGTGTAACCTTGGACATTCAGCTCCCATCTTCAACCATCCTTCAGCCACGATTCAGTGATGACTACAGCATCTTAGCCCACAATCTTTAAAAGTACAACAAGGTTATCCAGCTTATTTCTTATACCCCATGCATTGAGATATAACACTTTGAGTGCTGCATTTGCTGCCCTTTTTGATTCTGCATCCCTAATGCACTGATACCCACCCTGCTGGTTGCAATTATGTCCTATCATCTGCCAGCCCTTCCCAACAGTCTGACTGCATGCTATCTTTGCTTTTTTACCATCCATCCTATCCTGAGTCCCTTTACTCCAGTTCCTACCTCCCCTGCCAAGTTAGTTTAAACCCTCCCAACAGTTCTAACAAGCCTGCCCATGAGAATATTGGTTCCCTTCGGGTTCAGGTGCAACCTGTCACTTCCGACAGTTCATACCTTCCCCCAAAAGAAATCCCAATGATCCAAGAACCAGAAGCCCTGCCCCCTGCACTAGCTTCTCAACCATGCAGTAATTTGCCAGATCACCCTGTTTCTATGCTCACTTGCACATGGCACAGGCAGCAATCCAGAAATTACAACCTGGGACATCCTGATTCTCAGCTTGCTACCAGCTCTCTAAATTCTCTTTTCGGGACTCTTTGCTTTTCCTTCCTTTGTCATTGGTACCAATATGTACCAAGACATCTGGCTGCTCTCCCTCTGCAAAATGTTGTGGACGCAATCAGAAACGTCCCTGACCCTGGAACCTGAGAGGCAACATACCATTCGGGTGTCCCATTCACGTCCACAGAATCTCCTGTCTGTTCCCCTGACCATTGAGTCCTCTGTCACCACCACTCCCCTCTACTCCTCTTTCCTTTCTGCACCTGGGGCCTGTGCTCAGTGCCTTTAACCCAGTCTCTTTGGCATTTCCCTGGAAGGTCATCCCCACAACAGCATCCAAAGCAGTATACTTATTTTTGAGGGGAATGGCCACAGGGGTGCTCTGTGCTACTACCTATTTATATTTCTGTTTCTCCTGACAGTCACCCAGCTACTCACCTCCCGCAGCTTTGGGGAGACTACTTCCCTGTAACTACGAACGATTATCTTCTCACTCTCCCATGGAAACCAAAGGTCAT
Source organism: Hypanus sabinus (assembly GCF_030144855.1). NCBI lineage: Eukaryota > Metazoa > Chordata > Chondrichthyes > Myliobatiformes > Dasyatidae > Hypanus > Hypanus sabinus. Next base: position 103,624,289 of record NC_082717.1, on the reverse strand, counting down.
CCAGCTGCTGCTCCAATTCCCTAACATGGTCTTCAAGGAGCTGCAGTCGGATACACTTCTCCAGATGTAGTTCCCTTTGAGACAGCTGGCATAAAAACACACAACAGCCATTTACTACTCTTGGTACAGTAAGAGAGAAAAAAAAGGAAACTTAACAGAAGCTTACCCAGAGCTAATGCCTCTTCCAAGCCAGAGCCTCTTTTGAGCCAAAGCCTGACACTCCTACTCTCACCACTGGCCTACTTCCAATAATGGCCAACCCGCTTGTCCCTTCTGTCCTTTTAAACGTGCTTCGCCGACCTGCGAGAAAACCTCATTGGTCCGTCAAAATAAACCTGAACACCCGCAAAGCTCTCCTTTTAAACGTGCTTCGCCGACCTGCGAGAAAACCTCGTCTCTGTGGCCTGCTCTGCCACTGATTGGTCCGTCAAAATAAACCTGAGAACTGGAAAACGACAAATGTCATTCTACTCTTTAAGAAGGGAGTGAAGCAAAAGCAGGAAATTGTAGGCCAGTTAGACTGACTTCAGTAGTTGGGAAAATGTTGGAGTTCATTATTAAGGATGAGGTCTGCGGTACACGGAGGCACATGATAAAATAAGCCGAAGTCAGCAAGGTTTCCTTAGGAGGAAATCTTACCCGACAAATTTGTTGGAATTCTTTGAGGAAAGAAAGAGTTAGTGGCTGTTGTTAACTTGGATTTTCAGAAGACCCTTAACAAGGTGCTGCACAGGAGGCTGCTGAACAAAATAGCCCATGATATTATAGGAAAGATACTAGCATGGATAGAAGATTGTCTGACTGGCAGGAGGCAAAGAGTGGGAATAAAGGGGATGCTTTCTGGTTGGCTGCCGGTGATTAGTGGTGTTCTGCAGGGTTCAGTGTTGAGATCACACTTCTTTTCAAGTTATATGTCAGTGATTTGGATGATGGAATGGACTAGACTATAAAGTTAACAATGTAATGCTGAGGCTTTATAACGCATTGGTCAGACTGTATTTGGAGTATTCTGAGTAGTTTTTGGCCCTTTATCTAAGAAAGGATGAGCTAGCATTACAGAATGTACAGAGCAGTTTATCAGAATGATCTCAGAAATGATTAGGTTAACATATGAGGAGAGTTTGAGGACTCTGGGCTTGTACTTGCTGGAGTATAGAAGAATGAGGGAGGATCTCATGGAATCTTATCAGATACTGAAAAATATTGATGCCATTAACATGGAGAGGGTGTTTTATATAGTGGGGGAGCCTAGGAGCAGAGGTTATAGAATGGAAGGACATCCTTTTGAAAAGAGATGAAGAGGAATTTCTTTAGCTAGAGAGTAGTGAATGTGTGAAATTCAGTGCCACGGACAACAGTGTAGACCAAGTCATCGGGTGTATTTAAGGCAGACTTTGCTAGGTTCTTGATTAGTAAGGTCATTAAAGTTTACTGGGAGTATGGGGAGAAGGCAGGAAAATGGGGTTTAAAGGAATATTGAATCAGCCACGATGGAATGGCGGAGCAGGTTTGATGAGCCAAATGGTCTAATTCTACTCCTATGTCTTATGGAGCAGAACTTCATACTTGTGCTGTACAAAAACAACTTACTTATTTTGGGTTGAAGTTACTGAGACTCATTTCATGTTGTATCTGCAGTCCAACCTTCCCCCTCTCACTGACATATATATTCCCTCTGCCCAACAATAGAAAACTAAAAATCTACACAAAATACAAGCTGCAGTGGCAATTCTCTGCTTATCTGATAGTGTACTGTCATCAAAATAATATTATTATTTTTGTGCTGTCCTTTTGTATTTTTATTCCACCCAATGTTTTCCTGTTCTAAACGCTGCCTTTATGCTGCTGATTTTTGGTGTTCACACCATAAGATGCTATTGGGCATGAAGATGTATGGGGAAATGACATATTTAGAACTGCACCACTGCACAGAGCATTGAACTCTTCATAAAAAAGGATTCATATTTAATTTCCCATGGAATGTGTGGGAAAGAGAAATGAAAAGCTGTTTACAGTAAATGGCGTCAGATGTATTGTGTAAAATGATTTTGAATAAAGTCTCCTTTTAGCCAGATAAGAATAAACATTAACATACAGCTTCAAGCCCACTAATTCTACGCTGATCATTAGACACCTATTTGCACTAACCTACACCAATCCCATTCAGTACTCCCATCGTTCCCCAGGCTGTATCACTCATCTATACATGAGGAGCAATTTACATGGCCAATTAACTTATCGAACCTCGTGTCTTTGGGATTGGGATGAAACCAGAGCCCCCGAAGGAAACACACACAATCACAGGGAGAACATTCATATTCCAAACAGAGCAACACACTCAGAAAGCTGGAGAATCTCAATAGGCAGGCAGCATCTGTGGAAAAGAATAAGCAGTCAAGTTTCGGCCAAGACCCTTCTTTAGGACCCTGATGAAGTCCTGATGAAGGGTCTCGGCCCGAGAAGTCAACTGTTTCCTCTTTTCCATGTGCCCTAGCCTGCTGAGTTCCTCCAGCATTTTGTGTGTGCTACTTCGATTTCCAGCATCTGCAGATCTTGTGTTTGACATTCCAAACAGATGTCACTCAAAGACAGAATTAAACATGTGTTACTGGAGCTATGAGCCATTGTGCTTTTGATCAATTTTTCAATGTGTTTAGGGTAGCTTAATTTGACAGAGATGGTAAGATACAGTGATGTTTAACAGTGAGAGGTGAAACCCAATTTTGGGGCAAAAGGATTAGTTTCTAATATAACTAAGAAGCTTAAACAGCAGATCAGATAGTATTTGTGGAGAAACTGGAGTTATCTTTTCTGGTCAGAGACACTTCATCAGCATTTTACTGCAGGTAAAGTAGTTGAAACAGCCACTCACTCCTATCTATGATCCCAATCACAGAAAAAGGATCTCACTTGATGAGTTGGTCTTTTAGTTAATGAGCTTTAAAAAAACTGGGCAAAATCATCCAAGGTCAAAGAGCGAAGAGCTTGTTTTTTATAAAGTTGAATTTTGCTTTCCTAAATGCTTCAATCGAAATAATGCCAGATTAAAACATTGTCCCTTTTAAACACTGGTGTCCTTGTTCTGTCATGCATTCTGATGAAGGGTCTCGGCCCAAAATGTCGACTGTACTCTTTTCCTTACATGTTGCCTGGCCTCTGAGTTCCTCCAATATCTTGTGTGTATTATTTGGATTTCAGGAATCTGCAGATTTTCTCGTGTTGGCAGCTGTACTTGTGCTAGTTTGTTTATTAAAATTAAGCAGTCTGGCAGTTTCATGGTTGCATATTCCTTTCTGGTGCCCAAAGAGAATCAAAAACAGTTGTGATTATTAGTTATGTGCTGCAGTTAAGACTCATCCATATTTTTGATAGCATGTAAAATCACTATTAATTTCAAGGCCTGATGCCCTGTTAATTCTTTGTTTGCTGGCTCAGTGGTGTGAATCATAATGTTCCACTATCTTCTGTGCCTGACTCATCTTCAAATCTATCAAGTTGTCTCTTTTCCTAAGTGTCTACTGAGATTTCAAAGAGACTGATGCTGAAGAAATGCTCTTGATGAAATTGCATTTCAATGCACACTATAATAGGAATTAAAAGCATTGTTCGTGAGATCTCATCATAAAACTTAATCTTTTAAACTGATTCTGAATATGAAGTTGAAACAGCAGGGCAAACTTGGGGCTCCGTCTTCTGAAAACTTGTGCTACTCTGACCTTTATATGATTGGGGAATGATGTCTAATTTAATAATATTCATAAGGTTGGGTTATGTTCTGGAGTAAAGCACCCTCTTCTGATATAATTTGCTTAGTGTGTTCATTTGATAACCATTAGAGACTACTTGTTTTTATTGGTGTTCAGCTAATAGATGAGTAGGTCAAAACCTGTGCTCCTGCTCATACATTTTTAATATATTGACAAGAAAAGAAGAAAGACTTGCATTAATATAGTAACTTAGTAAATCAGAACTATTGTTTCTTTCACTCATTATTTTTTATAGAGCAGAAATGAACATGCATATTAATTCAGGACTTGAAAAGTTCCACATTAGATTAGTGGGTATGTCTTATGAAGATATGTTAATCAAGCTAAGGATTTTCTCTTTGAAGTGAAGGAAGGTGAGAAATGACTTGATAGAGGTGTACAAGATGATAAGTGGCATAGATAGAGTGGACAGCCAGAGGCTTTTTCCCCAAGATGATAATGGCTAATAGGAGGGGGCATCATTTTAAAGTGATTGGTGGTAAGTATAGGGAGTATGCCAGAAGTACTGTAAGTTTTTTACATAGAGAATGATGGGTGTGTGGAACTCCTGACAGGAGTGGTGGTAGAGGCAGATACATTAGGGGCATTTAAGAACCTCTTAGATAAGCACAAGGATGATTGAAAAATGGAGGGATATGTAGGAGGGAAGGGTTAGATTGATCTTCAAGTAAGTTAAAAGGTCAGCACAACATCATAGGCCAAAGGGCCTGTACTGTGCTGTAGTGTTCTATGTTCATATTTTGTTAGCCCAAGAGAAGAATCAAGCCTTAATCCTTATGGTGATATTTTTTACCCTTAAGGATATAACATTTTATTTCTCTCTGCTAGATACTTTGGGGAAGAAACACTTGTGGGAGGTGATAAGCACCAAAGATATAGAGCTTGGTGCTAACATGTGCATCAGTGTGTTATTACACAAATTTTAGCAAAAAGGCTTTCTAAGGAGGTGACATGCTTAATGATTAGCCTGCATTTTTGCTGCAATTAGACCTGTGGTTATAGGTTTATATCCAAAGAGTGGATGTGGCTGAATCACTTACGTTTTGCCTCTTCCGGTGCTGCCATGAGTACTAATCAGATCAATTATGACTGAGGTAACACAACCAGGTTCTTCTATTATCTGTGCAATTCTAGTTCATCTGTTCATCCTGTCAAGGCCCTAAGGAGGGTCCCTTTACATACATTAGATAACCCCAACAAACTTGCAGGTGAATTGTTGGACTGTTAGGGGCCCAGAATGGTAGTGAGAAAGCAGGTGAAAATGCAGGTCTCCCAGCAGACTTCTTCCACTGGTAGGGTAAGTGCTAGGAAGGACAAATGGACAAGGGAATCACGGAAAGAGAGATCGCTGAGAAAAGTGGCAAGTGGGGGCGAGATAAAGATGTGTTTAGTGGTAGGGTCCTATTCAAGATGGTGGAGTTTGCAGAGACAGATGTGTTGGATGCAGAGGCTCATGGGATGGCAAGTAAGGACAAGTGGAACTCTATCTCTGTTAAGGGTGGGCAGATGTTGGGAAGTAGAGAAGAAAGATGCAGGTGAGGGCAGCATCAAATGTAGAGGAAGGGGTCCCAATTCTTTGAAGGAGGAAACCTCGGATGTTCTGTAAAGGAAAGCTTCATTTTGGTAACAGATGTGGCGGAGATGGAGGAACTGAGAAAGGGGAATTGCAATTTTACAAGGAACAGAGTGGGAAGAAGTATCATCAAGATAGCTGTGAGAGTCGATACGATTATAAAAAATATCAGTGGACAGTCTCTGTCCAAAGATGGAGACAGAGAGAGCTAGAAAGGTGTTGGAGGTGGACCAAGTGAATTTAAGGGCAGGGTGAAAGTTAGAGACAAAGTTGATGAAATTGACAAGCTCAGCATAGGTGCAAGAAGCAGCATCAGTGCAATTGTCATTGTAGCAGAAAAAGAGCTGGGGAGCTTTACCGGTGAAAGCTTGAAACATAGACTGTTTCACGTTGCCAGCGGAAAGGCGAGCATTGCTGGGACCCATGCAGGTGCTCATGGCTACACATTGGGTTTGAGAGATGTGAAGTGGTATAAAATTGGTTTCAATTTGGCTACTTGACATGTGTTAAGGTGGGTTTGTTGCCAGCTTGAAATTATTGTTGCTCCAATGTCAATGATTACCACTTTATGAATAGTAATTCATAACGTGAAAAACGGTTTACTATTAAAAAGTGTGGTCACGTTCTGGAGTGAGGATTCTCAGACAATAAAACCTAAGCATTAAAAATACTCCAACACTTGTACTTGAAATATTGAAACATTTTATTAATAGTTAAATGTAAATTCAGACAATGAAAGCCTTTATAATGTACTTTTTCGGGATACCTACCATATGATCTTAAAGTGCCTTGACTGGATGGACATATCCTCTTAAGGGAGAATCCAGAATTCAGGGTCACTGCCAATTGATTAGTCCAATAACTCATATTAGATTCATTCAAAGCTTTAAGGATAGTATGATAGTAGGCTATGAAAGCAAAACCTGACCTTTTAGAGAGTGTCTTTCAAAAATCACAAAAAGAGAAAAAAATTTACTCTGAATAACACATATTGTTTTTGCATTAGCAACCATGTGGTCATCTGCATTGAGCAACCCTGAGTGGCAATAAGAGATTTTAATGAGATATTGTGAACTAAATGCTATGAAGTAAAAGGGAACCAGTAGAGAACTCATTTTGAAATTAATGATTAATGCTTCCAGCACAATAGATTGCTTGATGGGAACACACACTGGAATGGGAACACTGACTTCCTGACTGGAATTTCTGACAAGAGTTCCAGTAATATGAAAATACAGGCTCACACTGAGAAATTGGATTACAACTTTTCTGGTCTGCCAAAACATTGTTTTGCGAGATGTCTTGCTGAAGTGTTAATGAATGGTGCCACTGGGGCATTCTTCCTTTGAAGTAACTTGCATTTCAGTTCCAAAACGCTGAGTCACTGTGTCTAGCCACTGAAGCTGCTTGTCATACAATGCCGCACTGCTCTGCTGTAGATTACATGTGAATTAATAAGATTGTTCCCACACCCACCATGAAATTCAGCTGATGAACTAGTATGCCTTCCAGTTGATTCTTCTGTCAAAATTCTTTCCCATCTGTAGGATCTGCAAAAACTTGAAGTAGTGCTTTTTGAAGAAAGGACTCATATGACAGGCGTAATCAAGGTAGTGTGGTTAGCTGTTGAATCTATTCAGCGTCACCCATCCTCTGTAACGTATCATTTCTAAGCATTCTTAAAGACCAAATAAACAATGATGAAAGTGTGAATGGATTATGCGAGGTATTAGTGTTTGTATGAATAGGGAAATGTGATAATAGTAGACTCCTCATTGAGTTCATTAACGTTTCTTATATTGTTGAGCTGGTGGAGTGACAAAGTAATTCTCAATGCTTAGTCAGTTTATAAAGTCTCTGTCATTTTCATTAGTAACGAGAATTTATTGGTCTCCCTCTCCCTTTCCCTCTCTCCCTCTCTCCCTCACTCTCCCCATCCCCTCCCCCCTCTAACTCTTCCTCTCACCCTCTCTCCTTCTCCCTCTCCCTGCTTTTCTAAACCCAGTGACTCTCAGTTATCTTGACTATACTCCTTTCCAGCCTGTCACTTATAAAAATGCCATTCCCTTTTCTCAGTTCCTTTCTTTTCCAAAACATCCAAGATGTCCTCCTTCTTCCAAAATAGGTTTTCCCTTCCTCTAGCATCGATGCTGTCCTCACCCACATCTCCATTTCCTAGACATACATCCTCACCCTATCTTCCCACTGCATTAACAGAGATACAGTTCCTCTTGTCCTTACCTATCACCCCATGAGACTCCACGTGCAGCACATCATTCTATGCAACTTTTGCCATCTTCAACGGGATCCTACCACCAAACAGGTTTTCTATTCTCCCCACCCCACTCTCCACTTTCCTCAGGGATCACTCTCCCATGATTCCCTTGTCCATTCGTCCCTCCCCACTAATCTCCTTCCAGGTGAAGTAACGGTTGAGCTGTGAATCTTTTGGGGTTATCTACTCTATCGAATGTTCCTGGTGCAGCCTCTGTTATATCAGTGAGATCTGATGTAGATTCAGGGACCTCTGTTGAGCACCTTTTCTCTGTGTGTAACAGGGAGGATTTCCTGATGATCAGCCATTAATTGCAATTCCCCTTCCCATTCCAATATATCTGTCCATGGTCTCCTCTACTGCCACAATGAGGTCACTCTCAGGTAGGAGAAGCAACACCTCATATTCTGCATAGGTGGCCCCCAACCTGCTGGCACAATCATTGATTTCTCTAACCTGATAGTTTCTTCCTCCTCTCCCTTCTCTCTTTCTCCACTCCCCATTCTGGCTCCTTTCTTACCCTTTCTCCTCACTTGCCTATCACCTCCCTCGAGTGATCCTCCTCCTTCCCTTTCTCCCATGGCCTACTCTCCTCTTCTATCAGATTGCATCTTCTTCAGCCCTTTACCTATTCCACCTATCACCTCCTAGCTTCTCACTTCATCCCCTTACCCTACCCGCCTACCTATTCCCCTCACCTGGCTTCACCTATCATCTTCCAGCTTGTACTCCTTCCCTTCCCCCAATCTGCCTTCTTCCACCTCCCTCTCTCTAGTCCTGATAAAGGTCTTGTCTGAAATGTCAACTGTTTATTCCTCTGCGTAGATGCTGCATGACCTGCTGAGCATTTTGAGTGGGTTACTCATTGTCTTGGATTTCTATCCCATCAGTGAAGTTCCATGGTCTGTGTCTACCTTTATACATTGTTCTATTTTTACATGCTTCAGTTATTTCTTGGTTTATTGCCTATGCCATTTTAATGTTATTATTTAGTGACCTTCAGACAAGCCCACCAGTGATATTTTTCCCCTTTACTGTTACTAATCTCTACCCAGATGGATTCAACATTCTGCTCCTTAGATCTTATATCATCTTTCATTATCGCCCGATCTATCCTTAATAAAGAGTTCCACTCCCATCCTTACATTCCTGCCCATCCTTTTGTATTACCCGATACCCTCTTTATTTAATTTCCAATCATCTCTACCCTGCAACCACATCTCTGTAATGGCCACCAAATCTACCCCTTTGTGATGATTTGTGCCACAGATCACTTACCTTGTTTCAAATACTACGGACATTCAGATAAAGTACCCTTACACTCATTGACCTTTTACAATCTAATAATGTTTGTGTCCTTTGCATCTTACTTCTTTGTACTCTGAGCTTGCTACCTTTCAAACCTACCAGACATTCATCAACAGATCAGCCTCTTTCATTTCCACCTACTTGACACAATACTGCTGTCAGGCAGGTGGAATTTAAAGAGGCTGATCTGTCAAGCTCGTCTTTCCCTCCCCTCATTCTCAAGAGACTTTTCTCCCTATAACCCCTAGTTAACTCTTCTATCTCCAGCAACACCCATCTCACAGCACTTTCTTATGCAAATGCAGGAAATATTCTCTGACCTTTTTCCTTCCCACCATCACTACTTGCAGCTGAAGCAGTGATTCATTTGTGCATCTTCCAATTTAGAGTTCGCAGTGTGTATACTGGGGAAAGCAAACACAGAGGAGATGACTACTTTGTGAGAAGTACTCGGTTCGTCCCACAAGGAAGACCTTGTTTACAGTTACCTCTCATTTTAATTATCTTACCACCCCCACTCTGATCTCTCTTTCATCAGGACTTCTCTGATCAAGCAGTAAGTTGAAAATGATTCAGAGATATTACCAGGAGGGCTTGTGATATCAGGAAAGACTATAGAATTGGGGGTGGAGGGCTTTATTCCCTAGGAGGCTGAGAGCTGACCATAAGACCGTAGGGCATAGGAGCCATCTGGCCCATCAAGTCTGCTCTGCCTTTCAATCATGGCTGTTCCTTTTTTTTTCTCCTCCTCAACCCCAGTTCCCAGCCTTCTCCCAGTAAGTTTTGATGCCATGTCCAATCAAGAACCTATTAATCTCTACCTTAAGTACACCCAGTGATCTGGCCTCCACAGCTGCATGTGGAACAAATTCCACAAATTCACCACCCTTTGGCTAAAGAAATTTCTCCGCATCTCTGTTTTGAAAGGGCACCCCTCTATCCAGAGGCTGTGCCCTCTTGTCTTAGACTCTCCCACCATGGGGAACATCCTTTCCATATCTACTCTGTCTAGGCCTTTCAACATTCGAAAGGTTTCAATGACCTCTTGAAATGAATGCTAACATGGCATTTACCTTCCTCACCATCAACCCAACCTGCAAGTTAACCTTTAGGGTGTTCTGGATAAGGACTCCCTAGTCCAAGGGTCGGCAACCCGCGACTCCGGAGCCGCATGTGGCTCTTTGATCGCTGTGCTGCAGCTCCCCGTAGTTTGTTAGTTTTTGAAATGTAATTCGAAATTTGTAGATTATGGTGATCTTGTACAATCTAAAAACCTTGTGGCGACCCATTTCCTGGCACATCCGAACCGGCTCACAATTAGCCACCGTTCCGGCTAAGGGAGATAGCCTGCGGGGGTTTGTGAGTACGTGTCTTTTGGAGCATCCGTGCCCACGGGGACGGGTTGAGGGAGGCTTTAAATCAAGGCTGTTTAGTTCGAATAAAGTTACCTTTGACTGCAGTGTCTTTATTTTAGCTCTGCGTGTAGCGCTACACCGCTACAACGTGTTTTTTATCGCTATTAATATACATCACCACTGCCAATGCCTGACACCCTCCAGTGCGCGCTTTCTTTTAATTCTTCGATCCAAGGTAGGCTACCTATGGAGTAACCTTCAACCCAACGTCTTTTTTTCGGAGTTCAAAATGTTTTTGTTGCATGCAGAAATGTAATTTCGTTTTCTCTGCAGGAGTTCATCAATTTCATAAATGCAACACATTATAGTTTGTTTATACATAGCATAAAGGCAAAAAAAACCGTTGTATGCAGTGTTATTTCATTTTAAATGTCAAATGGGTTTTGTGGCTCCCAGTGTTTTCTGTGGGAAATGGGTCCATATTGGCTCTTTCAGTGGTAAACGTTGCCGACCCCTGCCCTAGTCCCTTTGCATCTCAGTTTTTTGGATTTTCTCCCCATTTAGGAAAAGAGTCCGCACATTTATTTCTATTACCAAAGTGCATGACCATGCATTTTCCAGCATTGTATTTAATTTGCCCCCTTCTTACCCATTCTCCTAATCTGTCTAAGCCCTACTGCATCCTACCTGTTTCCTGAACACAACCTGCCCCTCCACCAATCTTCATATCATCTACAAACTTGGGAACAAAGCCATTTATATCATCGTCTAAATAATTGATATACAGGATTAGAAGAAGTGGTCCCAATACCGACCCCTGCAGAACACCACTAGTCACTGGCAGCCAACCAGGATCGTTTTATTCCCACTCACTGCCTCCTACCAATCAGTCAATTCTTTAACCATGTTAGTAACTATCCTGAAATACCATGGGCTCTTAACCTGGTAAGTCAAAGGCCTTCTGAAAGTCCAAACATACAACATCCACTGCATCCCCTTTATCCATCCTACTTGTGATCACCTCAAAGAATTCCAACAGGTTCATCAGGCAGAATTTTCCCTGAAGGAAACCATGCTGACTTTATACTATCTTGTTCTGTGTCACCAAGTACTCTATCACCTCATTCTTAACAACTGACTCTATAACATCTTCCCAATCACTGAGGTCAGGCTAACTGGTCTAGAATTTCCTTTCTGCTGCCTTCTTCTTTTCTTAAAGAGTGGAGTGACATTTGCAATTTTCCAGTTCTCTGGCACCATGCCAGAGTGCAATAATTTTTGAAAGATCTCCCTTATAATTGTAACTCTTCTCTTCTTTCACACACTACAACATCAGGCACACTGCTAGACCACTTGCCAGTTCTCATCGGTGGGTCAGAGGGAGATAGAGCTGGCAGCTTCAAACTCTTAGGTGTCAGTGTCTCAGCTAACCTGTCTTGTGCCCAGCGCATTGTCACTGAAGCAAAAGAGGTGTACCAGAGCTTTGACTTTCGTATAAACTTAAAACCAGAGGAGGAAGGTTTAACGAGGATCTGAGAAGCAACATTTTAACACAGTAGGTAGCGGATATGTGAAACAAGCAGCCAGACGATGTGGCATAATCGCCAAATACTCCAGCAAACTATAACAGATGCACTGTTAAAAGTATCCTGATTGTCCGATCCAATGCTCAGGAATGGAAGAGGCCATAGGGAGGAGTGAACACAGCCCAGTCCCACACAGGCTCAACCTTCCCATCGTTGAGAGCATCTACATGAGGTGCTCTCATGTGCATAACCATGGACTTGCCTCTGGTTCTGTTTTGCTTGGCCCTAATACCGTGTTCTGCACAATCTTTTCTCTTCCATGCTTGTGTACATTTTATGTTCTGTGCGTTGTTTGAATCTATGTGCCTGTGATTCTGTTGCAGACAAGCTTTTCGTAGTACCTGTACTGCACCAGATGCATGCACATGATAAATTTGACTTGACTAAAATTCTGCGGGGCCTAAATAAGGTAAATGGTCACAGTCTTTTCCCAAAGACAAGTCTAAAACTAAAGGGTACAGATGTACGGTGAGAGGAGAGGTATTTACAGGAGATCTGATGGGTGGCATTTTCACACAGAAGGTGGTAGATTAATGAAGCAAGCCAGAGCAACTGCAGAGGATGTTTTGAGTAAAAGACATCTATACAGGTACATGGATAGAAAACATTTGGAAGGATATGGGCCAAATGCTGACAAATAGCACTAGCTCAGGAAGGTGTTTTGAGCCAGAGGGCCTGTTTCCATGCTGTGTAACTCTCCCTCTGACTCTGTATAATCTCAAGGAATAGCATTTATATTCCAATTTAGCACACTGCAGCCCACAGGACATAACACTGAATTCAACAGTTTCAGGAAAAGTAGGCTTCTCAGTTTGTATCAGACTGCCAAGTTGTGATGAAGGTTGTCAACAGTATTTTTTTAATCTCTTTCCATGGACCCTGCCTAGCCTGCTGAGTGTTTATAGCAGTCACTGTTGTTATTTCAAATATCTCTAGCACCCGCAGTGTTATTGCTTTCCCATCGATTCTATGAAGTGTCTTAACTTTGTGGGTGGGTGTGCACAACAATTTACAATGAAAGAATCTCGCGGGTGTTTTCTGCTGTGTTCAGCTGGGGAACGAGCATAGATGAGATCTTGTCAGTTAACAATCTATCGCTGTGCCGCTTCTTCAGGAGAATCTTCTGTTGATTAGACTATGTGGCCAGGCATTGGCTCACTCCGGTGTAGTTCCAGATCCTAACAAGGAGCCACAACAACCTGTGGTGATGTCTCTTTCCAAAACCAGTCCTCGTCTTTGTAGCTCTCTGTTATTTAAACTCCTGTTGGTCCTGTGGAGGCGTGGCTTGATTAAAGGCATCACTACAAAACTTAAGCAACTTGACTTTGATAAATCCTGTGGTTATTGCCTACTTGTCAGATTACCACATCATTTATGATTGTTTCTGCTATTTTCCATATTAATGTTGATGCTGGCTAATCAATCTGTAGTTCCATTTCCTCTCACTCCTTTTTTTTAAATGGCAGTATTATTTTTGTAAGATTTTTACACAGAGAGTGGTGAGTATAGACAAATGTATTATTGACATTTAAGAGTGTGTGATTATATATGGATGATAGAAAAATGGAGGGCTATGTAGGAGGGAAGGATTAGGTTGATCTTAGAGTAGGTTAAAATTTCACCACAGCATCATGGGTTGAAGGGCCTGTACTGTGCTATTGTTCTGTATTTTAATTTGCAATATAGAACATAGAGCACAACAGCACAGTACAGGCCCTTTAATTTGCAGGTAGAATTTTGGAAAATAACAAACAATATTTAGTTATTTCAACTGCCCAAGAGCAATAAGTGCTAGTCTTACCAACAATGCCCAAATTCCTAAATATGAATAAAGAGAAACACTTGAGACTAAGGAATCTTAAGGTGATCTAAGGAATTATTTAGTGATGGGATGCCAGTCAACCAGACTGCTTTAGGAAGACTGCTTTCAAGCTTCTTGAGTGTTGTAGAGCTGTAACTGGAGAGTACAGATATTGCTCAATTTATAAAGAAATTATGTTCTGGGAAAACTTTACATTTAGTAATATTTCATTATGTGAAAATGATTTCCTATGAGTTTGAATGTGAATATTGTGTTCTACTCCAGGATCTCATCAAAATATTTGAAACCGACACATGTATTGGGAATAATGAAATCTTATTAACAATAAAAACTATAATTAAGGCACTAAGGTCATTTGTAATTTACCTCTTTGAATACATACCAGATAAAACAGAAGATCCTAAGAGGTCTTGACAGGGTGTGCATATTGTTTTGTAAAAGAATCTATAACGAAAAATCACGCCTTTTTTAAGACAGAGATGAGCTTTTCTGTTCTAGAGGATAATGAGCCTTTGAAACTTTTTCACAAAGGCTGATGGGTGCAGTATATTTGAACCAGATTCTTGATAATCATGGCAGGAATGCATGTCTGAGGTTACAGTCAATTCAGCTGTGATCTTGCTAAATAAGGAAACAGGTTTGAGGGACTGAGGTTTGAGCAGCTGTGAGAAGCTTCTTAGGTAAATAGCTATGATGGCTTTTTGTATCAAGATGCTAATAGGGTGAAATGAGAGACAGAGGCAGAGATGCCACTCATGTCTCAATGGTGTAAGTGCAGGCAAATCCAAGCTTAATGAGTTTACAAGATCAACGTCAAGGATTCTTCCTGTAACTGCTCCTGAAGGCTGATGAACATTTGGTGATCATGGTCCTCTTTCATGACAAAAGCTCCTGATTTAATCCAAGCGTAAATCTTCCATCATGTAGGCACATGTCACATTGGGATTGTCATCTTTGAAGATGGCTTTTGCTTTCTTGATGCAGAAGAACACTTCCAAAAGCTTAACACAAAAATACAACTGCAGATGCTGTGGATCAAAGAATACGTACACGACACTGGAAGAACTGATGGTCTCAGCCCGAAACGTTGGCTACTCTTTTTTCACGGATGCTGCCTGACCTGCTGAGTTCTTCCAGCTTCCAAAAGCTTGTAGCGGGCTATTTTAAAGGTTGTGCTTACTTGCTTTTACAGTTGCTCAAGATCTAACTTGTTAGTACTTCGCTATGTGGTGCCAATAATTCTTCCAACTCACCTTGATGAACATCATCAAACCTAACAGCATCTGCCAATTTGCAAATACCTTCTAAACTTTTCAGGCTTCTAACCTATGGGAGTTATACTCACATTCTAGCCATATTTCCTCCATAAAACATTCATTGTTACAAGGATTGCAAGATTCCAAAAGATAGTTTCAATATCAAAAGGTAGTTTTGATATTGTACTTTGTCCAAGTTTCCTGAATAGTAGGTTTCTTAGTGCTGTGGGAGTCAAAGATCATGCCTCACTGGGCAAAGGGTAATAAATCTTGAACATAAAATAGCATCCTGTCCCATAAGTTGTGACAATAAAGTGATATTAGGGGCAAAACATTACCAGCTATATGTTGTTAGTTTTGTCATTAGTGTTACATGAATAGCCAGGGGCATTATCAATGACTAAGGCTCTGTAGTCCAAGTTATTCCTCACTCAGTATCATTTGATGAAGGGGAGAGCATCTGCCTGATGTAATTTTGCAAGAACAGGGTGTCAGGCACCACCCAGTTGACAGGAATCACCAATCACCCGTTTCCAGCTCATCTCCTACAACCTAATAAAACCCAGCTCACACCCATAGTCTTCTGTTCACCCATCAAACCAGTCAGCCTCAACCAGTTGCTCCTAGTCTTTAGTTACCTTGTTGCCTGTTGTATTTAGTATATTTTCTCTTTTGCTTTGTGGCCCCTTGTGGCTTGTTATTTTTCAGTTTATTTACAGTTATCGTTCACCACTAAATCGCCTTTGCTGCTCCTCATTTGGGTCAAGCCCCCTCTGCAATTCCTGACACAGTGTCAGCATCCAGGTTTTTTATTGAATGCAACTCCACTGGAAGATTAACCTCTAAGCATTTGTTCAGAGCTGTCATGCTCTCAGAGCAGTTCATTGAGAGGCATAAGCTGACAGTCACCCTCAACATTGCCTCCAAGAAGATTTAGAAAGTGTTTGGATACACTTTCCAAAAGAGTCCCATCTCGTCCACATTAAACATATTGAAGACAGCAGCCATCAATGCAATGGCCATTTCCAGTACAATGTTAAAGAAGTATATATTACGTATATGAAGATTTGTATTTATACAGTACTTCTACTCTGCCCTTTTGTGGTCTATTTCAATTGTAATGGTTTAATTCAAAAGTTATAGGATCTTACAACACTGAAGCACACCTCTTGGCTCATCCTGCCTGTACTAACAATCAAATCATAATCCCATTGCCAGCACTTCATCTGAAGCTTTCTATGCTTTGCTGGTTCAAGTACCGGTACTCTTTAGACACTTCTCAATTGTTGTGGGAGTCTCTGCCTCCACCTGCTTTTCAGGTACGAGTCTTCAGTACCGCAGCTTGGATGTTGTCAGGTGCTATCGCCTTAGCTGTTTTCAGTGCTCTTAACTCCTTCCTGATATCACATAGAATTGACTACAGACTGGCTTCTGTTCGGATAGGGGTCTCAGGAGGAAGTTGAAATAGACCATCAGTTTGACACTTCCGATTAAACATAGTTATGAGTGTTTCAGGCTTTGGCATTCATATGCTTGGCATCATTGTAGTTGAGAATGAGCTGCTCTTGGAACCTCACCCTGCTGTTATGCTGTTCAATTGTCTTGCAGCATTCATAAATGTGGACAGGACCAAGAAGTTTGATCTGGCCTGTTACTGTGGGATTGCTCGATGTGCTCCATTTGCTGTGCAGCACTCAAGTAGTCCCGTGTTGCAGCTTCACCAGGCTGACAACTAATTTTTGTATAGTATGCCAGTGTTGTATCCCCATCACCACCTGTAGTACCCACCGAACCAGAGTAGATCCCTTTATTTGATAGTAAACAAGGGATATGCTGAGACACAGAATTACAGAATACAGTGGGGTACATCTCTGCTGCTGATGATAGTCATGGTCATTCAGTTTTTGGGCTGCTAGAACTGATCCATCTATACCACTTAGCTTGATTGTAGTGTGTCTCAACAATGAGAATGGAGAAGATAACTGTGTGAAGACAGCAGGTTGTCTCTATAAGGATTGTGTAGTAGTGACTCCTTTCAACAATGTCATCTACAAGTGCAATTGCCACAGGTAGACCAGTAATGACTGAGTACTGTGGGCTATCTCTCATGATGTCTCACTCTGTGTCTGCTGGAGATCTAGTACACCCACTCTTCCCATCAGAATGTGGCCAACCTTATCTGTGGTGGGGCTACAAGTTACTATGGGTGATGAGCAGAGTGCATGCGGTTCTGTGCTGCCTTTGGTATTGCTTAATGTAGAGTATTGATTCATCATCTGAGGGAGGACAGAAGATGATAATTAAAAAAATCTGTCTACATCCATAATTTGATCAATGTTGATGTCTAATTCCTCCCACGTATTTAGAATGGCAGTGATATCCTAGATTCCTCAGCAAGCAATTTACTATAGCTTGGAATTAATTCTGGACTATGCTAGTTAATATTCAGCTCTGTGTATAATGGAGAGCTTGTCTGATCTAAAACTTGCATATAGAAATATGCTCAGCTGGAAACATGCTCAGAGAGAACTATTCAAGCGTCTTCTCCATTTCAGGCAATGCCTCAGGATCAAGAATAATTTACTTCTGCTCCAGTTCTGAGGTGATTGATGAGTCTAATGTGGACACTAAAGACTCAGTTGGGGCAGAGGGTGGGTAGTTTCTGAGGTAAGTATGTTCTTTGTGCTTTTGATGCGTAGCCTCAAGATTCTCAATACCACCCTGATTGCTCCTTCTCCCCTTTGAGCAATCATGGTTAGAGATTTCCAGGGGTCAATGAAGACGTTGCAATTCCTATTCGTGAAGTCATGCAGCATTGAAACAGGCCGTTCGGCCCTCCACACGCACACTGACTGGCATGCGCCCATCCGCATTAATCTCATCTTCTAGCACTTGGCCTGTAGCTTTCTATGCCAAGCCCATTTAAGTACTTGTCTAGACACTTCTGAGATGCTGTTAGGGAGTCTGTTTTCAGCTGTATCTCAGGCAGGTAATCAGAAGCTCATACTTGAACCTTTACCAAAATACACCTGGTATTCTCTTCCAGCAGCAGAGCTCACAATACATGCCTTTACCTCACTTTTCCAATCAAGTCAGTGGCTCTAAAATTCCATCCAAAAAGAACAGGTTTAACTTGTACTTCTTTTAATTTGGTCCAATATATTCATTCTTCTGATTGTTTGCACTGAAAAAATCAAATGCAAACTGGATGGTGTGCTGCTATGGCCTGGGCTTTGGTTACTTGTCATTTTGAATTTTCCACCACATTACCACTGAGCTATTCCTGTCCCTTTTAAATAAGACACACCCTATAAGGTAATTGTAACCAAGAAATGAGTCAAAGGAATATCAAATTAGTAACATAAAAGCTTGCACAATTTTTTCAAAAGAGGAAATCCAATATACCATTAGAGTCTTTTTAAAGATTAAAGATTGTTTTTATTTGTCACATATGTATCGAAACAAACCAAGGAATGTGTTGTTTGTGTCAATGAACAGCACAGTCCGAGGATTTTGCTGGGGGCAGCCAGCAAGTGTCTCCACCCTTCCAGTGCCAACATAGCATGCTCACAACGTCCTACTCCTAATCCTAACCCCTAATCCTAACCCCCATGCTCTTTGGAATGTGGGTGGAAACCCACGCAGTCACGGGGAGAACATACAATCTCCTTACATACAGCGGTGGGAATTGAACTCCGAACACACCACAGTGCTGTAAAGCACTACACCAGCTGCTACACTACTGTGCAACCACGTACGAAAGGAGAATCTGCCCAAAGTTACATGTAGTATTAAAGTTCACAGCAGGTGAGGCAACAATGGCTAATGGAAGACTTTTTGGAATGAAAGTTTAAAGGCTTGGAGTTAGTCAAGATGCTTAGCAAGCATGTAAACAATAATACATACGCTATGTACAGGGAGAGTTTTCCCATGACTTTGTTCACCTAATGTTTGCAATGTACAACTCTAATTACTAGAAGGGAAACCGAGTGAAAAATTTATGTTGACCTGTTAGGCATGAAGTGTGAAACAAGGTTGGTCAGACATGAACTCATGCATTGATTGACTTGTCTCCTTGTTATCCAGCAGCCGGAACAATTGAAGCAGGGCTGCAGTTGAGAGCAGTATAGCATTCCTTGGGATAGTGACATCAGTTTATTGGTTGAAATAGAAACAGCCAATACTGGATACAGCTGATCGGATGCTCAACAGGTCAGGAGTTCTGACAGAAAGTCAGCAGCCTGAAATAATAGCCTCTGTGTGTGTGTGTGTGTCTCTCTCTCTCTCTCTCTCTCTCTCTCTCTCTCTCTCTCTCTCTCTCTCTCTCTCTCTCTCTCTCTCTCTCTCTCTCTCTCTCTCTCTCTCCCTCCCCCTCTCCCTCCCTCCCTCTCTCTCTCTCTCTCTCTCTCTCTCCCTCTCCCTCCCTCCCTCTCTCTCCCCTCCCTCCCTCTCCCTCTCTCCCTCCCCTCTCTCTCTCCTTCTCCTTCCCTCTACCCCCCCAAAGATGCTGCCTGATCCACAGAATATCTCTATTTGTTTCTTGCTTCTAGTTTTTATTTCAGAAGTTCAGAGTCTGTGGTATTTTACCAGACTGAAAATGGGAGTACAAAAGTCCTTGATCTTCAATCTGTGACCTGATCTTCTGATGATAGTTCCATAAGACACAGGAGTGAAATTAGGCTATCCAGTCCATCAAGTCTGTTCTGCCATTCCATCAGGGCTGAGATAGTATCCCTTTCAACCCAATGATATAGAGCAAGTGTTTCCAACCTGTGGTCCATGAGCCCCTTCCTTAATGGTATTGCCATTGGTCGTGGTCAACCATGGGTACTGCACCTCTGGTAGTCACTGGTTTGTTGAGCAGTGTCGACTGTGGCTATTGAGGCCGATCCTGGAACAGCAGGCTCTGCCACAGTTGCTGCATGTGTAGGGTGTCGTGGAATTGCTGTCCGCTGTGCTCTTCGTTTAGCTCTCCGCTCCTCAAACTGACTCAGAATCACTCTTTCACCTTGCTCTAGGTGTTGCTGAAGAGTACCTCAACATTTGTTGCAGCCATCTGCTGTATCCTCCCAGCACTCTGTGTTGATTTTTAAGGCTTTCATGTCGCACTTGCGGAGATCCTTGAAGCAAAACTGGGGTCTACCAACATTCCTCTTGCCTGTTGCTAGTTCTCCATAGAAGATGTCCTTTGGCAGTTGACCATCCTTCATATGACAGACGTGGCCCAGCCAGTGCAGTCTGTGTTGTCTTAAAAGCGTGAACATTGTGGGAAGTCCAGCGCGGGAGAGGACCTCAGAGTTTGGGACTTTGTCTCTCTGGGTGATGCTGAGGATGTGGCAAAGGCTGCGCAGGTGAAAACTATTGAGTTTCCTCTCCTGTTTGAAGTAAATGGTCCAAGTCCCATTACCATACAGGAGGGTGCTGATAACGCATGCATTGTACACAGCAGTCTTGGTCTTTGTAGCGAGTTTCAGATTCTCCCAGACCCACGAGGAGAGTTGAGCAAGGATCGCTGTTGCTTTGCCGATACACATATTAATTTCAGCATTGAGGGAGAGAATGTCGTAATGGTCAACCCCAAGTATGTGAGCTCGTGGACCACTTCTAGATCGTAATTGTCGATGGTAATGACTGGTGTCTCCACTACGTTCTGGGCAAGGACATTTGTTTTCTTTAGGCTGATGGTAAGCCCGAAGTTTTTGCATGCCACATTGGGATTTAGGGTATACCCGTTCTGTCAGAGTTTGACATGCCAAGGTTACATATGCAAAGACTTTGCCAATACTCAGGAGTATTGTAGTTGTTGCAGTCTCTCTTATCACCCTTGTTCTTGTACAAAGTGACGGTTTTGGAGTCGCGCATATCCTGTGGTATGGCTCCTTCCTTCCAGCACTGACCTCATGTAAAGGTTGGAGGAGTGAGCTCTTGCAGTGTTTGATCAGGTCTGGAGGAATCCCATCATTGCCAGGAGCTTTCCCTGGGGCCAGACTGTCAGTTGCCTCGCTGAGGTCCTCAGTGGTTGGCACGGAGTCGAGTTCATCCATGACTGGTAGACAATCGATGGCATCAATGGCTGAGCTAACAACAACATTTTCCCTCGAGTAGAGCTCAGAGTAGTGTTCTACCCAGCATTCCATCTGCTTGCTTTTATCAGTGATTATTTCACCAATGGATGACTTCAGGGGTGTTGTCTTGCTCTGTGATAGGCCAAGGGCCTTCTTGGTACCATCATACATCGATCTGATGTTGTCTGTCACAGCTGCTGTCTGAATGCCCTCACTGAGCTGGAGCCAGTACTCATTTGTGCACTGCCTTGCAGTCTGTTGCACTTTGCTTCTAGCAGCTCAAGGTGCCTGGGGTGTTTGGTCAGATGGTGAGCACTTGTACTCTGTGAGAGCTGCACGCTTGGCTTCGATGACAGGGGTCATGAGGTTGGACTTTGCCTCAAACCAGTCACTGCTCTTTGTGGTCTTTCTTCCAAAGATAGAGAGTGCTGATTCGAGGATGGTGTCGAGAAGGTATGACCATTGTTCTGTATCTCCTTGTGAGGAGGTAGTCATAGCACCCTGTACTGACTTGGCAAACTTTTCTGACTGTTTCATCTCTGTTGTGTTGATGCAAGGTTTTCCAGTTAGTTTGGAGTGGTGGATTTTTTCAGACGTAGTTTGATCTTGCAGCATACTAAAGCATGATATGTATCGCTGTCTGCACTATGATAAGAGCGGGTGATTAGTACAGAGTTGATGAAAGAGCGCCTGGTGATTATCAAGTCTAGTTGATACCACGGTTTAGACCATGGATATCACCATGAGACCTTGTATTGTGACTTCGTCTGAAAGTAGGAATTAGTTACACACAGGCCGTGATAGGAGCGGAACTCCAGGAGACGTTGTCCATTGTCATTTATTTTGCCAATTCCAAAATGGCCAAGACAAGACGGCCAGGAATCGTTATTGGCTCCCACTCTGGCGTTGAAGTCACCAAGGAGAACGAGGTGCTCATCATTGAGAAAATTCCTGACAACAGCTTCTAATTTGTCGTAGAACATGTCTTTTGCCTCAGAGGTGGAGTTCAAGGTAGGGGCATACACACTGACGAGAGATACTGGGCCATGGCTGGTGTGTAGGCGGAGAGTCATAAGTCGTTCTGATCCATTTTCTGGTAGCTCCACCATTTGCAACAAGGAGTTCCTAACAGCAAAACCCACTCCATGCTCATGGGGCTTGTCTTGGTTCTTACCCTGCCAGAAAAATGTGTAGTCCTTTTCCATCGGTGTAGCTGAATCTTCCAAATGTGTTTCTTGTAGGGCAGCCAAATCTACCTTGAGCCTTAGTAGCTCATTGTTAATGACCACTGTTTATCGTGCATCTTTGATATCCTTGAGGTTTTGGTCAAGTCCAGTCATCATTGTGTGGACATTCCAACATCCCAACTTGAGGGGAGTTGTCTTATTCGATTTGTTTTCTTTCTTGTCTGGTGCAGTAGTTACAGTCAGCTCTTCGTGGAATCATCCATTATCCCCATGCACCCAAAGAGGAAGAATTGACTGTGGCGGGACAGCACAGTCCTGCTGGGGGCTGCCCAGCTTGAGGCGGGCGGTAGCTGTCCAATGAAACACGCTGGTCTCTCCCACCATCGGAAGCAACCCCTGGCGCCGTGCTCTACACCAATCAAGCATTATGGCTTATAACCGGTAACTGTTGCTTCCCGTGTTTGTCTGGCGCTATAAAGTGAAGCTGGAGTGGCCTCTCCAGGCCACAAGCCAAGACAGAGTTGATAAGGAGATCCATCTGTTGCCCATGCAGTGGGACCCCCCTCTCCATGCTGATGACAGTCCAAAGGAACAACGAAAGTCAGTACAGTTTGGAGCCAGCAGCATAGCAGGAGTTGCCGTGCTGGTGCCGGGTACAGCAGTCAGCCGCCTTCGGGACTCCGACTCCGGATTTTTCCTCGGGGTTTACTCCCAAAGCCTTTCCCGTGAGTGGATATAGCCATAAGGCAGCGGAGCTTTGAGATCAGAGTTTTCCCTCTCCTAGATGAGCTACCTTCCGTGGTTAACTAGCCCCATCTGCCCAGAGCAACTGGTTTTAAGGTGCCAGTGGCCTGCCTTTGCCCCTTCTATCAGTGAGAACAGCTCCGCCGGGCATAAGAACCATGCCACACGTGAAGGCCAGGAGTTGGACTTGGTTGTCAGAGACTGTTTGAGATGCACACCATGAAGAGCATTTGTTTAGCAGCGGGAGCTCGTCCCCACTACCACCCTTCGGCTATGGCTGAGACTAGTAATTAAGATATTGGTGATGCACAGGGCAAAAGCCAGCCTATTCCCAAGGCTGATTTTTGGAACAGCTAAAATGGAATTTCTACAAGGCTGAGGTAGGAAGGACGCTTACTGAGTTTAGGCATTGGTGCTGCCAGCATTAGCGCTGGAACAATAGCTGATGATAGCAGCAGGGTTATTTTTGTGCAGTTGTGGGAAACAATGAATAAATAATTGATTATTCATTCATAATAAGTGGACAGTAAAAGAAATCCAACATTTTTAGATTTTCAAAAGTTATTTGTGAACCTGTCACATAGGAGACACTTAGCATAGGTAAAAATATTGAATAGTAAGAAAGTAAGCTATAAGATTTATGCTTAGATTTTAGAGGGGGAAAAGAGGAGTTAAAAAGCAATGTACTTTTATTCTCAAAATGCATCTGTATTTGTTTATATCTGTGTGTGCTCTTGGACATAGGTGGCACATAATAGAAATTCCCAATGTTAGCCAAATTTAAAGATTATAGACATGATAGTCAACATGTTCTCCTACACTTCTAGTAAGCTGAATTGGGTGGAGTGGGAAGTTGTCTGGGGTTATTGCATGAGACTTTTAAAGGAAAGCCAGTTAAAGTATGCAGCAGCGAAAGATAAACCATGGGATGTTTTGAGCAGTCATTGATAAAATGAGCTGAAAGTCCTCATTCTCTACTGGAGACATTATGATATAAACAATCATCCCCTCCACTCCTGCTACACGTTAGCTGCAGTTACTCAGCCGGAATACTCCACCGAGCTGCAGTATCCACCACCAAAAAGGGCAAAGATAGCAGGCACAGGACAAAGTTACCATGTACAGCTTCCCTGCATGTCCCTGACCCTTCGTCACTGCTGGGTCTAAATTCTGTAACTCCCTCCCCAACAGCACCATGGCGTGCCATAAAGACTGCAGCAGTTCCAGAGGACGACTCCCTATCGCCTTCTCATGAGCAAATGAATGACAGTGCTGAGTTTCCTTTATAGCAGCTGTTTTCCTTTTGGGGATGTACAAAAAACACTTGCAAATCTAGAGAAATACAACAAAATAGTACTAGTATCGTTTATTATTTAACATAAATCTGTATATTGGTCCCAATTGCTCAAACAATTGTTGATCTGAAAAGCCACCTTTCATTCTGTCAGTGTCATGTTAATCTATTTAAAATTAATACAGGTAGTCCCCGAGTTACAAATGTCCGACTTATGGACAACTCATACTTATGAACCGAGGAAGGAGAATGCCATCTGCCATTTTAAGTCAGATCATGACGCTGTCCGCCATTTTAAGTCGTTGCCGTTGACAGTGTTGAGTGTTTAACTTTGTATTTGGCTTAAATTTTTCTTAGTAAGATTCACCCTGACCCCCCTTCCTCTCCCCCCCCACCCGTTCCGGTCGACTGGTGGCGCAGTTAGGAGGTCAGTGCCAGGCTGGAGAACGGAGGTTCCCAAGTTCGATGTAGTGACAGACCGCTCCCATGCCGGGTTAATGTCGAACTCGCAACTCGACCTTGTAAAAAAATACACTGCCACCTCCAGTTTAAATTCCCACGTGGAATATTGTGGAGGATCAAATACCCAAACTCAGCACAGCCCCCACTTGTCCCATTTAACCTGTCTCAGTGTGGACCCGGGGAATTCAGTGCGGTGGTCCTTAGGACCCAGCAGACCTCGGGAGCCGGCGTAGCTTGGGACCCGCCACCCGCAGTGTTTCTGATCCATTGATGGGAAGCGATCGCGATTGAAAATAAAGTGGAAATAATAAAGCGTTTGGAAAAAGGTGAAATGCCATCGGTCATTGGAAAATCGTACAGTCGGTCAACAATCGGAACAATTTTAAAGGATAACGGATAAAGTGAGAATAATAGAGCATGTGAAAGGCCCTGCCCCGATGAAGGCTGCAATTATTACTAATCAACACAGTGGTTTAATTATTGGAGTACATATGTTTCTTAAGTATTTTATATGCACAGAAAGGTAAAATATATACTATATACTAAGTCAAACGTTTGACTAACTAACGCTAAATAATACCGGATGTACTTGTTCCGACTTACGTACAAATCCGACTTAAAGACGGAGTCAGGAATGGAACTCATACGTAACCCAGGGACTGCCTGTACTGTTTCCTTATGACAACATTTCCGACAATAATTTCAGTCTGTAATTTACTTTAATTATAGTAGATCGTAAAATTCTTAAAGTTGGTAACATTTAATGGTAGAAGAGAATGTTAATCTCCTGAAATACTCTTCTGTTAGCCAGCTGGAAATAAAATTACCCCCGTGATCTAATTGGTGATGCTGTGTTCTGCACTACTAATGAAGAAGGATTGCCTGTGAAATGTAAATACAGCTCAAAGCAGTGGCTGCTGATTTATAGCACATGCTAATATTAGCAACTTACTCTACATAGCTTAATTTGCTGAAACTATTGATGTTTCAAATAGACATCTGCTTATGAAATATCATTCAACCTTCATTGTCTGTCATGTCACTCACAACTAATTTTTAATTGAAGTTATTTAGATGTACAGAGGTAAAATAGGCCCTTTGGCCCATCACATTTGCTATCATGCACCTATTTAAACAAAATACAATCTTTTTGTATGTTAAATTGTGATGCTAGTGGTATACTTTTGTTAAAATCAGGAAGTAGTATTTCAAAGTGAAACCTTATCCAGTTCCAACTTCATTTTCCCAACGCTTTCATGTCAGTTTGAACGTGTGGTCTGAGGCAAATTAAAGAGCGTATTACAACTGGATCTCAATCTTGATACTGTAGCAGCTAATGAAATTTTAGCTTTCACATCAGACATCTTTTTTGCTAATTTCACACCGATTTGTGCTCTTATGCTGAGTTTTAGCCAAGTATTTTCCTCTTGATCAATGCAAACAGAATGTACTATTGTGGCACATCTTATATTAAATCTGTGTAAGTCCCTTGTGCTGATATTGGTTACCAAACATCACTACCAAAATATGCCTGTCATAAACTGGATCGTGAGGCGGATAGAACTGCTTCAGAATTTGTGCTTCACAAGGTATAACTTATAGTTAATGTCAGCAATACATGAAAGCAATAAATGTTACCTAGTTCCATTTTAATGTTTATTTCTCTACATAATAGCTAGCATTATCTTTGTACATTTATGTTAATTATTTTGCAAGAATATACTATTGAAATCTGTGCATCATTTCATAGTTGATTTTAGTGTCAGCTAAGTGTTTTTGCAGGAAAATATATACAGCGGCATGCAAAAGCTTGGGCACCCCTGGTCAAAATTTCTGTTACCGTGAATAGCTAAGCGAGTAAAAGATGACCTGATTTCCAAAAGGCATAAAGTTCAAGATGACTCATTTCCTTAATATTTTAAGCAAGATTACTTTTTAATTCCATCTTTTACAGTTTCAAAATAACAAAAAAGGAAAAGGGCTCGAAGCAAAAGTTTGAGCACCCTGCATGGTCAGTACTTAGTAACACCCCCTTTGGCAAGTATCACAGCTTGTAATGCTTTCTGTAGCCAGCTAAGAGTCTTTCAATTCTTGTTTGGGGGATTTTTGCCCATTCGTCCTTGCAAAAGGCTTCTAGTTCTGTGAGATTCTTGTGCCATCGTGCATGCACTGCTCTTTTGAGATCTATCCACAGATTTTTGTTGATGTTTAAGTCAGGGGACTGTGAGGGCCATGGCAAAACCTTCAACTTGCACCTCTTGAGGTAGTCCATTGTGGATTTTGAGGTGTGTTTAGGATCATTATCCTGTTGTAGAAGCTATCCTGTTTTCATTTTTAGCTTTTTTACAGACGGTGTGATGTTTGCTTCCAGAATTTGCTGGTATTTAATTGAATTCATTCTTCCCTCTACCAGTGAAATGTTCCCCATGCCACTGGCTGCAACACAAGCCCAAAGCATGATCGATCCACCCCCATGCTTAACAGTTGGAGAGGTGTTCTTTTCATGAAATTCTGCACCCTTTTTTCTCCAAACATACCTTTCCTCATTGCGGCCAAAAAGTTCCATTTTAACTTCATCAGTCCACAGGACTTATTTCCAAAATGCATCAGGCTTGTTTAGATGTACCTTTGCAAACTTCTGATGCTGAATTTTGTGGTGAGGACACAGGAAAGGCTTTCTTCTGATGACTCTTCCATGAAGGTCATATTTGTGCAGGTGTCACTGCACAGTAGAACAGTGCACCACCAGTCCAGGGTCTGCTAAATCTTCCTGAAGGTCTTTTGCAGTCAAACGGGGGTTTTGATTTGCCTTTCTAGTAATCCTACGAGCAGTTCTCTCGGAAATTTTTCTTGGTCTTCCAGACCTCAACTTGACCTCCACCATTCCTGTTAACTGCCATTTCTTAATTATATTATGAACTGAGGAAACAGCTACCTGAAAACACTTTGCCATCTTCTTATATCCTTCTCCTGCTTTGTGGGCATCATTTATTTTAATTTTCAGAGTGCTAGGCAGCTGCTTAGAGGAGCCCATGGCTGCTGAATGTTGGGACAAGGTTTGAGGAGTCAGGGTATTTATAAAGCTTTGAAATTTGCATCACCTGCCCTTTCCTCACTATGACTGTGAACAAGCCTTAGACCTAACAAGCTAATTAAGGTCTGAGATCTTGGTAAAAGTTATCTAAGAGCTCAAATCTCTTGGGGTGCCCGAACTTTTGCATGGTGCTCCTTTCCTTTTTTTCACTCTAAAATTGTACAAAACAAAAATAATACACTAATCTTGCTTAAAATGTTGAAAAGAATGTTTCATCTGTAACTTTATGACTTTTGGAGATCAGTTCATCTTCTACTCACTTAACTATTCACAGCAACAGAAATTTTGATCAGGGGTGCGCAAACTTTTGCATGCCACTGTGTAGTGCAGCTTGAGTGAGCCAGTCATAAGTGACTTTACGTTAAATAATCCGTGTAAAGTTGTTGAGTATCATACATATCAGCACTAATTCCACATTTGGAATTACGCAGAAGGACTTCCCTACTACATTTCATCCTCTTTGCTCAGCTGGCTGCCCTTAGCAACATCTTTTGCTTGCCTTTAGCTCAGTGCTCAAACCATCGCCTTATTATAAAACGGGGAAGCAGTGAGGTATTGCATTCATTATTTACACTGATAACATTAGGTATTGATGAACTTTGTTCTGTGAATGGTTGCTTCCGTGTGATTGACATATTTTATCATGGCACAGGACACTGTCAAATCTATGCCAGCTCTCAGAGCATTTCCATTCCCCAATGATTTCCTAAAAGCTATTCTCCCTCCTTCGTACCAGCAACTCCACACTGATTCTCCTATCATCCACCCACACTGGGTGTCATTTACAGGAACTAATTAACCTATCAGCATGATTCTGGGATATGGGGAAAAAAACTGGAGCACACAGAGGAAACCCATGCGTCATCGGGCGGGTGGGAACATACAAGCTCCACACATACAGCACCTGCGGTCAGAACGAGACTGGGTCTGTGAGGCAGCAGCTCTACAGGCTCTCTTTTTATTGATTACTTCTCGCATCTTTAGTACTTTAGAGTTCACTGTGCTTTAAGGTGAATCCAGTCTCTTCAGGAGGAACTTCCTCCACCTTGCTACTATTAATAAAAGTCTACCCGACCCATTCTGGGGACTTGACTTTGTCCCTATCTGTGATACCAACAATTGCACACAATATCCAGCTGAGGTCCAACTGTGATTTTTAACAATCAGCCTGATTTCCCTGTTTTTGCTTTGATTGACACTACTTATACATTATTAGGTATCTGATCATTTTGCCCTGCCACTTTGAAACATTTGTGACTATACACTCTGGTTTGACATTGTACCTTTCAGGAGAATTCCTCCCAGCAACTGAGTTGCTCACTTCACAAGATGCTCTTTGTTCTTCTGAAATCTACCATTCTACTTAATATTTGCTGTTTTGTGTTGCGTAATTGCAGATGACACCATAGCTATTAGTGCTATTACAGCTCAGGGTGTCGGAAGTTCAGAGTTCTGACATCATCTGTAGGGAGTCTATACGTCCTCCCCATGGAATGCGTGTGTTTTCTCCAGGTACTCTGCTTTCCTCCCACAATTCATAGACGTACAAGTTAGTAGGTTAATTGGCCATTGTAAATTGTCCCGTGATTAGGTTAGGGTTAATCGGAGGTTGCTGGGTGGCGTGGCTCAGTAGGTCTGAAAAGGCCTATTCCAAGCTGTATCCCAATAAGCAAATAGATATGTAAAATAAACTCAGATGAATATGATGTGGTGCATTTTGGGAAGTAAGACAGCATTAGTGTGGCATAATAAATAGCAGGGCCTAGAGTATAGGAGTCTGAGTGGTGACCTTATAGGGGATTAATAATCATGAGAGGCATGGTCATGTACTTTTTCCCATCTAAAACTCGAACATGGATTTGAAGTGAGAGAGGAAGAACTGGAAGGTACATACGGCAGAGAGTGGCGGGTGGGTATGTGAATGATCTTCCAATGGAAGTGATAGAGGTGGGAACAATTACAATATTTAAAACAAACTTTGGGTGCATGAGAAAGCTTGAAGAGGATATGGGTGAAACACAGGCAAATGGGACAAGCTCGGGTAGGCAGTGTAGTCAGCATGGACAAGTTGTGCCAACTGCCCTGTTTCTGAGCTGCATGACACCGTGACTCTAAAATAGTGTTACCAATACCCAGGTCCATGTTATTTTTATATAACAAAATATGGTAGTGTGATGATGTATGCAATTCACATATTTATAGAGATAACCTGTAATTAATTATTTAAGCAAACAAGAATGCTTAATCTACCAATATGTATACATTTTCATTTTCATTTTTAGAATCTTTTAATTGATACATAATCTTCTACAGCTATAAGATAATACAAAACTTCAACAAATTAATATATATACAATTAGTAAAGCTGAAGAAAATTAAAGAAACTGATAGTAATATATAAAAATGAAGGGAAAAAATTATACAAAGAAAAGAAAGAAAAAAAGAACCCCATCTAACTAAGAAAAAAAACCACTAATTGCAAAAAAAAGGGCAAAAACCATTAGGAATCAGCCCCTGGAGCAATACATCTATACATCTTACCATCCTCTCTCTCTCTCTCTATATATATATATATATATATATAAAGAAAAAGAATCATCAACCGCCAAGTCATATTTATATAAAATAAGACAGGAAGGAAACCTTAAAAAAATAATACAAATTAAATTATAATATTTGGCAAAAGAGCCCCATCTTCTCTCAAAATCGAATCGGGGATCAAAACTTCTACTTCCAATTTTTTTCCAAACTGTGACATAACATTACTTGAGAAAACTATTCAATTAATGTAGGGACAGTAGTATCTTTCCATTTTAATAAAATAGTGCTTCTTGTCAATAATGTAACAAATGCAATTACATGTTGATCTGAAGATGAAATGCCCTGAACATGATGCGGAACTATTCCAAATAGAACAGTTAATCTGTTGGTTTGTAAATTAATTTTCATAGCTTTAGAAATTGTAGAAAATAAATATTTCCAAAACAGTTTTAATAAAGAACATGACCAGAACATATGGGATGAAGTAGCTACTTCAGTTTTACACCTATCGCAATGGTTATCTATACTAGGAAATATTTTAGACAGTCTCTCCTTTGTTAAATAATAACGATGAACAATTTTAAACTGAATTAAATAGCGATTAGCACATATAGAAGAAGAATTTACGTTTTTCAAAACTCATACCCGATCTTTATTAACAAAGGTCATATTAAGTTCTCTCTCCCAATCTTGTTTAATCTTTAGTGAGAGGTTCTCTTTTTGTAACATAAGTAAATCATAAATTCTGCTAATGGAACCTCTCACTAAAGGATTCAACTTCAAAATAGTATCCAACAAATCAGATTCTTGCAAATATGGAAACTTAGATAAATATTGTTGTAAAAAATGTCTAACCTGAAGATATTGCAGAAAATGTATATGAGCGAGAGAATATTTGTTAATTAACTCTTAAAAAGTCATCAATCAACCATCACAAAATAAATCTGTAAAAGAATGGATCCCTGTATTTCTCCATAGGAGAAAAGTGGGATTGGTTATTGAAGGTTTAAATAAAAACTTTCGATATAAAAAACTAGACAACTTAAATTATTTAAAATTAAACTGAAACCAAATCCATAAGGACTGTTTAATAACAGGATAAAGATTTAAATTTGGAATTTTAGAGAGTTGTAGAGGTAATGTAACTCCTAATATTGAAGTTAAATGAAATTGTTTCGTTCCAAATCAACCGATAGTGGCTGTTGGCTCTTATCGAGCCAACATAGCCAAAAACGTAATTGTCTGAATATTAGCAGCCCAATAATGCAGTCTTAAATTAGGAATTGCAAGTCCACCATCTTTTTTAGATTTTTGTAAATGATACTTATTAATTCTTGGTCTTTTATTGTTCCAAATTAAAGGAAGAAATAAGAGAGTCAGTTTCATCAGAAAAAAATTTTAGTTAAAAAGATAGGTATATTTTGGAAAATATATAAAAATCTATGTAAAATCATCATTTTCACAGCATGGATATGGCCTATTAAAGAGAGAGTAAGTGGATTCCATCTAGAAAATAATTGTTTCATGGAGTCCATTAAAGGAACTATATTAGCTTTATAAAGATCTTTGTATTTTTAGTAATAATAATACCTAAATATTTAAAAGTATTGACAATTCTAAAAGGAATATCATTATAAATAAAAACAGGGGCATTTAATGGGAACAATTCACTTTTATTCAAGTTAAGTTTATATCCTGAAAATTTACCAAACTTTTTTAGTGTTTCCAAAAGATTAAGAATTGATTCCTCAGGATTCAAAATAAACACCAAAAGATCATCTGCATAAAGAGAAATCTTATACATGGTTTCATTCATAGAGATACCATGAATAATTTTAGTTTCATTTAGTGTTATAGCCAAAGGCTCCAATACAAGATTGAATAATAAAGGACTTAATGGACATCCCTGTCTAGTGCCATGAGAAAGTGGAAAAAAAGAGGACCTGAAATTATTAGTAATAACCGTAGCAATAGGATTCTTATAAATCATTTGAATCCACCTATTAAAATTATTACCAAAACCAAATTTTTCTAATACTTTAAACAAATATGGCCACTCAACTCTATCAAATGCCTTTTCTGTGTCGAGAGAGATAACACATTGAGGTTCCTTGGATATTGGTGAATATATAATGTTCATCAATCTCCAAACATTAGAGAAAGAATAACGGCCTTTAATAAAGCCTGTTTGATCCATAGAGATGATTTTAGTTAAAATATTTTCCAAGCGGTTGGCCATTATCTTAGAGAGAATTTTTGCATCCACATTTAATAGTGAAATAGGTCTATATGATGAACATTCAGTAGGATCTTTATCTTTCTTAAGGATTAAGAAAATAGAAGCTTCATAGAAAGAGGAAGGTAAACCACCCTTCTCAAAAGATTCATGAAATATTTCCAAAAGATACGGAGAAAGTAACCTTTAAAATTTTTTGTAAAATCCTACCGAATAACCATCAAGTCCAGGAGCTTTACCTGATTGCATTAATAAAATAGCTTTCTGAATTTCATGCTCAGTAATTAGAGCATCAAGCATCTGTTGATCTTCAGCAAAAACTTGAGGAAATCTAATCTTATGTAAAAAAGCCTGCAGTTTGGAGGAATCTACAGGAAATTGAGATTTATAAAGATCAGAATAAAAATCTTGAAATATATTATTAATGTCTTCATGGTTACATACTATATCTCCATTATTTTTACGAATCTTTAAAACTTGCCTTTTAGCTCTAGCTGCTCTTAACTGAGAAGCTAAGAGCTTATTATTTTTATCCCCAAAAATATAAAATTGACTTTTCAATTTAAGCAAATATCCTTCAATAGGATATGTTAATAATAAATTATATTGTGATTGTAATTCTACTCTTCTTTTAAATGAAACAACATTTGGAGAGATTGCATTAATGTTATCTAATTCTTTAATTTGTTTAGAGATTTAATCTAATTCTATTCTTGTATGTTTCTTCAATTTAGCTATATAAAAAATAATGTGCCCACGTAAATAGGCTTTTAATGTATCCCAGATTACTGACTTTGAGATGTTTCCTTTATTATTAAAGAGAAAAAACTCTTTTATTTGAGTTTTAGTAAATTCAACAAAATCTGAACTTTGTAACAAGTGTTCTAGAAAACGCCAAAATGGTCTGGTAGAAGCGATATCTTTCAGTTCAAATATTAAATTTAAAGGAGCATGATCAGAGATAGCAATTGTATCATACTCACATTGCTGAACATTAAAAACAAGTCGAGGATCAACTATAAAATAGTCGATTCTCGAATATGTATTATGAACATGTGAGAAAAAGGAGTATTCTCTATCACTAGGATGCATATGCCTCCATACTTCAATTAGACCATAATCAATTAAAAAGAAATTAATAAGTGATGCAGAATGATTAGAGAGTTGATGTTTGGGTGATGACTTATCCATTAAAGGATTTAAACAAGTATTAAAATCACCACCCATTAATAACATATATTCATTTAAATCAGGTAACAGAACAAAGTTAGCTTTAAAAAAAGAGTGATCATCTACATTTGGTCCATAAATATTAACCAAAACTGTTTTCCTATTATAAATTAATCCTTTAACAATCAAAAATCTACCATTTATATCAGCTATAATGTCTTCCTGATTAAAAGGGGTATTGGGATCAATAAAAATAGAAACGCCTTTAATTTTACTCTGAGAGTTTGCATGAAACTGAGGATCCTTCCAAGATTTAAAAAATCGATTCTTATCACATAAACTGATATGCATCTCTTGAGCAAAGATTATATCAGGTTGGAATCGGTTAATAATTTTAAATGTTTTCTTACACTTAATAGGATGATTCCAACCACGGACATTCCAACTTAAAACATTTAACTGTTTAGATATCATCATGAGACTTTGTATCTAAAGAGAGTAGTTAGACGCATGTCAGGATAAGGTAGTCGAAAATGGCAGAGATGAACAACAATAAAAATCATTTGCATGTGCCCCGGGATTCCATAATGGGGATAAAAAAAGGAAACAAAACCACCCAAACTAAAAAGCCCAGAAATAAGTCGATATCAATTGACGCAAGCCCCAAGAAAATCAAAGAAGCAATAATGAACTCCACCTACCTAAATAATAAAAAAATAAAAAAGGTCATCTCTGTCTCCCTCTACCGAACATAAAACAGTCGACATGAATCTCAATATAATTAAATTGGAAGGAGCAGTGTTTTGTTTTGAACAAAATGACCTTCAATTTTGAAAGTAACCTTCATAATATTAGATAAGGAAAGAAAAGCACATCCAGAACAATTCTTGAAATATTTGCACAAAAGAAAAACAATTGCTATCTTTAAGTTATCCAATCTATTTTTAAAACATGAAAAAATCCAAGTAATTACTTTAAAAATCTTCACAAAAGCATACGGAACAAAAAAAAATAGTTAGTTCATCTAAATGCTGCAGAAAAAAAATTCTAGATGGTTCAAACTTATCACCAGTCTTTCAACAGTTCTCCCGCTATGTCTTCTAAGATTAAAGCCATCCAAACCAGTCTTTTTCAGAGATAAAAATACATTTTAAGGTAAAGACTTTCTATAACCATCAAATTTTCCAACTTCATCACCCTTTACGCCACGAGACAATCAAACTGTTATAGATCATTCAAACTTTAGGCTTCAGACTCATCATCAGACAAAGAGTAAATAAAATGCAATGCTTCAGCTGGATCATCAAAAATACGAGCTCCAGAATTTTTGACAAAAAGCCTTAATTTGGCAGAGTATTGTAACGATGGGAAGAGCTTTTTTTGATACGCTAGTCTCATAGCAGAAGCGAATGCAACACGCTTCTTAATAATTTCACGTGGAAAATCTTCAAAAAAGCGAACCTCTGAACCTTGAAATTGAAACAACCTTTGTTTTCTTGTCTCTAAAACAGAGAAAACGCACAACAATATGCCTGTTTTTACCTTCATCCAAAAATTTTAAAGCACCGGTTCTGTGTGCCAATTCAATCTCCGGGAGTTGCGAACAAACCTCCGGAAATAAAGACTGAAACATTTTAGCAAAATAATTCAATGTGTCGACAGATTCTGATTTCTCTTTTAATCCAACAATTAGAATATTATTCTGACGCGATCGAGCCTCCAATTCCACGATTAGTTGTTGAGCCTTTTCCAAACGAGAAGAAAGGTCAGCCACATTTCGACTAACTTCTTTAAGATTGAGGCTCAGAGAGTCAATTTTTTCTTCAAATTTCTCTTTTAGTTGAGTTATTTCAGTGCCGATACTGCTGATTCAAGACTCTAATCTCTTCACCCAAAAAGGTTCTTCCGAGAACTCATCTGCTTTTTTAAACTTTCCATTAGTTGGGTCTGGATTTCGCCAGGTGCTCTTTAAAGTAGCCATAATTATAACTATTGCTGTACAGATTCGACTGAGTAAAGTTGAAATTTCAAAGTTTAAGTCAGGAAAGGGAGAGATTAAAGGCGGACAAGAAGCAACTGTGCCTTACATGTCAATGAACGGGAGGCGGAGTCCGTATATACACAAAATTACAAAAACATTTAAATATTAAATACACAACGCTTCTCTCTGGTTAGCCATAAACTCCAACGTAATAGAGAATGCATTTCAATGATATACACAATATATTATCTAATATAACTACTGTATACAAAAATCCACAGCGCAGTAAACTTTAAATGATCCCATTCAAGCCTAAAGATTCAATCGCTGTGGAGACTTGTGGCTATGAAACAATCTCAGATTCTGAGGCCTAATCATGTGGGTTGAAAGGAGTTGACTCCAACACTGCAAGAAGTGATTCTGACAACTCTGGACACCTTTCTTCTCGTTCCTTTTCCTTCTAGTTTGTGCATGTTAACGTTGAGAAGGTGCATTTAGTTCACTGGAGTTTTCAGTTATTAATCTTTATGTTTCTCCCTTTACGATCTGAACTTTACTGAAACTCTTCGAACTCTCTTGCAGCTTAAAACCAAGCCACATTTCGCAAGTAACTGCTGATTAACATATCAGAAGCTTTCTCAGATATGTTGCCTACAAAAA
The DNA here is from genome assembly GCF_030144855.1 of Hypanus sabinus. Lineage (NCBI taxonomy): Eukaryota > Metazoa > Chordata > Chondrichthyes > Myliobatiformes > Dasyatidae > Hypanus > Hypanus sabinus. The sequence goes on along the minus strand of NC_082717.1, from coordinate 103,587,913 downwards.
CTGTTATAGTCGGACCACTGTTTCACTTTCATGATCCCTCTGAGCAGTGTGGTTCATTCTTAGTCCAATGTGCTTTCCAACCAGAAGCACGGACGTTGATACCAACACCTGTTTGTCTTCTGTTGGGCTTCAGTTTAGTATCTTTGAAGTGTCTCTCAAACTCATTTTGTGGAATGACTCACTGAACCAGTGTCTATTTCCATTTTAGTTAATTTGCCACTCAGTTCTGGCGCAAACCATATTGCTTGTCTGTTGTTAATTTTCATACGATAAATCTCAAAGCTGCACAATCCTGTGTCTCATCATTATCAGATTTTTCATTAACAGCATGCCTATTAGTGCTCTTTTTGAAACTGTTAATTACTTTATATCTTTTTCTCTTCTCTGTGCAGTCCATTTATTTTTGACTGCCCGGCATACAGTTTATGCGTCTTACTTTATTGCATTTTTTGCAAGCTTTGTCTTTAAATATACAATTGTTTGGTGTATGTCAGCCCCTGCCACAATGGTAACACAATTCCATTGGCCTGGTTAGTTTCTGTTTAGACACTGCAATTGCACTTCTGTCTGCAGTTTCCATTGAAACAGTGATTTCAACTTCTGTTTTAAATGTAAGTTGCACTTCAGTTAGGAGCCATTTTTGAATGTTTTGTTTTAAGATTCCATGAACTAAACGATTTCTTAGTGTATCATTAAGCCCATTACCAAACTGATAATGCTCAGACAATCTCTTTAATTCAGACACATATGCTGAAATGGACTCCCCTTCCTTTTGATTACGCTTATGAAACGTAAAGTGTTTTGCAATTAACAGTGGCTTCAGTTCTAAGTATTCCTGAATCACTTTTACAATATCAGCAAAGCTCATTTCAGATGGTTTGGTTGGAGCTGTTAAATTTCAAAGAAAACTGTATGCCTTTAAACTTAGCAAAGTTGCAGCTCATTTCTCATTAGCTATTTAATTTGGTTTAAAATATTGCTGAATTAGCTCAGTATGCATGAGCCAGTTACCCTTTGTGTAATCAAATTTATCAATCTTTCTGATGTAGGTAGCCAGTTCTGTTCTTTCTTGAATTCAGTCATGTCTCCCCTTCTGAAGAAATATGCCAGGCTGCTTTTTTTTAAATAACCATTCTTCACTGGGCATTTCTTTGAACTTGAATGTATCGCTACACTTGAGTGGGTCAGTAGCCATCTCAGCTACATCGTCAATGTTATGTTTTGTAACTTCAAAACATTAAACTAATTCAAAGGAAGGCTCAGGACTCTGGGAATGCTTTAAGCAAGACACGCATGTATCACATGGTAGCGTGATGACATATGCAATTCATGTTTTTATACAGATAAACCATAATGAATTGTTTAAGTGAACAAGAATGCTTAATCAACCAATATATATAACATGTATTATTCAAACCTTTCTTAAGTATTAAATACACAACATTAACCAATTAAAGTTATTAACTTGTTTAATTCCTCAGCTGCTGTGGTTTCCTCCACCATTCTAAAGATATAAAGACCTAGTCAGTTATAGGTTAATGGTGACTGAAAATTACCCTTGTGTAGGAGAATGGGAAGAGAACCAGGATGGAGTTGATGGGCACGTGAGGGAGAATATAGGCTTCAAGGCTGGGGAATGCAGTTGGTGAGATTGTGCTAAAGGTGGCATAAACTGGAAGGAATAAGTGACCTCATTAACAAATTATGAATTCCAGTCACTTCCATGTTCTAAGTAAGTCTTTGCTGTGGTACTTTATTAAATTCCCATTGAAATTTTATTTCTACTGCACAACATTCATCAATTCTTTCCTCTAATTCATCAAAGAATTGAGACAGATTACAGAATCAGCACTGTAATGACCACAGTTGGCAATTTGGAATAGTACAGGTTCTCACCAACTGCAATAAGATAATTCTCAAATAACCTGCTAGCAGGATGTTGACTGAGGGAATAAATGTTGGTCAGGATATTGAAAGTACTCTTTCAATCTGCAATCTCAGTGGCTCTCCACGTGGCCTTGGATCACCTGGACAATGCAAATACCTGCATCAGAATGCTGCTGTGTTGACTGTAGCTCAGCATTTCTGCAGTCCTGATCAGAAGGCTACAGAATCTAGGCCTCTGTACCTCCCTTTGCAACTGAATCCTCAACTTCCTAATCGGAAGACCACAGTCAATGCGGATTGGAAATAATATCCCCAGCTCGCTGACAATCAACACTGACACACCACAGGGGTGTGTGCTCTACTCTCTCTACTCCCACAACAGTGTGGCTAGGCACAGCTCAAACGTCATTGATAAATTTGCTGATTATACAATTATTGTTGGCAGAATTTCAGATGGTGATGAAAGGGCACACAGGAGTGAGATATACCAGTTAGCTGAATGGTGTTGCAGCATAAACCAAAGAGCTGATTGTGGACTACAGAAGGGGTAAGATTAGGGAACACAAATCAATCCTCATAGAGAGATAAGTAGTGAAAAGAGTGAGCAGTTTCGAGTTCCTGGGTGTCAGTATCTCTAGGGACCCAGGATGTAACACTTTGATACAGCTATGTAGAAGGCAAGACAGCAGCTATATTTTATTTGGAGTTTGAGGAGATTTGGTTTGTCAACTAAAATACTGGAAAATTCTATATATGTACAGTGAAGCATTCTGACTGGCTCCATCACTGTCTGGAAGTGGCGGGGGGGTGTGGAATTTGCTGCACAAGATATAAATAAATTGCAGAAACTTGCAAACTTAGTCAACGTCCATAGTACCCAAGGCATCTTCAAGGAGCGGTACCTTAGGAATGCGGCATCCATCATTTAGGATCTCCACTACCCAGGACATGACCTCTTCTCATTGTTACTGTCAGGAAGGAGGAACAGACGCTTGAAGGCAAACACTCAGCAATTCAGGAATAGCTTCTTCCCCTCTGCCATCTGAATTCTAAATGGACATTGAATCCATGAACATTATGTCATTATTTTTTGAACTACTTATTTTCACTTAACTATTTAATAGACCTATATATATTTACTGTAATATATTTTTGTCTCTACATTTATATATCATATATTTTATTCTACTGCTGCTGTAAAGTTGATGAATTTCACGACATATGCCAGTATTATTAAACCTGATTCTGATTCATGGGAGACGATAGCACACCCAGGGATTTTGGTCAGTAAAGATTTAGATAGGGCAGTAGCTTTACAGCACAGAGGGTTTTAATTAGTGAGCGGACTGGTGATGATAAATTGGAAGGAGAGATCGCAGGACCTGAGTAGAGAAAGTGGTTGTCAGCCCATGTGGAAGTCAGCATGGTAGGATTTGTGGGCAGCAGTTTAGTATGGAATGTGTTGACCATGAGAAATAGGAACAGGAGTAGGCCATCTGACCCGTCAAGCCAGCTCCGCCATTCAGTAAGATCCTGGCTGATCTGGCCATGGACTCATCTCCACTTACCGGCCTTTTCTCCATAACCCTCAATTCCCCTACTATGCAAAAAGCTATCCAAGCTTGTCTTAACTATATTTACTGAGGTTACCTCCACTGCTTCATTGGGCAGAGAATTCCACAGATTCACCACCCTCTGGGAAAAGCAGTTCCTCCTCATTTCTGTCCTAAATCTACTCCCCGGAATCTTGAGGTTATGTCCCCCAGTTCTAGTGTCCTCTACCAGTGAAAACAACTTTCCTGCCTCTATCTTGTCTATCCCTTTCATAATTTTATATGTTTCTTTCAGATCTCCTCTCATTCTTCTGAATTACTGCGAGTGCAGTCCCAAGCGACTCAATCTCTCCTCCAAGTCTAACCCCTCATCTCTGAAATCATCCTAGTGAATCTCCACTGCACTGCCTCCAAAGCCAGTATATCCTTCCTCAAGTATGGAGACCAGAACTGCACACAGTACTCCAGATGCGGCCTCACCAGTACCCGGTACAGTTGCAGCATGACCTCCCTGCTCTTAAAATTCAATCCTTCTAGCAATGAAGGCCAACAATCCATTTGCCTTCTTGATAGCCTGCTGCACCTGCAAACCAGCCTTTTGTGAATCATGCACAAGCACTCCCAAGTCCCTCTGCACAGCAGCATGCTGCAATTTTTTACCATTTAAATAATAATCTGCTCTTTCATTTTTCCTTCCAAAGTGGATGAAACTCACATTTACCAACATTGTATTCCATCTGCCAGACCCTTACCCACTCACTTAACCTATCTATATCTCTCTGCAAACTCTCCATATCTTCTGCGCAATTTGCTTTTCCACTCAATTTAGTATCATCAGCAAACTTAGATTCACTACTCTCGAACCCCTCTTCCAGATCGTTAATGTATATTGTGAACAGCTGCAGATCCAACACCAACCCCTGCGTCATACTGCTCACCACTGATTGTCAACCAGAATAATACCCATGTATCCCAACTCTCTGCTTTCTGTTAGTTAACCAATCCTCTATCCATGCTACTACATCACCCCCAACTCTATGCATCCTTATTTTATGGATAAGTCTTTTATGTGGCACTTTATCAAACGCCTTCTGGAAATCCAAGTAAGTAACATCCATCTGTTCCACTCTATCTGCTGTTCTCGTTATATCCTCAAAGTACTCCAGTAAGTGAAGCAGTAAGGATTAATTTTGTGGACAGGTGACCTCACAAAATGTGTGCCTAGCAATAGGGGAAGTACACATTCCCAGACTCAAAGTGGGAAACCAGTAATGAGGTTTAACCTGATAGCTGGGGTGTAGGAAAGTGGCAGTCAATTGGATTTTAGTGTGAGCTGCTCTCACCTTTAATGAAAGTGTGTAGGAGGAACAGCAATGGGCAGAATGAGCATCCACTGGACAAAAAATATCCCAAAGTTATACAACAACCTCAGTGCAGAATTTTCTCCTGACCCAGCCCACCCTTACTCCTAGTGCTCTCATGAACAACAACTTGAAACCTTAACTCTGTTTTTTCTCCCCACCGTTGCTGCTTAATCTGGTGAGTATTCCCAACATTTCTTGCTATTATTTCAGGTTTCTGACATTCCTAATACTTTCAACACATGAGATTCTACAGATGCAGGAAATCCAGAGCAAAGCACACTAGATACTGGAAGAACCCAGCAGGTCATGTAGCATCTATGGAGAGGAATTAATAGTCAATAATAGCCGAATAAGAAGGTGGGGAAGGGGAAAAGGAGTACAGGCTGGCAGGTGATATGTGAAGTCAGGTGAGGGGGAAGGTTGGTTGATGAGGTGGGGGGATGAAGCTGGGAGGTGATAGGTGGAAAAAGTAAAGGGCTGAAGAAGAAGGAATCTGATAGGAGAGGACAGTGGACACCTTGGTAGCCTAGCAGTTAGCTTGACTATTACAGATCGGGGCATTGGAGTTCAGAGTTCAATCCCAGCGTAATTCACTAAGGAGGTGTATGTTTTCCCCATTGAATGTGTGGGCTTTCACTGAGTGCTCTGGTTTTCTCCCACAGCCCAGACATACCCAGGTGGGTTAATCTGTCATTGTAAATTGTCCCATGTTTAGGTTAGGGTTAAATCATAGTTGTCGGGTTGCAGGGCAGTGCAGCTTGAAGGGCCTATTCTGACTGTTTCTCTAAATAAATAAATAGAATTGATGACCCATCTGACCTGCAGGTAAAGTGTTGCCTCATCTAGGATTGTTTAGGCTCCTGAGTGGTGGTGAGAGAGGAGCTGTAAAGGGAAGGGATGTAACATTTGTCTGTATATGGGGATAAGCACCAGGAGGGAGGTCAATGGGGAAGGACAAATGGACAAGGGAGTCATGTTGTGAACAATCCCTGTGGAGAGTGGACAGGGAAAGATGTGTTTAGTAGTAGGATACCATTGAAGATGGTGGAAGTTACTCCCCCTTCTCTCAGCCCAAAATGTTGGATATTTATTCCACTCCATAAATGCTGCCTGACCTGCCAAGTTCCTCCAGCATTTTATGTGTGTTGTTCCTAATGCTTTGTTTTTACATTATTCTTTCCTTGTTTGTTCAGTTCTGGAAATGTATTGTAATATGTGCATTGATCAGTTACCTTCAGCTTTTATTTTCATGAACGTTAGGCTTTAGGTAACCACAGGTGGATGAAAGTATTCTGATTAGGCCTTGAGGGTGGATCATAGTGCCTGACAAAAGTAGATGAGTTTAGCAAAGCCTTACCTTAATGTATTTTATGCAAAATAGTCAACAAGTCGAAATCTCTTGAAGCATGAACAAATCAGCCTGTCAATCCATCCGTAAACTTCAGTGCATATATCATCATCTTATCTTGTACCTGACATACTGCAACCCAAGCTTTACTAATTCTCTTTCTTTCTCTTCACTGGCATTGGCCACATTTACAATAGGGAGTTAAATACCCTTCCTGCTCCCCTACTTATGGCTGTAGATGAAACCCTTATGATTTTCACTGACCTGAAACATTAATTTATTTTTCCCTTTCCATTGGTGGTTTCCGTCCTGCTGAATACTTCCAGCATCTTCTGTTTTATTTCTGACTTTACAACCTGATTAAAGCATGGTCTACGTCTCTTGCCCAATAGATAGAGTCAGATTAGCATGAAATGTTTTTTCATCTTCTATTGCTGTTCCCCATAAGTTTGTCCTTCTGAGTAGTGCGGGCACAGGAAAGAGTGAAAATTATTGTTCCCACTCTTTAGGAGAATGGAAGTTGACTGAACCACACGAATTATACTTTTTCTTTTTTTAAGTTTCCACTAGATAAAGGAAGAAATTTCTTGTGCGTAAATCTACTCACAATGGCTGCTTTATTGGGTATTTCCTGTACTTAATTTGTAGCCCATCGACTTCCAGGTTTGATGTTTTGTATGTTCAGAGATGCTCTTCTGCACACCACTGTTGCAATGTGTGGTTACTTGAATTACTGTTGTCTTCGCGTCAGCTTGAACCAGGCTGGTGTTCTCCTCTGACCTCTCTCATTAACAAGGCATTTTCGCCCACAGAACTGCCTCTCAGAGGATGCTTTCTGTTTCCTCACCATCCTCGGTAAACTATTGCAACTGTTGTGCATGAAAATCCCAGGAGATCAGCAGTTTGTGAGATACCCAAACCACTCCATCTAGCTCCAACAATCACGCCACAGTCAAAGTCTCCTAGATCACATTTCTTGCCTATTCTGACATTTGGTTTGAACAAAAACTGAGTCTTTTGATCCTGTCTGCAAGGTTTTATGCATTTAGTTGGTGCCACATGATTGGCCAATTAGGTATTTGCATTAACGAGCAGATGTACCTAATAAAATGGCCATAAAATGCATTTGCAGGGACTGTTTTTAGATGACGTGGTTTTCCTTCCTTTAAATTCAAAAAAGAAGTTGGTAAATTTATTGCAGGACTAAGGAAATTTGAGAGACTAGTTGTACTGTCACTTATGGAAAATTGCCATTGGGACAAGTAAACATTGATCCATTCAGATCTGGTGGCACTGAATTTGGGTATGGTATTTGAAGGTAGGGCCTGCTGATGGTGTAATGGCATCTGCACCAAACTTCAAGGCAATTGGTCGCAGGTTCAAATCTGGCCGGCTCCTTCTACGCTTTCCATCCATGCTGGGATGAGCGTTGAGCTAGCAACTCGGCCTCAAAAAACCAGACAAATGCTAAAGCGCTGGGCTAAATCGGAAAGGTCAGTATGGTACATCAAGGCGGCGGTACCCAGGCTCAAGGTTGTATGGAAACAATAGGGCCCAGGTCCGAGTGCAAGGGAGGACCCCCTATTTGGATGATTTAAGTGCTAGGCCAGATTGAAAAGGTCAAAGGTCAGGATGTCAGGGATGGAGGTGAGGGATGGGTCATGTTCAGCTCACTGCTTCACGAGTTTTCCTCATCTCTCCACTGAACTGAGGCTGTGGCCTGCAACTAGCAGACTCCTGGATCAGCTGCAGTGATCACTGGCTTCATGGTGTGGACTCACCTTCATTAGCTTCAGTTCTAAATGTTATTTGCTTAATTTTATTATTCGCACAATTTGTTTGTTTCTGCACATTGGGTGTAGGATGGTCTTCTTTTTAAATGGGTTCTATTTGATTTTTTTGTTTTGTGGCTGCCTGTACAGAGACAAATTGTGAAGTTGTGTAACATACTTTGATAATAAATGTACTTTGAGCTTTGAACTATGAATATATTAGAACTTTATGCATATCAGACCATAAGACATAGGAGCAGAATTAGATTATTTAGCCCATTGAGTCTGCTCAGTTATTCCATCATGGCTGAATTACTTTCCCTCTCAACACCATTCTCCTGTTTTTTCTCCGTAACCTTTGATGCCCTTACTAATTAAGTACCTATCAACCTCCACTTTAAATATATCCAATGTCTTGGCTGCTTCAGCTGTCAGTTACAACTGAATTCCATAAATTCACCACCCTCTGGCTATATAATTCTCACCCTATATAAATTCTCATCTCTGTTCTAAAGAGACATCCTTTTGTTCCAAGGCTATGCCCTCTACATGGCAGGATGAACTTCATAAAATTTCAGCTGTTGAGAACAAGATAGAGATAATTGCAGAAAGAAAATAATTGGCCATTACTCATGTTTATTTCTGGAATTGAAGTGGCTAAGCTTAAGCTACATGCACATCTTTTTTAAAACAACTTATATATGTTAGTATTTCTGAAAACCAATCATTTTTCTTTAAAGATCAGAAAGAAAGAGTTTTTTGCCGATTATTAATTAGTATTGAAGCATTTGAGAGTGAGAGCAGAGCCAAAAGAGAGTCAGATGCCTGTAAATTTAAGCTGGTGACCTGAAACACAAGAGTCAGCAGGTCAAATGATTTAGCCCAAAGCAGTAGACAACCCATATCAGAGATTCGGCAGTTTAAGTAGACTTTCAATATATCAGTCCATCCGTAACTGTATGTGCAGGAAAAAAGAGGAACTAGCTCAGTCTTCTTTCTGCATGTATTATATCAGCTATGATGTTTTTACATCAGTGTCCTAATGGGTGTTTATAGTGGCTGGTGGTCTTCAGCAATTCAGTCCATTACTTCTGTTAAAGAATTGTACCAGAATAACTTCCATTTCTACAGTTCTGCCCAGCAGGCATGATTCATTGTTTTATAAAATGTAATCTATTGTAATTGGTGTTTTTGAAGAATCACATCAGTGGCGACAATAGCAGTACATTTCCAGGTGAGTGTGGTCTCTAACATGGTTTTAGTTGCTCTGACATTTTAGTTGGTGCAGTTTGTCTTCCTAGACCTTCACCCATGGTGCTGAGAGGTCTAAATGTCTATTTATATGATTTTTAAGCCTGATTGCCTGATTTATATGATTTAGCAACTGATTGCCTCCACTCATATATGACCATGATAGAGATGTTCCTTATCATGAAAGACCATAAAATTATCTTGCTCAGATTACTTTGACCTGCTACAGACTTTCAATCCTATAAACTTTTTGGGGACTTAATTTTACTCAGATGTTTCAGAACCTTTAAAGGCAATAAAAACAACCTGTTGAATTCTGCATCCATTTCAACACACATTTAACACTCACAGAGGATTTAGAAAAGATATCTAAATTAGAAAAGATTTACAGACTACAGAAGATTTCTAAACATAGAAGAACAAACCAATGAGTTGAAGACAATTGAATCATCCATCACAGAAACCAAAGGTTGAGGATGAATTCTAATTCTTTTTCTGTAACCCCATCTTTCTGACATTCTCCTTCTCATCCCAAACAATCCCCAAACTATGATGGTATGTATACTGTTTTTAATTAGGTGAGGTCACCTGCATGTGATACTTACCAGATACCTTTGCTGTGACAAATGAAGCCATTCAGATGGTCTTAAAGGCTTCTGGTGACAGATCCCAAACATTCGCAATTAATACTGTGAGGGGTGAGCCTCTGAGTACACAACCATTCCAACTTGTAGCAATGTTTGGTGTGCTAAGTGATATAACCCCATTGTCTTGGGTTTTGCTAATAGAGACAAATCACCTGGTCACTTTACTTCGCAAAGCTATGCATCCAACTTCAAACTGATTGTTCCTTGCAACTTACATCAAGAACTGGAGATTGGTTCCTGTTTATAAAAAGCTGAGCAAAGAATATTTGTTAGAAGTTTAACTTTATCACCAACACCTCTGTCCCATGGAAAGGTCATGCAGCTTTACTCAAAAGCTGAGTTTAGTGATAAGCCTCTCAGGCCCTGAAAAGTGAATGTCCATCACAATCCTTGTGTCAAATGGGTAACTTGGTATTTTTAAACTGACTCCTAATTGTAGATTCCACTACAAAAGGAAATATTCCTCTCCATATCTACAATGGCAATGTCTTTCAGGGTCCTTAATCACATGCCTGCCCTGTCCAAACTTTCCTCATACAGCAACTCACCCTTCCAGGTCTTCATCTAGTGAGTCTTAACTGAACTGCATCCAACTCATTAACATTCTCCCTCAAATAAGGAGATCGATACTGGTCACAGAATAGCAGATGTGGTTTCATCAATAAACTATATGAATGAAGCAGTCACTTCTCTGAGCAGAAAATTATAATTATTCACTGCGCCTGCATACAATACTATCCTTTCGAAAATCCTGTACAAGGGCACCCAGATTCCTCTGCATCCTCTGACTATTTCGATTTTTTAAATTAAATATTCCATGAAAAATGGACACTTATAATTTTCCTCATTAGAATCAGAATTCGGTTTAATATCACCGGCATATATCATGAAATTTGTTATCTTGGCGGCAGCAGTACAATGCAATACATGATAAATATCGGGGAAAAATGAATTTCTGTAAGCATATATATCTATATTAAATAGTTAAATTAAAAGTAGTGCAAAAACAGAAGTAATAAGTGAATAGGTTTCAGTGTTCATTTAGGAATCAGCTGGCGGGGGAAGAAGCTGTTCCTGAATCGTTGAGTGTGTGCCTTCAGGCTTCTGTACCTCCTTCCTGACGGTAACAATGAGAAGAGAGCATGGCCTGGGTGATGGGGGGCCCTTAATAATGGACACTGCCTTTCTCAGGCACCGCTCCTTGAAGATGGCTTGGATACTGTGAGGCTGGTACCCACGATGGGGCTGACTAATTTTACAACTTTCTGTAACTTCTTTCGATCCTGTGCATAGGCCCCCTCCCCCCATGCTAGATAGAGATGCAGCCTGTCAGAATGCTCCATTTGAGAGATCCTTGTCCCATTGATATATCTTAATGGCTTTCTCACGTTGTCTTCTCAACTTACTGTCTTACTTCTGCGTCGTCAGTAAACTTAGTGACCATTCCTTGGTGCCTTCATCCAAGTGAAATATATAAACTGAAAATGAATTGGGCTGTGAGACCTCTGGCTTACCACTCAGTACATCTTTCCAGTCAGAATAAAAACCATTTGTATCTCCTGCCCTGGTAGCTACCCAATTACTAGCGATTGTTAGGTATTCACACACTTCAGGCCTGATCATAATGTCCAGGTGGGCAGCACCATGGGTGTTGGTGGATTGATAGGGAGACCTGATGAATGCTGTCATCCTAAGATTTATGCTCTGTGTAGGCATTGCCACACCCCCCAGAATTACTTACACAGTCCTAGTAATATGTTAGACAATAGATATTCTGCTGGAGTATACTAACTCCTTAGTCTGAGGGCACTTACTAATAATGGGTGGAAATCGTGAACTCACATGCTGCATGCGAGATAAAGCTGGATGGAACATTTCTATTTTAAGTATTTAAGAGCACAGGAAGTTTACTCACTACTGAACAATACCCAAGTAAATTTTCAGAGTAGTGGTTCAGCTACGACCTGAATTATTATATTAGCATTTACAGACACAGATCTTAAATTATTTTTGGAAATTTTAAAAATATTAAAATTAATTCCTATACTTTTTTTGCCTCTTACTAATCCTAATCACTTCTTCTCTTCATTTGGCTGTCACATTGTGATTAGGTTATGGATTCTATTTTGTACCTTCCGATTTAGGCCCAAGATGTGTTGTAGTCTGATGGTGGAGAATTTGCGCAGTTGCTTCCCTGCTCACACAAATCCCACATCCCTTGTTGTGAGCACGGCAAAGTTTCAGACAGTGATTATCATTAGGTACGGCAGAAAAAGCCCTGAAAATGTCTGTGACAAGCATTATTTCTTTGTACTGACGACATAAAAGAAGCTATTCTCCTAATCTTTGAAAACTGTTTTGTAAGATAAAACATGCTAGTTGATTTAGGTTCCTGCTTGTTTGCAGTAGGTTATTGGTGATCCTACTGTTCATTCTGAAGTAATGCCATTGAAGTTCCAAACTCTTCTGCGCCAATCTCACAGTAGAGGCAGACTCTTCCATTTGCTACCTTTAGATACCACCTTTTCTGTTATTTTTCATAGCTTCTGCAATGTATTATGAGCAAAAGTCAATGAATTTGTTATCGTTGATTTAATTTCCTGTGAATACATTTGTGGAAATACAGACTAGATATTGACGATGGAATAGTATTATTCACCATAATGAGAATCTGCCACTGATGACTTGTGATTGCTGCATATCAAAACATTGGAGGAAACAACAGAAAATAATTAAATTCTAACCACTAAGGGTGTTCCTATTAATGTCACCATACAAGACTAGATGCATAGTTCTTGCTCAACAAACTTTTTAACATTTTGTTTTGCTGTATCAACTCCTTTATCCAGTGTAGATTGCGAGTTGACAAGCAGAAATCAGCAGGATGATAAGCAGTCTGACAGTGAGTCATTGTAATCAGACTGTTAAAAATGACTACCGTGAAGATAATAGAGCGAGTCAGGATATGACAGACTGCATGCTTAGAGCATACACAAAGACTTTCAAAGGAAACTATAAAAACAGACAGTATTACTCTGCACAGATAGTTGCTATCACTTTCAACCCCTAGGGAGAAAAAGAAGCAATAATGAATTCAGAGATAAATGAAACCTTGTGGAACGTTCTACTGTCTTACTTTCTTTACAGCTTCTCAAAACAATATTGAATCTTTCTAGAAAGTAATTTGGAAGGCTAGCTCAGGATTTTCATTTATCTAGGGCAGACAGATTTAAGAAAATTAATGATGTACAATGAAGAACATAGGCAAGCGAAAGTGGGGGAAGCATTTGGTTCATTGTGCCAGCTTTGTTTATTCAGTAAGACTGTAACTCATCGTCCACCTCATGCCTACTGTCCTTCCCTGGATTCCCTTTGTGTCGGAAATCTATTGATTGTTGATCATCAGTTTTGCCTTTCTTATGAAAGTTAATTAGCAGCTGGATCAATAAAAGTGATGTCAGAACCTATAATGAGAACTTAAACTCTGTTTCTAAACTCAAGAAATTCTACAGGTGCTGGAAATCTGGAGCAACACACACAAAATGCTGGAGGAACTCTGCAGGCCGGGCTGCATCTATGGAGATGATTGAACAGTTGATGTTTTCTGCCGAGACCCTTCATCAGGACTTGAAAGGAATGTGGAAAGAATCGCCTCTTCAATGGGAATTCAGTGACACTTTCTGTTACTGCTCTTCCGTGGTCTCTGCTGTTCTCCAGTTTCTACTTCTCCTTCTCCCTTACCTTCTTACTCTGGCTTCTGTCCCCATCCTTTCCAGTCCTGATGAAGGATCTCAGCCTGAAATGTCTACTGTTTATTCCCCTACATAGATGCTGCCCTGTTTGCTGAGCTTCTCCACTACTTTGTGTGTATTGCCCCTGAATGCCCTCTATCTCTGTTGTTGCCATATTGAGCTGGTAATGTGCCATAAGTCAGCAGAAAGGGTTGTGCAGCTTTCCTGAGGAATTTACATGCAAAGTTGCACAATTTCTCAAATCACACAGTGACATGTTCATGTACCAGAAAAGAATAACCGAGAAGTCTAGTGATGTCCAGTGGGTCAGGCTGTGTCTATGGAGAGAGGAAGAGTTAATGGAGCATCAGAACTGTTCTGAGGAGAGACCATAAGACAAAGGAGCAGCAGTCGGCCATTCAGCCCATCGAGTCTGCTCCGCCATTTCATCATGAGCTGATCCAATCTCCCCTTTAGTCCCATTCCCCGGCCTTCTCACCATAATCTTTGATGCCCTGACTACTCAAATACCTAACAATCTCTGCCATAAATACACCCAATGACTCGGCCTCCACTGCTGCCCGTGGCAACAAATTCCACAGATTCACCACCCTCTGGCTAAAAAAATTGTTTTCGCTTCTCTGTTCTGAATGGGCGCCCTGCAATCCTCAAGTCATGTCCTCTCATACTAGACTCCCCCACCATGGGTAACAACTTTGCCACATCCACTCTGTCCATGCCTTTCAACATTCAAAATGTTTCAGTGAGGTCCCCCCTCATTCTTCTAAACTCTTCTCTGAACCCTCTCCGATGTCAGCACATCTTTTCTTAAATAAGGAGCCCAAAACTGCTCACAGTATGCCAAGTGAGGTCTTACCAGTGCCTTATAGAGCCTCAACAACACATCCCTGCTCCTGTACTCTATTCCTTTAGAAATGAATGCCAACATTGCATTTGCCTTCTTCACCACCGACTCAACCTGGAGGTTAACCTTAAGGGTTTCCTGCACAAGAACCCCCAAGTCCCGTTGCATCTCAGAACTTTGAATTCTCTGCCCGTTTATTTCTTCTACCAAAGTGCATGACCGTACACTTTCCGACATTGTAATTCATTTGCCACTTCTTTGCCCATCTATCCAAGTCTCTCTACAGACTCTCTGTTTCCTCAGCACTAACGGCCCCTCCACCTATCCTAGAGGATGTAAAGCTGAACCAATCTCTCTCCACAGATGCTGTCTGCCCTTTTCAGTATCTCCAGCATTTTCTCAGTGTATTTCATACTCCCAACATGTTTTCTTGCATTTCCCCATGAATCAGTGCCTCTGTAAAGATTATGGCCAAGGAATTCCAGTATACCCTACATTGGACTGTCACATGATGACTGTTTGTCCAAGTACGGCACTGAGCTTGACTGCCCAACCTGTCACTGATTCTCCATCAGACCTCTGATTGACCCTGTCCTCCAACTGTGTAGTTTTTTTTCAGGTCCTTAATACAAGCATGGCCAAAAACCTGATTATGACAAGACCCAGGCCTCATCTGGGGCAGCTGGTTCCCTTGCTCTCATGTCCTCCCAGTCTCAGCCTCCATCACAGCTGGGACATCGTCATTTGTGGAAATGTGCAATGTCTATTTTTCGTGTCCAAGGTTTGGCCCCACCGCCACCCCCCAGCTTGTAGCGGTGACCCTGGTGTGGTGGGAGTCACAAGAGGGGGCTTTTAAACAGGCACTCTGTGACACCCTTTAAACCATACATTATCAAACACATTCAAGGCCGTGGCCAACTTCATTGCAATAGGCAGACCCATTTAGGGAAATAATCTTCATAAAGGAGGATATGCACTGCTGTCTTAGGAATTTGACTACTCTAAGATGTCTTTGAAGGTCCTATATTTACTGTGGCAACACACTGTTTTCCAGCATCTGTAATCTCTTTTGTGTCTGTATTTACTGCAGCTGTGATAGTCTAGGTCAGGGGTCAGCAACCTTTACCACTGAAAGAGCCACTTGGACCCGTTTCCCACAGAAAAGAAAACACTGGGAGCCGCAAAACCCGTTTGACATTTAAAATGAAATAACACTGCATACAACGTTTTGTTTTGCCTTTATGCTATGTATAAACAAACTATAATGTGTTGCATTTATGAAATTGATGAACTCCTGCAGAGAAAACGAAATTACATTTCTGCATGCAACAGAAACATTTTGAACTCCGAAAAAAAGACGTTAGGTTAAAGGTTACTTTTAAGTAAAATACTCAACGTCTATTTGAGTCCTTCTTGTATTTATGAAAAACGCCAAACTTAAATTTGCCGCCAGCAGCAAACCAAAAATAACGTCAGCCGGCTGTCAACCTGAAAAATAAAAGGACTATTTCACTGAACAATGAAAACATATGAATATACGTAAAATAATAGGCAATTAAAATATTTATCATATTTGTTCAGGTTGACTCACACCTGCCAATGCAGTCGTATTCAGTAGGGATGGATCAATGCTTAGGGGAGTGACCGGGAAGGATAATGTGTTTTTTTCCTCTCTGAACTCACAGAAGCGTTTCCCAAACGATGTTTGCATTGCGATGATTGCAGAATGTAAATACTCCGAATTTATCATGTCGTGACATTGTTTGAACTCTCTCAAATTGGGCAAGTGAGACAATGTGCCTTTCTGTAAATCTCTGGCAAGCAACGTCAACTTGCGCTCGAATGCCAAAACATCCTCCAACATGTGCAGGGCTGTACGTCCTTACCCCGTTGAAGAGCTGTGTTCAGCGTGTTCAGGTGCGCTGTCATGTCTACCATGAAGTGTAGCTTTTCCAGCCACTCTGGCTGTTCCAGCTCAGGAAAGTTGAGTCCTTTGCTGCCCAGGAAAGTTTTCACTTCTTCCAGACACGCGACAAAGCGTTTCAGCACCTCCCCTCTGGACAGCCAGCGATAAAAACACGTAGCGGTTGCTACACGCAGTCAGTAAACTGCAGTCAAAGATAGCTTTATTCGAACTAAACAGCCTTGCTTTTAAGCCTCCCTCAACCCGCCCCCCATGGGCGCGGATGCTGCAAAAGACACGTACTCACAAACCCCCGTAGGCTATCTCCCTTAGCCTGAACGCTGGCTAATTGTGAGCCGGTTCGGATGTGTCAGGAAATGGGTCGCCACAACATCTTATTTAGATTGTACAAGATCACCATAATCTTCAAATTTAGATTTACATTTCAAAAACTAACAAACTAACATAAAATACATTTTAATTAAATACTGACCATGTAGCGGTGTGCTACACGCAGCGCTAAAATTACGACACGGAGTCGGTAACTGCAGTCGAAGGAAAAAACCTTATTCGAAATCTTCAGCCTCACTTTTAAGCCTCCCTCAACCTGCCCCCCATGGCGCAGAGGCTCCAAAGCTCTGTGCTCGCAAACCCCCGTAGGCTATCTAATTGTGAGTCGGTTCGGATGTGCCAGGAAAAGGGTCGCCACAACCAGTTATTTCCCAAAGTAACAGGGAGCCGCAGCACAGACGTAAAAGAGCCACATGTGGCTCCGGAGCCGCGGGTTGCCGACCCCCAGTCTAGGTAATATATAATGGGCCAGAGCCTTGGGTCATGCCAATAGATTCCCCTTACAGTCATACTCTGCTGTTCTCTAAGAGCACACCTTAGAGCTCTGACCCCACAGTATGCCAGAACTGTCAAGTGATCAAGTAGTCTTGGTGTGCAAAAGTTGATGACAGCTGAGAACACATCTGTGGACCAGAAATATTAAAACCATATTTAGAGATGTTTTAAAGCTCCCTGCCTGAATCAGACACTGTATTTTTTCTAACAATTAGCCTAATTTACGAAGCATTATTGGAGAATAAAGTTGCATTGTTCGCTGTGTAACCAAAACTATGTAACCAGCCTTGTGTTTACTATGTATCCAACTTATCAGCCAGAATGAAATCTCTCTATTGTCTCTGTACTTTTGAACACATCAATGCCTTGAGAATGTAGCTGACAGTGAAAGTAAGCATGTAGAGATAACGGTGGTAGACGGGATCGTGGAGTGGTGTGATGGTATGGGGACCAGTCAAGGCCGAGAAGGGGACACGTGTTCCAGGGAGTAGACTAGACAGGATCGTGTGATGGTGTGATGGTATGGGGACCAGTCAAGGCACTAGAACAAGTATATGCTAATGCAACTAAGATAAGAAATTACTATAAAGAATACTGTGAACTGGGGCTCGGGGGACAATTAGTGACACGTTCATTAATTGTCTCCTTTTGTTTGCAAATGAAGGCTTAAACTTCTCGAAGAATCTTCTGCATCTCCTGGTTATTTCAAGAAACCACGACAGAATCCATTTTATTTTATTCTTTTCAGAAGTTTATAATAGAAATGGAGAGTTGTGGAAGCTGTTAAAAAGCCAGGAAAACTCACATCACTGACATTAAAGAAACTTAATAGTGTGATAATTAGGTGTGAGTTTGTACAGACTGTTCTAACATAACAGAACACCTACTGAAGATTGCTAAAAAGTTCAGGTCCATCAGCTAACTTACCTTCTGACCTTTGGCAAGAGCGCCTTGAAATTAATTTTAAAAACCTGCACATGTTGGAAATGAAATTAAAGCAGTAACTGCTGGAAAGTTTCAGCCTGTCAAGACACATCTGTAGAGAGATGAACCAAGTTAACGTGACAGGTTGAAGCTGTCTAGTCTGCTGAGAATCTCTTACAGGTCTGAATTGCGTTTCATAGCTTTTACATTTTTTTGTTCTTTTTTCTTAACTGTCTGCTTAAACTATTTAATGAGATAGTTTCATCAACAGTTTATCACCATGACAACCCTTAGTCTATCAGAGAGATACTTTTTATTTTATTGATTCTTCAGCCACCCTCTGAATTTCAAGGGCCGTCAACCTGAAACGTTCCCTCTGCTTCTTCACAGATGCTGCCTGACCTGCTGAGTGTTTCCAGTAAACACAAAGTACACTGCAGAAGCTGTGGTCAAATCAAAATGTACAAACAAGCTGGATGAACTCAGCAGGTTGGGTAGCATCCGTTGAAATGAGCAGTCAAAGTTTCAGGCTGAGACCCTTTGTCAGGATTGAATAAGGAGGGGGCAGGGGCCCTATAAAGAAGGTGAGGGGAGGGTGGAAGGTGCCAGGTGAAAAACCAATCAGAGGAAAGATCAAGGGGTGGGGGATGGGAAGAAGGGAGGGAATAAGCCTTATACACTTCAATTCCCAATCAAGAAGGCCTCAAAGCCCTCCGCTACTTTCTTGACAATAGACCTCACCAGTTCCCCCAACACCACCACACTCCTCCGGTTGGTGGAACTGGTACTCACACTTATAACTTCTCTTTCGTTTCTTCCCACTTTCTTCAGACCAAGGGTGTAGCTATGGGCACTCGCATCGGCCCCAGCTATGCCTGCCTCTATGTGGGTTATGTGGAACAATCTATGCTCCAAATCTATACTGGTACTGCTCCCCAACTTTTCCTTCGCTACATTGGTGCTGCTTCCTGCACCCATGCTGAGCTCGTCAATTAAATCGACTTTGCCTCTGACTTTCACTCAGCCCTCAAATTCACTTGGTCCATCTCGGACACTTCTCTCCCCTTTCTCGATCTCTCGGGTTCCATCTCTGGAGACAGACTGTCCACTGATATCTTCTATAAACCCACTGACTCCCATAACTACCTTGATTATACCTCTTCCCACCCTGCCAAATGTAAAAATGCTATTCACTATTCCCAGTTCTTCCATCTCCACCACATCTGCTCCCAGGATGAGGCTTTCCATTCCAGGACATCTCAAATGTCTTCTTTCTTTAAGAATCGTGGTTTCCCTTCTGTCGTCATCAACGATGCCCTCACCCACATCTCCTATATTTCCCGCACTTCGGCCCCCACCCCATCCTGCATCACCACAACAGAGACCATGTTCCCCTTGTCCTCACTTACCACCCCCACCAGTCTCCGGATCCAGCATATTATCCTCTGCAACTTCCGCCACCTTCAACAGGATCCCACCACTAAGCACATCTTTCCCTCTCTACCACTCTCTGCTTTTCGCAGGGATCGTTCCCTCTGTGACTGCCTGCTTTATCCCTGCAAGCGTAAGTGCTACACCTGCCCCTACACCTCCTCTCTTACCACCATTCAAGGCCCCAAACAGTCCTTCCAGGTGAGGCAACACTTCACTTGTGAGTCTGTTGGGGTAATCTATTGCATCCGGTGCTCCCGGTGCGGCCTCCTCTACATCGGCAAGACCCGACACAGATTGGGGGATCACTTCGTCGAGCACCTCCGCTCCGTCCGCCACAACAGACAGGATCTCCCGGTTGCCACCCACTTCAACTCTGCTTCACATTCCCATTCGGATATGTCCATACATGGCCACCTCTACTGCCATGATGAGGCCAAACTCAGGTTGGAGGAGCAACACCTCATATACCGTCTGGGTGGCCTCCCCAGCCCCTTGGCATGAACATCGAATTCTCCAACTTCTGGTAATTCCCTCCCTCTCCCTTCCACCATCCCACTTTCACTCTGCCTCCTCTTCTAGCTGCCTATCACCTCTCTCATGATTCTGCCTTCTTCTACTACCCATAGTGCTTTCCCCTGACATTATATATCTGGCCCTGCTTCCCCTCCCCACCCCTTTATCTTTCCTCTGATTGGTTTTTCACCTGGCGCCTTCCCCCCTTCCCCCACCTTCTTTATAGGGCCCCTGCCCCCTCCTTCTTCAGCCCTGACGAAGGGTCTCAGCCCGAAACATTGACTGCTCATTTCAACGGATGCTGCCCGACCTGCTGAGTGTTTCCAGTGGTTTCCTTTTTAGCTTCAGGCAGGCTGAACAGACAGAAGACAGCATGAGGCAAAAAGTGGATAGCTCTCAGATTAGAAAGTTATAGCCAGTGAGGTACCACAAGGATTAATACTGGGGACTTAATTATTTACATTTATTTCTGACTTAGTTGTATATATCTGCATTTGTTGATGGTAAAAGGGTAGTTTGGAAAAGGACAAAAGAAAATGGGGAGGTTTAGTGATTATCACAGAGTCGTAGAAAACTACATCACAGAAACAGGTCATATGGCCCATCTAGTCTGTGCCAAACCATTTAAACTGTCTAGTTCCGTCGAACTGCAGCCGAACCATAGCCCTCCAGACCCCTCCCATTCCTGTACCTGTCCACGTACACAAAACAAAACAGTGGGAGAAAAGTTAGGGGATGGATTATAATAAGTGAATATGTATGGTAGGAAAAATCATAAAGCACACTATTATTTTAAAGCTGTGAGACGTGAATATTGTGTTCAGAGACATCTGGGTTTTATCTGTATATATGTACTCTGTAATTTGGGAAATGGTTGGCAAGGCAGAGATACATCTGTACCAAAGGAGGTGTAAGGCGCTCCTTCCCTCCACTAACCCGCAAGTCACCCTTGGGCAAGATGTAGTGCCTGCTTAGCCCTCAATCAGGGTCACGTGAAGCCATGGGACCAGGAGGTGGATGGTTGTATGAGCAGCCGGTGCACATCACATCCTGGGTATGTGACCTCTGACACCAGGCAGGCAATCTCTGAAGAGTATTGATAATGGCTGGGGTCACCCATTTTGTAAAGACATTGCCCAGAAGAAGACAATGCAAACCACTTACGTAGAAAAGTTTGCCAAGAACAATCATGGTTATGAAAAGACTATGATCACCCACATCATACGACACAGCACGTAACGAACAGATGGATTTAGAAAAATGAAATTTTATTGAAATGGAAAATTGTGAATGGGTTTACAGGTTCAAAATTAAGGCTTCCTTTTTGGGAATGAGATAAGGAACAATTTCTTTTTTCTGAAGATTGTAAATCTTTAGAATTCTCTACTTCAGAGAGCTGGGGAAGCTGATCTATTAATGTGTTCACTGTTGAGGTAGGTATTTTGTTAAACTGCAGGGGATTTGAGGAGTGTGGCAAAGGGGAGTGAGTCTATCATCAGACTGGCCATGATGTTACTGAATGTGGAGCAGGGTTAAGGAACGAAATGCTTCCATTTTTCACATTCTGTCAAGCTACCAAAGAGAGATTCAGGGAGTTAATTGATCCATGTGCTTGTAGACTGGATGTGACAGCTCAGCAAAGATGCAGTCTTAATTTATTTCTACTCAGTGTCAGTAACTGTATGGGGACCATCCTTTCCAGATCCCATTTCAGTGAAATGGTGCAGAATTGGAAACTTAATGCCTACACAGTGTTGTGCTCTGATGTCCTAATTAACATCCCCAGAACTTGTCTCCGGGATTGCTGGCATCATTTCACTGCAGTTTATCTCTGCCTTCCAGATAACTGCAGCAGAGTTAAGACAAGTTAACAATCCTGCCTGTGATCCCAGGTTATTTGCTCAAACAGAAAACAATTAGTGACATTTACTGCCACTTTTCAGCGTTGAATTTGACAGTGGACATCACAATGGAGCTTATTTCCAAAACAGCACAGTGGTAACTCTGTTAGTTTTATTTATTTATTTCAGTTTTGTGTTTGTTTTATGCTCATCCATTTTCCTATCTTTTCTCCAGAGAAATTTTCCTCAAGAGAATTTGGACAGATGTGTGGGATATGAGGCAGGTGAAGAAGTGGGCTCAGTAGGGAAAGCACTATTAAGTATAGAGAGAATACACTATGTGCTTTAATCAGGGCAACCATATAAATACAGCTTACATCTCTGAATGGGTAAGTCAGGGTTCCTGAGGCTCTCACTGAACGTGTTCAGAAGCATGAAGAGTAATTTTCCTGAACTTATTTTGTGTCTTTTTGGTATTTTTGATTTTTGCTTCTTTTTCTAGAGAGTGCATGGCTAGAGCAGAGAAAGTATGGAGGAAGTGAGTGGACGTCATAATCTGGGCATCATAAGGTGTGAGCAACCTTAATTGTTCAGATACTCCTTTCCGACTCTGCATTTTGGTCCCTCTATGTGTTACTTAGTGAGCTTTCAGCTTGGTTGAATCATCCATATAAATGGAGTCATTTTGAAATCAAAGGAAAATGCGTTCCATAGCAAATCCCAGTACAATAATAGGGTATTACTTTTCTCTGATGGCCATAGAAACGCTATCATCAGACACATTATCCAGGGATTGCAGTCAAATCATTATGAGTGCCAAGTAAACAGACTCTCACTTCTTTTTTGCATTAGTTGAGCAGGGCAATGTTATCAGCTGAACTTAAGTTGCTTAGTGCAATGAAATTATAACTATGGAAGACAGGGAGGCAATTCATGGCCATAACTGTGCTCATTTCTTGGCACTACATTGTAGGATTGGCAGTTGATGAACATATTCAAGTACATAATATTATTTATTAAACATATAGTAATTTTGAATTTATCACAAATGATGAATGGCACAATGGCACAGCTAGCAGAGCCACTGCCTCACACCTCTTACAGTCTGGGTTCAGTCCTTCTGTCTGGATGTAGTATGTATTTTCTCCCTGTCATTGTATGGGGTTCCTCCATATGCTCCAGTTTCTTCCCACATCGCAAAGACGTGCAGGTTACTTAACTGGGCGCTATAAGTTGCCCGTTGTGTGTAGGTAGGTAATAGAATCTGGTGGGGGGGGGGGCGCGATATTGAAGTGAATGTGAGGAGAACCTAACAGGTTTCACAAAGGATTAGTGGAACTGGCTGCTGGATGCCCGGTGTGAACTCAGTGGATAGAGGGAGCCTTTTCCCATGCTGAATGACTATCACAATGTGACTCTGGATCCTGACAGCCAGGTCCTACTTAATGGACATGCTGGGAGAATGCTGCCCTTGTTAATCCAGGGGCCAGAATAGAGATTAGTGTGTCAAGGTGCCTCTTTGCAATCCCGCAGGCTAGATTTGTAAACTCTGATCTCTTGTACCAGAACAGTGTTAAAAATGGCAGAGTAGTTCTCCTATGAGAATCAGAGTAAGTAATGCATCACCTCGTCAGAATGAATGTGCTTTCTCTCAGTGTGCAGCTACTTACCAACCGTGTTGAACTTCCAGCAGAGCTGAACAGCCTTTCTCTTACAACTCCCGCACCCTGCGAGATGTAGTTTACGTGACTGACCGTCCCAGCAGACAATGCTGGACTGAAAACTCAGCCAAAAATAAACTGGCCACTCAACTATATTACAAACAGCGCTTGGCATCTAAAGCAGGGCAGGCTTTTCTTTCCATACGTAGTAGTGGAAGGTAGAATGAAATATCTTGGACAGAACACATAAGAAGGGTCACTGACACACTGGACAAAAATACAAATGAGAATAAAGGAGATGAGAAAAAAAACAAACCTACAGCTTTTGTCATAGGCAGAATAACTGCTGAACTAGAACCAGTCGTAATGGTAAACACCTTAACTTTATTTGATCCATCTTTACATGAAAAGCCAATTTTGTTTGCATGTAGTCCAGTTTCAGAAGAGTATTTGTATTTAGAGAACTGGAAACATCAAATAACAAGCATAAACGATGAAACAATTAAACTGCTTTTGCCCAGTCTTCCATTTAAGCTGTCAAAGTGCAAGCCCATAATAGTATCAGAAACAATTATTGCTTTAAAATTAACTTCACTTTTCATTTATTGCAGAATTCATTTTAATGAAAAAATTCCATTAAATACCAAATTCTACACATCATTCAAGCTAGATTTCCATAATGTATGCATACTAGTAAGATAAACTAAGGAAGCTTAATATGACAAAGAAATGGGAAAGGAATTTTATTGAATTGTGATGCTGTTAACAATGAGAATCAAGTACAAATGGGGACTTTTGGAGAAGAGTATATTCACTGGCTGCATCACAGTATGGAAACACCAATGCCTTTGAACAGAAAATCCTACAAAAAGTAGTGGATATGACCCAGTCCATTACAGGTAAAGCCCTCCCCGCCATTGAGCACATCTACATGAAACACTGTCAGGAAAGCAGCATCAAGCATCAGGGACCCCACCACCCAGGACATGCTCTCTTCTCACTGCCGCCATCAGAAGAAAGATCCTCAGGACTCACACCAGGAACATTTATTATCCCTCAACCTTCAGGCATTTGAACCAAAGGAGATAACTTCACTTGCCTCATTACTGAGCTATTTCCACAACCTATGGACTCAATTTCAAGGACTGTTCATCTCATGTTCTCGAATCTATTGCTTATTTATTTATTTGTTGATTTTTGTATTTGCTAAGTTTGTTGTCTTTTGCTCACTGGTTGAATATCTCAGTTGGTACTATCTTTCATTATTCTATTATGGTTATTATTTTATTCTGGATATATTGAGTATGCCCACAAGAAACTGAATCTCGGGGTTGTATGTGGTGATATATATGTACTTTGATAATAAATTAACTTTGAAATTTGAACTTTTGAACATCAGTAGATCAAATAGCAATTAGTGTCTTACATCTCATAACGGGCTGACCACATTGACAAAATCTATGATTTTGAGAACCTGAACTAGTTTAATAAAAAAGAAAACAGTCTGCACATTTATTTCTTCTACCAAAATGCATGACTGTGCATTTTGCAACATTGCATTTTATTTGCCATTTTGTTGCCCAGTCTCCTAATCTGTCTATTATTAAAAACATTACTAATCTGTTACTCAACACTACCTGCCCCTCCACCAATCTTCATATCATCTGCAAATTTGGCAACAAAGCCATCTATTCCATCATCTAGATCATTGATATACAGGATAAAAAATGTGGTCCTAACACTAACCCCTGCAGAACACCACTAGCCACTGGCAGCTAACCAGAAAGGAATCTTTTTATTTCTACTCGCTGCCTCCTATCAATTAATTAGGCAATGCTTTAACCATGCTAGTAACTTCCAGTAATTCAACGGACTCTTAAATTGGTAAGCAGCCTCATGTGTGGCGCCTTTTCAAAGGCCTTCTGAAAATCTAAATGTACAACCTCTACGGTATCCCCTTCATCTATCCTATTGTAATCTCCTGAGAGAATTCCAACAGGTTTGACAGACAAGATTTCCCTTAAGGAAGTTTTGCTGACATTGCCCTATCTTGTACTGTGCCGCCAAGTACTCCATAACCTCATCCTTAACATCTTCCCAACTACTGAGGTCAGGCTAATTAGTCTATAATTTACTTTCTGCTGCCCCCCTACTTTCTTAAAGAGTGGAGTAACATTTTCAATTTTCCAGTTCTCTGCAACCTTACCAGAGTCCAATAATTTTTGAAAGATCATTACCAATGCCTCCACTATCTCTACTGCTACCTCTTTCATAACTCTAGGATGCTGTTTATCTGGTCTAGTTGATTTACGTGTCTTTAGGTTTTTCAGCTTTTTGAGCACCTTCTTCATTGCTCTCATTTTTATTCCCTCACACCCTTCAACATCTGGCACACTGCTAGTGTCTTCCACAGTAAAGACTGACACAAAATATTCATTTAGTACAACTGCCATCTCCTTGTCCCCCTTTATTATTTTTCTGGCCTCATTTTATAGCAGACCAATATCCATTTTCATCTCTTATTTATTTTTATGAACTCGAAAAAGCTTCTCCTATCCACTTTGCTAGCATGTTTTCATATTTCATCTTTTCCCTCTTAAATGATTCTTTTAGTTGCTTTCTGTAGGTTTTTAAAAGCTCCCAATCCTCTATTTTCCTGTTAATTTTTGCATTGTTATATGCCTTCTCTTTTGCTTTTACATTAGCTTTGACTTCCCTTATCAGCCATGGTTGTATTATTTTGCTATTTGAGTATTTCCTTTTTTTGGAATACATCTATACTGCACCTTCCTCATTTTCCCCAGAAGCTCAAGCCACTGTTGCTCTGCGGTCATCCCTGCCAGCATCTCCTTCCAATTTACTTTGGCCAGCTCCTCTCTCATACCACTGTAATTTTCCTTACTCCACCTTCTTGTACGCAGCCTCTGTGTTGGTGCTCCATTCAAATCTGTCATCCAGGTGCAGTCCCTCACCACATCTACAGATTTCTACAGATGATGACTCAGTGTTGTATCTGAAGTACAAGGTATACAGGGTCAATAGGAAGGGAGCCAATGCAGTCCTCCTGTGGGGCCCCAGAGCAGCTTATAGCCATGTCTGACACACAGCTCTGAAGCCGTGCAAACTGTGGCCTGCTGGTCAGGTAATCCATTAGCTAGGCTACAATGGAAGTGCCAATCTGCATTGAACGGAAGTTTTTCCTCCAGCAATGAGGGCTGTATAGAACTGAAGGCACAAAAACCGTGATCCTTAGAGTGTTGCCTTGCTTATCCAAATGGGAGTAGGCTCTGTTCAGCAGGTAGATGACAGCATCGTTGACTCCAGTGTGCTCCTGGTAGGCAAACTGCAGGGGATCGGAGGCTGATCTGACCAGGGATCGGAGGTGAGCCAGGACCAGCCTCCCTCGGGTCTTCATGTTGTGTGAAGTCAGGGCTACTGGATGATAGTCATTCAAGACTTTTGATCAGCCCTTCTTGGGTACTGGGACCATACATGATCTTTTTCACACATCTGGGACCCTTTCCAGGCTGAGACTCAGATTGAAAATGTGCTGGAGAACTCCACATAGCTGCTCAGCACACTCCCTCAGGACCTTGGGGTTCACACCATCCAGTCCCAATGTTTTGCCGTGTCTGAGTTTCCGCAGAGCCTTTCTCACTTGCTCAGTAGTGAAGGTGAGTTCATGATGACTGGGGAGTTGGTGGAAGGTGGGGGCTGGGGGAGGTAAAGATTGGGATGATAGCAGTTGGAATGTGGAGCTGTGGATGGCCAGTGCAGGGCAAGGAGGGGATGTAGACGGTGGTAGCCTGTGCCCTTTGTCCACATGTTGAACTGAAGAGGAAAGGAGGGAGAAGGGGACGGATTGGTGCTGACAGAGCATTGGGTGCCTCGGCACCTGGACTGGTGTGCTGAGGGGGGTGTGAACAGGAGGGCAATTGGCCAACCTAATGAAGAGTTGATTTAACTCATTAGCTCATTCACAGCTGCATCTTGGGGCTCTACAGCGAGGTTGACTGAAGCCAGTAATGTTCTTCATGCCTCTCCACAACTCCCATGTGCTACTCTGCCCAAGCTTGTTCTCCAGCTCTCTCTTATATTCCTCTTTAGCCACCTTGATCTTCTCCTTCAGCTCCCTCTGCACATGTTTCGATTCCTCCCTGTCTCCTGATCTAAAGGCTCTTTTTTGTAGTTGAAAAAAGCCTTTAGATCACTGGTGACCATTGGTTTGTTGTTAGGAAATAGCGAACAGTCCTTTATGGTATTACAGCGTCCATGCAGAAGTTGATGTAGCCAGTGATGCAATCAAGAAATCCACTAATGTCCCCCCCTTATGGTTCACAGAGCACACCTGTCAGTAACTTCTAAGCAGCCCTTCAAGGCCTCGATGCGCTTGAGACCATTTCTGTACTATTTTGGTGGTAGCTAGATGTTGCCGTACTCTGGGCATGAGGTGAACTGATGGTGATCTGATCTTCCAAGTGGGGAAGAGCTGTGGAGCTGTGTGCATCTTTAATATGTGCAGATAAGAGATGCAGTGTTTTATTTTCTCCTGTATGACACTTGACAAACTGATCAAAGGTGGGTAGGGTTGTCAAGAGAGAAACGTGGTTGAAGTATCCCGATACTGCAATGAATGTATTGGAGTATTGAGTCTGGAGTCTTGCAATGGTGGTACAGGTGTCCTCAGTTTTTCGAACGTTCACTTTACGACACCTTGCTGTTACGAAAGACCTACATCAGTTACCTGTTTTCGCTAACAGAAGGTGTTTTCACTGTTACGAAAAAAGGCAGCGCGCGCACCGAGCAGCCAAGCTCCTCCCCCGGAACTGCAATCTAGCTGCCATTGCTTAAACACATGCCTGTGAGCATCCGTGCTTTATGTCGATTTATTTTGTGCATCCGTTAGCAGGATGAGTTCTAAGGTATCGGAAAAGCCTAAAAGAGCTCGTAAGGGTGTTACACTTAGCGTAAAATTAGACATAATTAAGCGTTTCGATCGTGGTAAATGAAGTAAGGACACGGTGAGTTTGGTTAAGGGTTTGTGGAAGTTGATGAAGATGATGTTGAAGAGATTTTGGCATCCTATGACCAAGAACTGACAGATGAAGAGATGATGAAGAGGAAAGGATAACAATTGAAACCAAACGCAGTAGCGAATAGCCCAAAAGTCGTGAAGCAATTGCATGAGATTTTTGTTGCGATTGACATCGCTGCAATGATTGCAGAAAAGTATGACTTTAATTTTGAAAGGGTACGTAAGTTTAGGGCATATTGGCAGGATGGTTTGAGTGCTTACAAAGAACGGTATGATAGAAAAATGCACGAGGCTAAGCAGTCAAGCATACTGTCGTTTTTCAAGCCTTCCACATAAGCCACAGCAGACGACAAACCCCGACCTTCAACATCAAGGCAGGAAAACATAGAAGGTGACCTGCCTGCCCTGATGGAAACGGACGACGATGAGATGACATCCCAGTCTCCTCTACCTCCCACCACCCCAACCTCCAACAACTCAGCCTAACACACTATCATCAGTGTGCTCGCTGTCTTCCCGATTCCAGTAAGTGAAACTACACTGTACATACATTATTTCTACTTTATATAGACTGCGTATTTTTATGTATTATTTGGTACAATTTCTTATTTGGTATGATTCGGTAGCTTCATAGCTTAAACGTTACTGGAGAGAGTGCTTCTGCAAGAGCGCTTGTGCCGAGTGTTTCTGCTGTGAGTACTGACAAGAGTACTTGGGTGAGATTTTCACTACGCTAGACAGTGCTTAATGATTGCAGAGAATTATTTCTACTTTATATAGGCTGTGTATTTATCATATCATGGCTGTTTTTAATGTATGTTACTGTTATTTTAGGTTTTATGTGTTATTTGGCATGATTTGGCAGGTTTTTGGGTCTGCGAGCGCTCACAAATTTCTCCCATATAAAGAAATGGTCATTGCTTCTTCACTTCACGACATTCCGGCTTTCAAACCGTTTCATAGGAACGCTCTACGCTGCATTGGGAAGGTAGAATGTAGGCAATGAGCAATATGGCGAAGTTGATAAAAAAAGGACACAAACCAAGCGGTTCGATGTCCGGACTGCAGATCTGTTCTTTCACAGGTAGAAAGCATTAGCTATTTATCAAGCATTTTGAACCATAGCTGAACAGCTGACACTGAGCTGTGAAGCTCCCATGTGAAGTGTCCTGATATTAGCAGAGAAGCCTTTTAAAGTGCTTTAAAAAACAAAGTACAGCAGATGGTGTGGCTGGATTTCCTTATGATTGCCAGCCAACCGTACTTTCTGGACTGTCAGCTACTGCTTATGTCAGCAACATCGATAAACAGAATTGCACAATAACTGCCTGCATTAAACGTTAATTTGTTACTGGAAAAGCATCAATAGCATCACACCAGTGGCATTCCCAACCACAAATACCAGTTGAATTTTGTGATTCCACTGACTTATCCTGGAGACGGTTAACCGATAAATTAGTTTACAAAGCTGGAATTCATTGCACAGGTGTGGGAATTAAATCCACAGTGAAAGATATAAGGAGGGTCTTGGAACTGTTAATAAATCCATCACTGTTTATATTATGAACATGAAATATGCGATTACAAAAGCAGATTGTAATCAACTCATCCTCCAAACATAAGTGGCAAGGCCACAAATAATAACACAGTTAAGTATGTAAATTGCAAACTCAGATCTATGTCCATTAGGCAAGCTTGGCCTAATGGAGAAGTCAGCACTGCTCCCTCCTGAGGCTTTCAATTGAAGTAACAAAATGACCTCCTGGGATTCATATCTATTAACGTGTTTAAAGGGGAACCTGCTACTTTGGGCAAGTGCCCTGCAATCAAATTATCTGCAATTCAAAGTACATTTGTTATCAAAGTATGTATGAGTTATACAACCTTGAGATTTCCCTGTGTACGGGCAGCCAAAAAACAAGAAACCCAAAAGAACCCATTAAAAAAAAACACCAACAAACACCCAATGCGCAGAGAGGAAAAAAACGCACATATCGTGCAAACAATAAAAGCAAACAGCAGCATTTCGAACGGAAGTGAGTCCATTGACATGAAGCCCAGAGGCTCAGCCTCAGGTTCATCACACAGCCGGGCAAATCGTTGTGGAGCTTACAATTCAAAGTTGCGCTTGGCTGACAAAGAAGACATAACACACACAAAATACTAGAGTTCTCAGCTGGTCAGGCAGTATTTATAGAGAGGATTTAAGAGTCCTAGTGAAAGGTCTCAGCCTGGAGCGTCGACTGTTTATTCCTTTCCACAGATGCTGCCTGACCTGCTGAGTTCCTCTAACATTTTATGTGTATTTCTCTGAATTCCTAGCATCTGCAGAATCACTTGCACGAAGGAGAGTTAAGTTCCCCCGTCTCTGTGTCGAAACACCCTTACACCAACCTCCTCCTCTCCGCCCTCCAAATCAGGCATTAAAACTGTAGCGTCAGTTGCTAAGGTTTGGTACTAGCTGTCAGCAGTCTGATTAACTGGTATTATGTATTTCTTATCATATTCAGATGGAGCTTGATGTATCTTCGTATGAAAATGTCTACTACCTATTTTGGATTCTGGAGCAGATCTTGCAGCGCAGGAAGCCAGCAGGTAGTGGAGCCGCAGCTGTGAATTTAGTGGAGCTGGAAAAACTGCAACAGAGATTAGACCAGACATTGCTTCATCTATCAAGTGATTTCCCGTTGTTTACAGTGTACCTTTGGAAACTAGCAGGTCTGTTCGATGCACAGCAGAAAGAGAACTGAAGTATAGTTCCATATTTTACAATCCAGCCTCAACTCTCTCAAACGTGTCAACTTCCCTGCATGCTAATTTTTAAATACTTAAAACTTATAAAGACCTCTAAAAATGTTCAGATGCAGTGATGTACAAAACAAAATCAGGAAAACTGCCCTTGTGTTCAAATGTCTAATAAAGAATTTTATGTATACTCACCACAGGCTAGCAGTGAATTGCCATTGCATTTCTGAAATAGTAACTCTTCCAAAAGGCTGAACTACTGATGGCTTTACCCTGCCGGTATAAACCATTTTCATTCCAATCTAGATTAATTTGCAGAAAAGAAAGGGGAGTCAAGTAACTCATGAGAACCGAACTTTAACTCAACACTAGAATGAATTTGGTGTGACTGTACAGTGCTGTGCAAAAGTCTTAGGCACATATATATAGCCAGGGTGCCTAAGACTTTTGCACAGTACTGTAGTAATTTTATGTATTACATTGTACTGTTGCTGCAAATTTCATAATATCTGTGAGTAATCATTGAACCCGATAAATTCTGATGTGGGTTTCTATTGTGGACTAGGAGTGCTTCCCTTGAGGGAGGAAGACGGTAATCATGGTTGGGAAAAGAGGAAGTGAGAAGGTAGTGAGTGGGAAGAACCAGAGGGACATTCTGTAATGATGAATAAACTAATTGTTAGAAATCAAACAAACTTTAATGGTGACTCATGCCACTCTCCGCCCCGGCACTTCTCTGCCACCTGTCCCACAGCCCTCCCATGGCACTCTGCCCTCACCATTACCAACACCCTTTGCTCCTATCAGATTTACAAACTTGCTCACCGTTCCTTGTTGACAGGTACAAAACTGTACCCTAGCTACATATATGTGCCTAAGATTTTTGCACGGTTCTCTATATAAAAATAAAACCCGACATTTTATCAATGCACATAATGAATACTTGCTTAAAAGCACTAAGATGTAAGGAAAATAATTTTTAGACCATCCTTAATACACTTAAAAGGACAATGTCTAAGGTGAACATTATTTCTCATCTTCCAGTAGAAGTGGTAGAGGCATTTTGTCATTTAAAAAAAAAATTGGATAGGTATATGGACAGGAAAGGAATGGAGGGTTATGGGCTGAGTGCAGGTCGGTGGGACTAGGTGAGAGTAAGTGTCCGTCATGGACTAGAAGGGCCGAGATGGCCTGTTTCCGTGCCGTAATTGTTATATGGTTATATCTATTTTGACTCAGCACCCTAAAGATTGAAATTAGGCCATAGTTTTTGATCAGAAATGGCAAATCCATCACCGTGCTAATGTTGCATTAACATTGGGTTTAATACTGCTGGAAAGCACAGCCACTGCATATCAACACTAAATTATTTGTGTGAAATGAAAGTGAGAGGTCTGTCTGACATCTGGAAATTGTAGTTTGGCAGGAGGTAGGGTTTAAATACAGTGTCGTTTTAAACCTACGGAGAGATTAAACTAACGTCTCCATTGGCGACCCTTGACTGAATGCCAGCAGCACCATTTACCGTCAGGTGTCCTGCGACTGCAGCATAATTAGTAATAAATAGTAAATAGGGTAGTTAAGAAAGCTTATGGGATGTTAGCTTTCATAAGTCAAGGGATAGATTTTAAGAGACGCGATGTAATGATGCAGCTCTATAAAACTCTAGTTAGGCCACACTTGGAGTACTGTGTCCAGTCCTGGGTCGCCTCACTATAGGAAGAATATGGTAGCATTGGAAAGGAGGAGACTTACCAGGATGCTGCCAGGTTTAGAGAGTATGGATTATGATCAGAGATTAAGGGAGCTAGGGCTTTACTCTTTGAAGGGAAGGAGGATGAGAAGAGACATGATAGAGGTGTACAAGATATTAGGAGGAATAGACAAAGTGGACTACCAGCGCCTTTTCCCCAGGGCACCTCTGCTCAGTACAAGAGGGCATGGCTTTAAGGTAAAGGGAGGGAAGTTCAAGGGGGATATTAGAGGAAGATTTTTCACTCAGAGAGTGGTTGGTGCGTGGAATGCGCTGCCTGAGTCAGTGGTGGAGGCAGATACAGTAGTGAAGTTTAAGAGACTACTAGACAGGTATATGGAGGAATTTAAGGGGGGGGGGGTTATGTGGGAGGCAGGGTTTGAGGGTTGGCACAACATTGTGGGCCAAAGGGCTGGTAATGTGCTGTACTGTTCTATGTTCTAAATGGTAACCCAAACCCCCAACACGTGGTGAAACATCTGTTTAACTTGCAGAACTATGTGGCAGCTGTGTGCCTCCAAAATCTTATCGTAGGAAGCACCCCAAGTACATGAACAGCTGTTCCCTTCCCCAGCCTTAGCTTGCCTTTTACAAGAGCAGTTGTACACTTTCTTAATGTGAGTATTATACCTTTTTCTGTAGACACTAACAGTTTTAAAACACTCAGCTAATCATACAGAGATGTCGCTTCCATTGGTAATAATGCTCTCACTTAAATAGCATCTGTCAAAGCATCACAGTGAATTACTTCTCACAGTATAATATCCTGTGCCACATTCCAAGGCAGCCTTAATGCATAGTGAGTGAAATATAATTTCCTTACCGACTCTTCTTTGAGATTCACAGTCAGGAAATGAGCATGGGTGCTGTAAACTGGGAAACCTTTCATAGTTGAATCAAAAATCTTCTGCACAACCCAAATTCGCTGCAC
Source organism: Hypanus sabinus (assembly GCF_030144855.1). Taxonomy (NCBI): domain Eukaryota; kingdom Metazoa; phylum Chordata; class Chondrichthyes; order Myliobatiformes; family Dasyatidae; genus Hypanus; species Hypanus sabinus. Next base: position 103,553,909 of record NC_082717.1, on the reverse strand, counting down.
TGACTATTTTTAGGATAATCTGCACAGATTTTGGTTTGAAGTTTCACAGGCACAGTGCAACAGTGGTGAGACAGATCCACCTTGTGCCCATGAATCTCAATGTAACACTGTCTAGAACATCGTCATTTATGTGATGAATACACAGAATCACAGAACAAGCCTGCATGACCCATCAGGTCTGTGCTTGTACATTGTACAAATGAGCTATCCCACCTTCCAGCACTGGGTGTGTGGCCCTGGAGGTCACAGTTCCTCAAGTCCACATTCAGGCTTTCTGTCTCTCCCACCTTTCCGGCAGTGAGCTTCAAACCACTACAGCCTCTGAGTCGCCTATCTTCCCTCTATTACATTAAACCTATGCTCCCTCTGGACATAGAATATAGAACGGTATAGCATCAGAACAGGCCCTTTGGCCCACAGTGTTATGCCGAACTAATTATATTAGTAATCAAATGAATCCCTTCTGCCTACACAATGTTCCTATCTTCCCATTTCCTGTGAATTCATGTGCCTATTGAAGAGCCTCTTGAATATTTGTCTCATATTTACTCCACCACCACAGCAGACAGTGTAAAAATCTGCCTCACACATCTCCTTTGAACTTACCCCTCTCTCACACTGAGTACATGTTTTCTGGTATTAGACATAAGGGGAATCTGTTCTTTCAGTCCCTTCATCATTTCAAGCATCTCCAATTATCTCCCACATCTTCCTCTGTTTCAAACAAAACATGGCTTGTCCCTATTTTCTGACAATATCCTCACAAGACTCTACATCCAGTATAATGAGATAAACAAAACTCATCTGTGGTCTAATTCATTCTTGTCAAGCCTGTTTGCTCTTATATTTTGTGCCTTGACTAAGAAGGGAAAGCATTCTATCTTGCTTCTTAATCACTTTATCTACCTATCCTACCTGCCTTTGAGGATGTGTTGATATGCACTTAAGACCACTTTGTTGCCCACGCTTCACAGTTCCTTCCCAATTTTTTGGATCAAGTGCACCCTGAATGTTGTGCCTACATTAAATTCTCTTTTCCACTTTTGTCCCCAACTGACCAAACCATCTATATCCTCTGTTAGTTTAAAGCTTTCCTCCTCACTGTTAAACACACCATCATTTCTTTATCATCTGCTGTGTTCCCCAATAAATAATAATATATACCCTCAAAACAAGTGACTGAATTCTGAATTCAGAGAAACCCACTGTTTTCAGTCTCCTAGTCAGAAAATACCGCCCAACCACTCTTTACCTTCTAAGATGGTGCCAGCAAACAATGTGATAAGGGTGACATCCTTCAGACGGTTTGTGAATCTACATCTTCTGCTCCTTTTACATCTTCCTTTTCTTTCAAATATGGTTCTGCTACTCTTGGAGCCAGTGATCAACATTTTGTGGAGTGTTTTGGGGTTGATTGAGTGATCTGGAGCTTTGCTGTCTCCAAGAGATTCCATAAGGCTTTGAGCAAAGTGTACAGCCTCAAAGCCAAGAAGCCTGGAGACAGGGCATGAGCCCAAAATTGACTCCATTTCTCACCGATTAAAGCAGTGAGGAAGATTGAAATCCATGAGGAGAGGAAGGTGAGCGGGTGTTCAGGGCTCTCTTGCTGCTGTTGGAGGAAGGGGTCTGCATGTGATGGCCACTCTCTCTCCCTCTGGCTCACTGCTCCTGAACGAAAGTCCATGCATTCGAATGTCCTCCCTCTCTCGCTCTCTCCCCTTCCATGCTATCCGAGGATGGTGCCGAAGTGCGGCTTATGGATTGGACTCTGGAGTTCAAGTTATGACATTTGTCTGATTTCTGGCTGTCCCTTTTTCTGGTGCTGATTTGGGCAATTTTGAATCGGGGTGGCCAGCAGATAGCAAACACTGAGCTGAACTGAATATACCTGGGCTCTTTCAATTTTGTATTTTATACTCTGTTTTTCGCTCTTTTTTTGTTGCTGTTTGCGCAATTTGGTTTTTATTTGCACAAAGGGGCAGTTTGATTTTTTTTCTTTGAACAGGTCCCATGCTTTGTTTTGTTTTGTGTCTGATTGTCGAGAAGACAAATCTTAAATTTGCATACTACATACATAGTATACATATTTGATAATAACTAAAAACACAAAATGCTGGCAGAACTCAGCAGGCCAGACAGCATCTATGGGAGGAGGTAGTGACGACGTTTCTGGCCAAAACCCTTCATCAGGAGTGAAGTAACATGAGATGGTCGAGGGGGGATAAGAAGTGGGGGGAGGGATGAAGTAGAGAGCTGGGAAGTGATAGGCTGGAGGGAAATGGGCTGGGGGAAGGTGGAGAATTATGGGAAATAAAAGAGAAAGGAAGGTAGGGCTGGGGGGAGATTATAGTGAGGGGGGAAAAAGAGAGAGAAAGAGAACCAGACTAAAATTATAGATAGAGATGGGGTAAGGGGGGGCAGGGGTATCAACGAAGGTCTGTGAGTTGAATGTTCATGTCGGCAGGTAGGAGGCTACCTAGGCGGGAGATAAGGTATTGCTCCATCAACCTGCGTGTGGCCTCATCTTGACGGTAGAGGAGGCCATGGACAGACATGTCAGAGTGGGAGTGGTCTGTGGAATTGAAGTGTGTGGCCACAGGGAGATCCCGCCATTGCTGGAGGACTGAGCGCCGGTATTTGGCGAAACGGTCTCCCAGTCTGCGGCGGGTCTCCCCAAGGTATAAATGGCCACATTGGGAGCACCGGATACAGTATATCACCCCAGTTGACTCGCAGGTGAAGTGGTGCCTCACCTGAAAGGACTGTCTGGGGCCTGGGATGGTGGTGAGGGAAGAAGGGTGGGGGCAGGTGTAGCACTTCTTCCGTTTACAGGGATAAGTGCCTGGAGGGAGGTCGATGGGGAGGGATGGGCGGGATGAATGGACAAGAGAGTGGGGGGGAGGGGAAGATGTGTCTGGTGGTGGGATCCCGAAGGAGGTGACTTGATAATAAGCGTACTTTGAATCACTTTCTCACACTCTGTTGGATCTCATGGGTCTTTACTTTTTGCCTAGTGTCCCATGCAGGATCATGTCCAACGCTATCTTGTTAAAATCTAGATTGCCTCAATTATATTGCTCTCATCAATCCATTTTGTTACTTTCTCAAAAAACTTAATTCAGGATATTCAGGCATGACCTTCCCTAAACAAATCCATTCCCTCAGCCCCTGATTAACATGTGTCTTCTAAGTGATTAATTTGCCTAACTAAAGTTAAAGTAACTGACCTGTAATGACTCTGCTTAGCTCTTCCTCCTTTCTAACAATGGCAGTCCTCCAATGCTTTGGCAGTGGTGCAGTAACATGGAGGGTTAAGAAGTTACAGTCAGAGAATCTCTTCAGTTCCTCTCTTGCTTCTTATAACAGCATGGTATATCATTCACTTGGGTTCTGGAACGTAGCCACTTTCAAAGTGTTGTCTCCCTTAATAATTCCTCTGTTGTTAAGTTTATCACATCCAGTATTACACATTTGTTCATCCTTGCCATAACATTGACTTTATCCCCTTCTGTGTAAAGACAGTTGTAAAATATTCATTACCTGTCACCACACAGGTTTTGGTCATGAAGAGACCTTTAGAGGTCTTCATGCTCTTCAAAAAGCATCTTTGCATTTGCTTCAGTTTTACTTATATTTTTTCAAACACTCTTTTCATTCCTAATTTCCCTAATATCTCTCACCATTCTACACTCTGAAGCTTTCTATCATTAAGCTCTCAGTGCTCTGAAACAGAATTTTTGATGTATCCCACCCTCTGTGCACCTTGCTGTTCATGGAGCTCCAGATTTAGTAGGACTGGCCTTTCTATGTGAATATGCATATCCCAAATCTAATGAGATCTCCTTTTAGCATGCCTCTCATTGCTCTGAGACTAATTTACTATCAAGTAACTGGTTACAGTTCACTTTTGCTAGATTACTTCACATGCTATCTTATATTTGTCCTTTTCCATAACTGTTCTAAATCTAACAAAATTATGTTCACATAACTGCTCTAAATCTAACAGAATTATATTCACTCACATTGAAATGCTCTCCCAGTGAAAAAAAAAACTCCTATCTGTCCAGCTTCATTCCTCAAAACTAAATCTGGAATTGGTACTAACCCTACTGGTCCCTCAATCTCGCTCTCTACCCAAAAGATAAACTCTACCCTGCTACTTATGAACTTCTCAGAAACATGCTTGAAAATTTGCCTTCTTACCTCACAGATTGTTTGGAGGTTTGTGGTACACTCCCAACAATGTGATTACTTTTCTCTGGTTCACAACTTCATTTGATGATCCTTGTAAAATACCGTACCTTTTTACAGCTGTGCTTGGCACTTGCACTAATTTTGCTCCTGTCCTTTCTGGGCAGAAGATGGCAATTTTGTAGAAAAATTTGCCAAGAACAATCATGGTCGAAAACACCCACATCATACGACACGGCACATATTAACAATGACGATATCCTTTCTAATTCCACTCTGACCTGGTCTGAAAATGCTGAAATAACGATTCCTGCCCCTCATTAAGCACATTTCTGTAACTGGTGTAATATTATACTTTCAGTTTATCGATACCCTTAACTTATCTCCCTTATTGACTCTAAGCCTTGCAGTTAAATGTGTACTATTAAATCAGCCAAGCTCCTTCTTATCTATTTTATTACCTTAATTTTCTCCGCAACTTGAACTCTTACACCATTTTTTGACTTTCTCATTTTCTCCCTTGTGAATCTTTGTTCAGTGTCCCATCTCTCTTGAGCAGATCCTTCCCACTTGAATATTGGTTCTGATGCTGTTAAGGTTCAGACACAAGAGATTGCAGATGCTGAAATAGGGAAGAGTATACTAAATGCTAGAGGAACTTAATGTGTCTGGCTGCATCTAAAGAGAGAAATTGGCTGTCAACATTACAGGTTCAGCTCCTTCATCTGGACTGATTTGAAGAAGTCTAGGTGAAGGGTCTTGACCTGTAACATTAACTGTTCATTTCCCTCTGTATTGCTCCCTAAAAGTGTAGTCTAACTGTGCTCTACAGGCCCCATCTTCCCAGAATCACAGAAGTATTTTAAAGGAGATGTGAGGGGCAAGTTTTTTTTACACAGAAAGGGGTGGCTACCTGGCATGCACAGCCTGGGGTGGTGCTAGTAGAGACAAATACATTAGGGACTTTTAAGAGATACTTAAAGGGAAGATGGAAGTATATGAATAATGTATAGGCAGAAGAGATTTGTTGGCCATTTGATTACTTAGTTAATTGGTTTGGCACAGTATAGTGGCCCAAAGGGCCTGTACATGTTCTGTGTTCTATTAAAGTTATAAGGGGCCATTTTGAATTTAAGTAACAGTAATTTAAGTAATGATAAAATATAATTTCCAATTTTCAGAAATCAAGAAAGATTTATCAAAACACTAACTAACTATTTCACAATAAAAGCAAAGTCAAAGTTGAAAGCATGTTATGCCTGGTAGCTCCACACAGTTCTATTCCCCATATCATTTTAAAAGCTTTCAGATTGAAAGAATGTTTTTCATTTAATTTGTGACGTTCCAGATTTTCTACAATCGTTATTTCTTGCTCTCTGAAGGAAGGCTACATGATCTGTCCCTTCAGTCCAATGGTGATAAACTTACATTCACTGTTACCTGCTCACTGACATTTTGAGATAATATTTAATTTTTCCATAATATTTATTGATCCCGTTGGAGGTGACAGAAGTTACGGAGAATTATACTTTGGACCTGGAGGCCGGTGGGGTGGTAGGTGAGGACAAGGGGAACCCTATCCCGAGTGGGGTGGCTGGCAGATGGGGTGAGGGCAGATGTGCAGGAAATGGGAGATATGCCATCAACTCTGCTGTCAAACGCATCTCTCCCATTTCCCACACATTTGCCCTCACCCCATCCACCCGCCACCCAGCTCGGGATAGGGTTCCCCTTGTCCTCACCTACCACCCCAACGGGATCCCACTACCAAGCACATCTTTCCCTCCCCCCCTTTCTGCTTTCCGCAGGGATCGCTCCCTACGCGACTCCCTTGTCCACTCGTCCCCCCATCCCTTCCCACCGATCTCCCTCCTGGCACTTATCCTTGTAAGCGGAACAAGTGCTACACCTGCCCTTACACTTCCTCCCTCACCACCATTCAGGGCCCCAGACAGTCCTTCCAGGTGAGGCGACACTTCACCAGTGAGTCGGCTGGTGGGGTATACTGCGTCCGGTGCTCCCGGTGTGGCTTTTTATATATTGGTGAGACCCGACGCAGACTGGGAGACCGTTTCACTGAACACCTACGCTCGGTCTGCCAGAAAGAGCAGGATCTCCCAGTGGCCACACATTTTAATTCCGCGTCCCATTCCCATTCTGATATGTCTATCCATGGCCTCCTCTACTATCAAGATGAAGCCACACTCAGGTTGGAGGAACAACACCTTATATACCAGCTGGGTAGCCTCCAACCTGATGGCATGAACACTGACTTCTCTAACTTCTGTTAATGCCCCTCCTCCCCTTCTTACCCCATCCCTGACATATTTAGTTTTTTGCCTGTTCTCCATCTCCCTCTGGTGCTTCCCCCCCCCTCCCCCGCTTTCTTTCTCCCAAGGCCTCCTGTCCCATGATCCTTTCCCTTCTCTAGCTCTGTATCACTTTCGCCAATCACCTTTCTGGCTCTCAGCTTCACCCCACCCCCTCTGGTCTTCTCCTATCATTTTGCATTTCCCCCTCCCCCCACTACTTTCAAATCTCTTACTATCTTTCCTTTCGGTTAGTCCTGACGAAGGGTCTCGGCCCGAAACGTCAACAGCGCTTCTCCCTATAGATGCTGCCTGGCCTGCTGTGTTCCACCAGCACTTTGTGTGTGTTGTCCCAAAATAATGATCAATCAGCTGATTGATAAGTATTCAAAAGCCAAGCATTCGGAGGACACACCACAATTAACAGCACACTGATGATGTTTCCTCATATGGTGACAATAAGTTTACAAATAAATTGCCAAGATCGAAGAACAATTCAACCCAACCATAAGGCAGAGAAGCAGACCAGAGAACTGGCCAGGTTGAATAAGTGAACATCTTTCTTCGATCACTTATTGGATGCATTGGCTGAGCCAGTGGAAAATGCAGTTTTCTCAATGTAGTATGAAAAATGAACCGTTGGCTCAGTAGCTGTGTATAGTGGAAGATCTAGCATTCATTTCACTTGTGTACATGCCATTCACGTGCTGTTTTGCTTTTACAGTCCTTGCAAAACCAATACTCATTCAGCCATTGTGGTCAGTCATTATTACTGAATTATTTGTTTCAGTACAAATCCTTGGACAGATTTTTTTTATCTTCGGTAGTACATAAGCCTTCGACATTTTTAATCACAATAAACAGTGCAACATAACAGCAAGTGTTTGTCTAACCTTTTCTGAGTACTGCCATCTCCATACTTAATTGAAATTGTTCCAAATCTGTTAAGAAATTGCCTTATGCTGCATTACTTGAAAAGTCATACAAATATAAAAAGTGCCTATTTTGCACTCGGGTAAGGTCAGTGACTGTACTCAATAGACTGGAGAAGAGGATGTTAATGGTATTACTTCATTGTAATTTTCTATGTGGGTACCATTGTGACTCACAATTAGATAAAACAAACTCGCAGAGGAAATCCAAGATAAATTTTCAAAACCTCAGAACCAGTACAAGGGAAAGAATGTGAAGGTGAGGTGAAGGGTCAGCCACACCATGGTCTATTTCTGTTTATAACGTTCTTTTATAAATTTCAGCAAAGTCAAGCGGTTGGAAAGGTGTTTATTACACTGATAAAAAGAAACAATGGGCTTGTAATAAAGCACTCTGTCACGCTGCAGGTTCAAGTTATCTTCTAGCTTTAAGAGCAGCAGAGATGGTTATGAATGCCAGCCTAGTAAGACATGGCACTGCTCCAAATACTTTAGCCCCACCAGCACCCAGTGCCAACTATACTTTTGATAGAAGAGCTCAGGAACTCTAGACAGAAAGGTAGCTGGTTGCAGCTTTAGTGTAGAGTCATCATAGTCAGGTTTTGGTGCTCCCTCAGATCAGTCACTTTAACCCATGGTTATTGTGCAGTTTATTTGTGTTGCTACAGTGTGCAGATCAAGCCAGAATGGAAAATACTTTAGCTTAATACCTTGTATCAAGGGAAAGCTGCTTGGAAATGTCACGGGTCAAAGGGAAAGTGTGAATTATCAGCGTGCATGGTGTAGACTTTGACCGAATATATTTCCTGTAGTGATAACTCTGTGAGCAATGCAGCAGCTATCAACAGAAGAGAAGCTAGTTCAGGTCATCATCCTGGTATCATTATTCATTTAGAGATGTACCTCAAAACCATTTGCTTGCTGTGACTTGGTATCCCTCCATATAATTTATTGACTTATCTTCAATTGAAGTTTTCAGTCCATGGGACCTTGTAGCTCATTGCCCTTTATGTGAAGAACTGCTTTCTGACATCACCCCAGAATGCCCTAACGGTATTTGGAAGGATTTACACCACATAATTTATACTTCTCATTTTGGACTCCTGGCCAGAGATTTCTTGTGTCTGTGGTCTTTAATTCCAGTGACTGTAATAGTAGAGAAAAGCACAAGAGGTCACAGATTTTTCATCCAGACACCTTGTGTTGCTGAGGTTTCCAGCCTCTTGTGGATACCCAATTAGATTTTTTTTAGTAATTAAATTAACAGGCCTTTTTTTAATTTAAATTAACAGGTAAGTTAACATGCCTTTTCAGCCCAACTAGACCATACTGCCCAATTACACCCATGTGACCAATTAACCTACTAACCTGTAAGTCTGGAATGTGGGAGGAAACCAGAGCACCAGGAGGAAACCTACACAGTTAGTGGGAGTACATACAAACTCCTTACAGACAGCAGTGGAATTGAACCCAGGCTGCTGGTGCTATAACAGTGTTATGCTAACTGCTATGCTGAAGTTGCAAAATAAGTCTAATTCATTCAGCATAATAGTCATGGCACCTAACATGATCAAAAGTATGTTCAGTGTGAAGACAGTCTTTGTCTCCAAATCAAAGTCAAAATTGAATTTATTGTCATAAGCACAAGTAGATAAGACACAGGAATAGAATTAGTCCATTCAGCCCATTGAGTGTACTCCCTAATTCTTTCATGACTGATTTATTATCCCTCTCAACCCTATTCTTCTGCTTTCTCCCCATAATCTTTGATGCCCTTACTAATCAAGATCCTAACAACCTCGGCTTTAAATATACCCAATGACTTGGCACCAATGCAGGCCTTTCTTTCTCTCTCACACACACACAGAGCAAGTGTCTCTCATTCACACAGTGTAGGCATGTATCTACAGATGCATCACATGCAGCAACATCACAGACACATGGCATCATAGTAGCAGCATTCCCCAAAAAAAACACAAATTTTACAAAAAAGAGCACAACTAAATTAGAACAAAAAAAATGTCCATTTTAGTGCAAAGTGATCAAGTACTTGTACTTTGGGAGGAAAGAACAGCTTAGGACTTACACAATGAATGGTAGGGCACTGAGGAGAGCGGTAGAATAGAAGGATCTGAGAATACAGATTCATAATTTCTTAAAAGCAGCATCATAGTTAAGGTTGTAAAGAAAGCTTTTGGCCCATTGCCTTTCATAAATCAAAGTATTGTGTACAGGAGTTTGGATGTTATGTAAGACAGTTGTGTAAGACATTGGTGAGGCGTCATTTAGAGTATTGTGTGTTGTACTGGTCACCTACCTTCAGGAAAGACCAGTTGATTGAAGGAGTCAGGGAAAATTTACAAGAATGTTGTTGGCTAATCATCGACACCTTCAACCGTTGATTTGTCACATCCTGTAAGGATCAGAAGGTTGTTGGCCTCCAGACTGCAGATCCAATTCTGGTTCCAAAGGCCCTGGACACCCCCAGAGCATTGCCTCTGCTGACTCCCGCTTGGATCTCAATTCAGTTGGATGCTTCATACCATAGATCCCCCTGACTCCAGCCCCTGCTCCAACAGCTGTGAACACCTACAGACTGGTGACACAATTGTTACCATAGAACAGTAATAATAGGCATCCGTTAGTCTCGTGAGACCATGGATTTGCGCCTTGGAAGGTTTCCAGAACGCAGGCCTGGGCAGGGTTGTATGGGAGACCGGCAGTTGCCCAAGCTGTATGCCTTCCCCTCTCCACGCCACCAATGTTATCCAAGGGAAGGGCACTAAGACCCAAGCAGCTTGGCACCGGTGACAACACAGAGCAATGTGTTGTTAAGTGCCTTGCTCAAGGACACAACGCGCTGCCTCAGCTGAGGCTCGAACCAGTGACCTTCAGATCACCAGACCGATGCCTTATCCACTAGGCCATGCGCCAACACTCATAGAAAACTACAGCACAGAAAGTAGGCCATTCAACCCTTCTAGTCTGTGCCGAAACTTTACTCTGCTGGTCCCATTGACCTGCGCCCAGTCCATAACCCTCCAGACCTCTCCCATCCATGTATCTCTTCTTAAAACGTAAGAGTGACCCCGCATTTACCATGTCAAATGGCAGCTCGTTCCACACTCCCACCACTCTCTAAATAAAGAAGTTCCCTACTCACATTTACTCTGTCATAATTTTGTAAACCTCTATCAAATGCCCCCTCATTCTTCTACACTCCAAGAAATAAAGTCCTAACCTGTTCAATTTTTCCCTGTAACTCAACTCCTGAAGACCCGGCAACATCGTAGTAAATCTTCTCTGCTCTCTTTCAACCTTACTGACATCCTTCCTATAGTTAGGTGACCAGAACTTCACACAATACTCCAAATTTGGCCTCACCAATGTCTTATACAACCTCATCATAACATCCCAACTCCTATACTCAGTACTTTGATTTATGAATGCCAGGATGCCAAAAGCGTTCTTTACAACCCTGTCTACCTGTGACACCACTTTCAGGGAATTAGGTATCTGTACTCCCAGATCCCTTTGTTCCTCCACACTCCTCAGTGCCCTACCATTTACTGTGTATGTCCTACCTTGATTTGTCCTTCCAAAATGCAACACTTCACACCTGTCTGCATTAAATTCCATCTGCCATTTTCTGGCCCATTTTTCCAGTTGTCAAAGGCCTTACTAAAGTCCATGTAGACAACATCCGTAGCCTTTCCTTCATCTACTTTCTTGGTAGCCTCCTGGAAAAACTCTACAAAATTCATTAAACAGGATCTACCACGCACAAAGCCATGCTGACTACAGAATCAGCCCCTGGCTGTCCAAATACTCGTATATCCGATCTCTCAGAATACCTTCCAGTAATTTACCTACTACTGATGTAATTACCTGGTTTACTTTTGGAGACTTTTTTAAACAATGGAACATGAGCTACCTTCCAATCCTCTGGCACCACACCTGTGGCTAAGGACATTTTAAATATTTCTGCTAGGGCCCCTGCAATTTCTACACTAGTCTCTCTCAAGGACCAAGGAAATATTATGTCAGGCCCGTGGGATTTATCTATCTTTATTTGCTATAAGGCAGCAAGCACCACCTCCCCTTTAATCTCTATATGTTTCGTGACACTACTATTTGTTTCCCTTCCTTCCATATATGCTATGCCAGTTTCCTGAGTAAATACTGATGCACAAAAAATGTTTAAGATCTCCCCCCTCTCATGAGGCTCCACACGTAGATAACCACTCTGATCTTCTAGGGGACCAATTTTGTCCCTTACTATCCTCTTACTCTTAATATACTTGTAGAAACCCTTTGGGTTTACCTTCACGTTATCTGCCAAAGCAACCTCATGTATTCTTTTTGTCTTCCTGATTTCCTTCTTTAGTATTTTCTTACATTTTCTATATTCTTCAAGTACCTCATTTGTTCTTTGTTGCCTATACCTGCTATACACTTCTCCCTTTTTCTTAACCAGATCGCCAATATCCCTTGAAAACCAAGGTTCCCTATGCCTGTCAACTTTGCCTTTAATCCTGGCAGGAACATGCAAACTCTGCACTCTCAAAATTTCGCCTTTGAAGGCCTTTCACTTACTGAACACATCCTTGCCAGTAAACAACTTATCCCAATCCAATCTTCCTAGATCCTTTCTCATCTCCATAAAATTGGCCCTTCTCCAATTTAGAACCTCAACTCGAGGACCAGACCTGTCCTTATCCAAAATTAACTTGAAACTAATGACATTATGGTCACTGGACCCAAAATGTTCGCCTACACATACTTCTGTCACCTGACCTGTCTGGTTCCCTAATAGGAGATCAAGTATTGCATCCTCTCTCTCAGGTACCTCTATATATTAATTTAGAAAACTTTCCTGAACACATTTGACAAACTCCAAGCCATCTAGCCCTTTCACAGTGTGAGGGTCAAAGTCAGTATGTGGAAAGTTAAAATCCCCTACTGTTACAAATTCCTGTTTTTTACATCGGTCTGCTATCTCCCTATAGATTTGCTCCTCCAGTTCTCTCTGACTACTTGGCGGTTTATAATACAACCCTATTAGTGTGGTCACACCTTTCCCGTTCCTCAGATCCACCCTCTGGGCTGTCCTGTCTACGCACAGCTGTCATACCAACTGGGGTGATGCAGACCCCAGATTCCACTGCCATCATTGCTCATTCCTATGACCCTGAATGCCTTCAGACAGCATATTGTGCAGTCTCAAGCTCCAGCCTGGACCTCAACCGCCAGACTTAACTTGCATTAGGGTCTCCAGACTACTCTTCCCCCACTACCACTCTCCAACCCCTGTCTCTCAGGCTCCACCTTCGCTGAACACCCCAACCCTCCTCTCTGCCCTGGCACCACTAACTCACCTGCCCCTCTCTGATGCTTGCCATGTCTTCACCGTTCCCTCTGACCTACCACTTTCTGAGGCAGAATGTTCTGTCCTCAGCAGGGGCCTTATCTTTGCCCACTTCCTTCTGCCTTCCAGTAAGTTCAGCACCCGCCACAATGCCGAGCTCTTCTTGCACGTGTCTCACTCTGAGCACACTCCTTTTGCAAGAATTCCACACCCCGCACTGATAGCCCCTTCTCCCATTGCCAACCTTCCTCCTCTTAAGAAACACAGAAAACCTACAGCACAATACAGGCCCTTCGGCCCACAAACTTGTGCCGAACATGATCCTACCTTAGAAGTTACAAGGGTTACCCATAGTCCTCTATTTTTCTAAGCTCCATGTACCTATCCAAAAGTCTCCTAAAAGACCCGATCATATCTGCCTCCACTGCCGTTGCAGGCAAGCCATTCCACGCACTCACAACTCTGAAAAAAAATCTTAACCCTGACATCTCCTCTGTACCTGTTCCCAAGCACCTTAAACCTGTGTCTTCTTGTAGCAACCATTTCAGCCCTGGGAAAAAGCCTCTGACTGTCCACAGGATCAATGCCTCTCATCATCTTGTACACCTCTATCAGGTCACCTTTCATCCTCCCTCGCTCCAAGGAGAAAAGGCCAAGTTCACTCAACCTATTCTCATAAGGCATTCTCCCCAATCCAGGCAACATCCTTGTAAATCTCCTCTGCACCCTTTCTATGGCTTCCACATCTTTCCTGTAGTGAGACGACCAGAACTGAGCACAGTACTCCAAGTGGGGTCTGACCAGGGTCCTATATAACTGCAACATTACCTCTCAGCTCCTAAGTTCAATTCCATGATTGATGAAGGCCAATACACCGTATGCCTTCTTAACCACAGAGTCAACCTGCACAGCAGCTTTGAGTGTCCTATGGACTCGGACCCCAAGATTCCACTGATCCTCCACACTGCCAAGAGTCTTACCATTAATACTATATTCTGCCATCATATTTGACCTACCAAAATGAACCACCTCACACTTATCTGGGTTGAACTCCATCTGCCACTTCTCAGCCCAGTTTTGCATCCTATCAATGTCCCACTGTAACCTCTGACAGCCCCCCACACTATCCACAACACCTCCAACCTTTATGTCATCAGCAAACTTACTAACCCATCCCTCCACTTCCTCATCCAGGTCATTTATAAAAATCACGAAGATTAAGGGTCCCAGAACAGATCCCTGAGGCACACCACTGGTCACCAACCTCCATGCAAAATATGACCTGTCTACAGTCATTTTTTGTCTTCTGTGGGCAAGCCAGTTCTGGATCCACAAAGCAATGTCCCCTTGGATCCCATGCGGCCTTACTTTCCCAATAAGCCTTGCATGGGGTACCTTATCAAATGCCTTGCTGAAATCCATATACACTACATCTACTGCTCTTCCTTCATCAATGTGTTTAGTCACATCCTCAAAAAATTCAATCAGGTTCGTAAGGCATGACCTGCCCTTGACAAAGCCACGCTGACTATTTCTAATCATATTATACCACTCCAAATGTTGATAAATCCTGCCTCTCAGGAACTTCTCCATCAACTTACCAACCATTGAAGTAAGACTCACTGGTCTATAATTTCCTGGGCTATCTCTACTCCTTTCTTGAATAAGGGAACAACATCCACAACCCTCCAATCCTCTGGAACCTCTCCCATCCCATTGATGATGCAAAGATCATCGCCAGAGGCTCAGCAATCTCCTCCCTTGCCTCCCACAGTAGCCTGGAGTACATCTCATCTGGTTTCCGTGATTTATCCAACTTGATGCTTTCCAAAAGCTCTAGCACATCCTCTTTCTTAATATCTACATGCTCAAGGTTTTCAGTCTGCTGAAAGTCATCACTACAATCACCAAGATCCTTTTCCGTAGTGAATACTGAACTAAAGTATTCATTAATTGCCCCTGCTATTTCCTCCAGTTCCATACACACTTCCCCACTGTCACACTTGATAGGTCCTATTCTTTCACGTCTTATCCTCTTGCTCTGCACATATTTGTAGAATGCCTTGGGGTTTTCCTTAATCCTGCCCATCAAGACCTTCCAATGGCCCCTTCTGGCTCTCCTAATTTCATTCTTAAGCTCTTTCCTGCTAGCCTTGTAATCTTCTAGATCTCTAACATTACCTAGTTTTTTGAACCTTTCATAAACTTTTCTCCTTGACTAGATTTACAACAGCCTTTGTACACCATGGTTCCTGTACCCTACCACCCTTTCCCTGTCTCAATGGAATGTACCTACGCAGAACTCCGTGCAGAAGGCTCTCCTAATTTCCTTCTTAAACTCCTTCCTGTTAGCCTTATAATCTTCTATATCTCTAACATTACCTACCTCTTTGAACCTTATGTAAGCTTTTCTTCTTGACTAGATTTATTACAGTCTTTGTACACCATGGTTCCTGTACCCTACCATAACTTCCCTGTCTCATTGCAACATACCTATGCAGAACTCCACACAAATATCCCTTGAACATTTGCCACATTTCTTCTGTACCTTTCCATGAGAACATCTGTTCCCAATTTAAACTTCCAAGTTCCTGCCTGATAGCCTCATAATTCCCCTTACTCCAATTAAAGGCTTTTCTAACTTGTCTGTTCCTATCTCTCTCCAGTGCTATTGTAAAGGAGATAGAATTATGATCACTATCTCCAAAATGCTCTCCCACTGGGAGACCTGACACCTGACCAGGTTCATTTCCCAATACCAAATCAAGTACAGACTCTCCTCTTGTAGGCTGATCTACATATTGTGTCAAGAAACCTTCCTGAACACACCTAACAAACTCCACCCCATCTAAACCCCTCGCTCTATGGAGATACCAATCGATATTTGGGAAATCAAAATCTCCCATCATGACAACTCTGTTATTATTACACCTTTCCAGGATCTGTTTCACTATCTGCTCCTCGATATCCCTGTTACTGTTGGGTGGCCTATAAAAAACACCCAGTAGAGTTATTGACCCCTTCCTGTTCCTATCCTCCACCCACAGAGACTCCGTAGACAATTCCTCCATGACATCCATCTGTATGGTTACAGGAAGTAACCATTCCTGTCCCTGAGCCCTCCAAGTCTCTGTAATGGCCACCACATCATAGCTCCAAGTACTGATCCACGCTCTAAGCTCATCCACTTCGTTCATAATACTCCTTGCGTTAAAATAGACACATCTCAAACCATCGCTTTGAGCACTTCCCTTCTCTATCACCTGCCTACCCTCCCTCACACACTGTCTCCAAGCTTTCTCTATTTGCAAGCTAACCTCCTCTTCCCCAGTCTCTTCAGTTCAGTTCCCCCCCCCCCAGAAATTCTAGTTTAAGCTCTCCCCAGTAGCTGTAGCAAACCTCTTTGCCAGGATATTGGTCCCCCTGGGATTCAAGTGCAACCCGTCCTTTTTGTACAGGTCACACCTGCCCCAAAAGAGGTCCCAATGATCCAGAAATCTGAATCCCTGCCCCCTGCTCCAATCCTTCAGCCACGCATTTATCTTCCACCTCATTCTATTCCTATACTCACTGTCACGTAGTACAGGCAGTAATCCAGAGATTACTACCTTTACAGTCCTGCTTCTCAACTTCCTTCCTAACTCCTCTTCTTGGACACCCACTTGTTCTTTGCTGCTTTGGATTTTTACATCTCAAATTGCTGATGAGACATCAACCGTCTTGACTTCAGCACTCCTCTCTCCTCCTTGAACCTTACCCCCTCTGAATGTGCTGCCCTCCACTCTCTTGAACCAACCTCACCATCAAACCTGTAGACAAAGGGGGTGCTGTTGTAGTGTGATGCACTAACCTCTACCTTGCTGAGGCTAGGTGGCAATTCTCAGACCCTCCTCACACCTACCCCTTAAAGAGGTCCCCGCTCCAGAACATCAGAAAACTGTCTCCAACACCATCATTGACCTCATCTACTCTGAAGAACTCCCATCCACTGCCAGCAAACTCATAGTTCCCTGACCCGCACTGCTCGCTTCTACCTCCTACCCAGATCCACAAACCTGGCTTTCCAGGTAGGCCAATTGACTCCACCTGCTCCTGTCCCACTGAACTCATGTCTTCATACCTCGACTTCATTCTAGGTTCAGTCCTTTCTCACTTACATCCGTGTCACTTCTCATGCTCGCTTTCTCCTCAGTAACTTCCAATTCCCCGGCCATAACCACCTCATTTTCACCATGCATGTCTGGTCCATATGCACTTCTATTCCCCCATCAAGAAAATCTTAAAGCTCTCTGTTTCTTTCTCAGTAAAGAAACCTACCAGTTCTTCTCCACCGTCACCCTCCTCTGGCAGATCTAATCTCCACCCTCACCAATTTTCTGAAGTTCCTTTGGCTCCCCCCACTTTCTCCAGACTCGAGAAGTAGCCATGGACACCCACATGGGCCCCAGCTATGCCTGCCTCTTTGCTGGCCACTTAGGATAGGCCATGTTCCAACCCTTCCCCGGTAATACTCCCCAACTCTTCCCCTGCTACTTTGATGACTGCACTGGTGCTGCTTCATGCACTCGTGCTGAGGTTATCAATTTTATCAACTTTGCCTCTTACTTCTCCCCTCCTCTTAAATTCACTTGGTCCATTTCTGAGACCTCTCTCCCTTTTCTCAATTTCTCTGTCTCCACCTCAGAAACAAACTGTCGACCGATATCTTTTATAAACCCACCGATTCCCACGGTTATCTTGACTATAACTTTTCCCACCCTGTCTCCTGTAGAAACACTATTCCATATAACAATTACAGCACAGAAACAGAAACACAGAAATTATTCCCTTTTCTCAGTTCCTTCATTTCTGCTGCATTTGTTCTCAGGATGAGGCTTTCCTTTCCAGGACATCGGAGGTGTGCTCCTTCTTATAACCATATAACAATTACAGCACGGAATCAGGCCATCTCGGCCCTTCTAGTCCATGCCGAACGCTTACTCTCACCTAGTCCCACTGTCCCGCACTCAGCCCATAACCCTCCATTCCTTTCCTGTCCATATACCTATCCAATTTTACTTTAAATGACAATACCGAACCTGCCTCTACCACTTCTACTGGAAGCTTGTTCCACACAGCTACCACTCTCTGAGTAAAGAAATTCCCCATCGTGTTACCCTTAAACTTTTGCCCCCTAATTCTCAACTCATGTCCTCTTCTTCAAAGAACAGGGTTTCCCTTCCTCCACCATTGATGCTGCTCTCAACCACATCTCCTCCATTTCCTGAACATTTACACTCACCCCATCTTCTTGCCACCTCAGCAGTGATAGAGTTCCTATTCTGCACCCAAAGTATCATCCTCCACTGCTTACCCCATTTTCAAAGGGATCCTACCACCAAACATATCTGTACCTGCCCCCCCCCCCCACTTTCTTCAGGGATCATTCCTGCTGTGAATCCCTTGTCTATTTGTCCCTCCCCACTAATCTCCCTCCTGGCACTTATCCCTGCAGACAGCCCAAGTGCTCCACCTGCCCATTCACCTCCATTCAGAGCCCCAAACAGTCCTTCCAGGTGAGGTAACCCTTCACCTGTGAATCTGCTGGAGTTGTCTATTGTGTCTGGTGTTCCTGATGCAGGCTCCTCTACATTGGTGAGGCCTGTCATAAATTGGTGGACCGCTTCGTCAAGCACCTCCGCTCCATCCGCCATAAGTGGAACTTCGCAGTGGCCAAACATTTTAATTCCCATTCTGACATGTCAATCCATGGCCTCCTCCTGTGCCAAGATCTATATCTTGTGTTCTGTCTGGGTATCCTCCAACTTAATGGCATGAATATTGATTTCTTCTTCCAGTAAAAACACTTTTCCCACCCCCTCCCCTCTTCTTCTATTCCACAACCTGGCCTTTTTTTTCCTTTTCTCACCTGCCTATCACCTCCCCTTGGGTCCCCTCCTCCTTTCTTTTCTCCTGTGGTCTGCTCTCCTTTCCTATCTGATTCCTTCTTCTCCAGCCCTTTATCCTTCCTACCTACGTGGCTTCATCTCTCACTTTCTAGCTATCCTTCTTCCCCCATCTTTTTATTCTGGTTTCTCCTCCTTCCTTTTCAGACCGGAAGAAGTGTCTTGAACTGAAATGTCAACTGTTTATTCATTTCCATAGATGCTGCCTGACCTGCTGAGTTCCCCCAACATTTTGTGTGTGTTACTCGGGATTTCCAGCATCTGCAAAACCTTTTGTGTTTGTGCTGTTGCTGGGACTTGAGGATCTGAGTTATAGGGAAAAGTGGAATAGGTTAGAACTTTTTGCCCCTGGAGTGTATGAGAATGAGGAGAGAAGGAAGATATGATGGAAGTATACAAAATTGTGGGGAGTATAGATTGGGCAAATGCAAGCAGGCTTTATTCATTGCTCGGTTGGGTAAGATTTGAAGTAGAGGTCATAGGTTCGGGGAGAACGGAGGACATCGGGGGGACCTTTTCGCTCAGAGGGTGGTGAGAGTGTGGAACAAGCTGCCAGCAGAAGTGGCAGATGCAGGTTTGATCTAAAAATTAAAGAGAGGTTTGGATAAGTACATGGATGGGAGGAGTATGGAAGGCTGTGATTCGGCTGCAGGCAATGGAATAACAGTTCAGCAGGGACTGGATAGACCAAAGAGCTTCTGTTTCTGTACTGTAGTGTCCTATGGCTGTCCAGTAGTCATGGTGTTCACAAGGATTGTGGGTCATATCAGTGCTGTCAAGGTCAAAAACATCAACAGTTGGTATGGTGGGTAAGGTCTGATTGCAACCAACTTTGCTTTAGAATATGGGAGAAAACTGGAGTTCCTGAAGGAAGGTGCCCAGTCCAAGTGACGATGTACCCAGAACCCAGAACGTCACAGGAAAGTACAGGCACTTTAGCCCATGATGTTGTGCTGGCCTTTTAACCCACTCCAACATCAATCTGATGGCTCTCTTTGCATGGACCTCCATTTTTTTTCACCCATGTGCCTATCTTAAATGTCCCTAATGTATCTGCTTCCACTACTGCCCCAGTCAATATGCTCCATGCATCATATCACCCTGTGTAAAATAAACCTACCTCTGACACCCACTTATACCTTCCTCCAATTACCTTAAAATTATGCCCCCTTGTATTATCCATTTCCATACTGGGAATAAGTCTCTGGCTTTCCACTCGATCTGTGCCTCTTACATCTTGTACATCTTTATCAAGTCACGACTCATCCTCCATTGCTTCAACGAAATAGCCCTAGCTCACTCAACCTACCCTCATAAGACATGCTCTCTAATCCGGGCAGCATTCTGGTAAATCTCCTCTGCACCCTCTCTAAAGTTTCCACATCCTTACTATTTTGAGGCCACTATAACTAAACACAGTACTCCAAGTGCAGACTAACCGGAGTTTATAGAGCTGCAACATTACCTTGCCACTCTTGATCTCAATCCGCCCCCCCCCAGCTCATGAAAGCCAACGCACCATACACCTTCTTAACTGCCCTATCAACTCACACTGCAACTTTGAAGCAGCTATGGACATGGACCCTCTGTCTCTCCACACTGTTAACCTACCATTAACCTAATACTCTGCCTTCCAGTTCCACCTTCTGAGGTGTATCACTGCACAGCTCTGCAGGCTGAACTCCATCTGCCACTCCTCAGCCCAGCTCTGTATCCTTTCAATGTCTTGTAACCTTTTACACTATCCACACCGCCAATCTTCATGTCATCTGCAAATTTACTAACCCACTCTTCTATTTTCACATCTGTCATTTATAAAAAAAAATCATTAAGAGCAGGGTCGAAGATCAGATCCCTGTGAAACACCACTGACCACCGACCTCTAGCAAAATACCTCCATCTATTGCCACCCTCTGCATTCTAAGGGCAAGTCAATTCTGAATAAACACTGCCAGGTTTCCTTGGATCTGATGCCCCCTGACTTCCT
Source organism: Hypanus sabinus (assembly GCF_030144855.1). Classification (NCBI taxonomy): domain Eukaryota; kingdom Metazoa; phylum Chordata; class Chondrichthyes; order Myliobatiformes; family Dasyatidae; genus Hypanus; species Hypanus sabinus. The sequence continues at coordinate 103,533,177 of NC_082717.1, read as the reverse complement.
GAACTTTCAGCAGACTTGAGGTCACAAGGAGCCATTGGTTTGTGTATTGTGGTAACGAGGAGTAGTGAGTGGGACTAGTTGGGACATTCAGTGAGATAAAAGGTGCGTGGTAATCAAGCACTAGGTCGGGGCCAATCAAAATGTTAGCTTTAAGCAGAGCCACCGTTGTTGGAGTGGGAGATCTGAGACTTTGTCTCAAAAGGCTTCGGTGAGACGAGGCCATTATGTGAGCAGACCAGTGGAGGAGTCCAGGACCCGAAGCTTTGGCTCAAGGGACTTCAGCAGAGAGGCGCAGGTGAGGAGCAGGTAAGCCCAGGTGCGCTTTTGAATTATTTTTATATATTTATTAGTTTTATAAAGATTAATTTGGTAAAAGATATCAAATTACAGTAAATTATATAAAATAGGAATGGAGAATTAATTGTTGTAGTGGCATGATATGGGAGCCAGAGAACTCCACTGTGGTTCCAGGTGACCACACCTGCAGCAAGTGTGTTGGCTGCTCAAGAGACCTAGGCTTAACGTTGCTGGCCTGGAACCTAAGGTGCAAACACTGTGATGCATAAGGGATGGGGAGAGTTACCGAGACACTGTGTTTCAGGAGCCAATCGCACCTGGTAGATAAACGATTTCAAGTTTGGTCTGTGGCCAGGGACAGAAGGGTGTGATTGCAAGTGGGATCCAAATGGTAGTAATGCCTTTGAGCTTGCCCAGCAGGTCTGAGATTATTGTGTCTGTGAGGATGAGAATATGGCTGTAGAAAGGATGAGCAACTGAACCGTGGCACTGTGGGGGAAGAGAAGAGGAATATAGTTGTAATTGGGGGATAGCATAGTGAGGGAAATAGTCACAGTTCTCTGTCATAATGATTGAGAGTCCCGAAGGCTGTGTTGTCTGCCTGATGTCCAGGTTCAGGGCATCTCATCTAACCTGCAGAGGAATTCGGAGCGGGAGGGGAAAGATCCAGTTGTCATCGTCCATGTGCTTAAGAAGAAAAAGGAAAGAGGTCCTGATGAGGGAACTAAAGCAGCTAGGGAGTAAATTAGAATGTAGAACCAAGGAAAGGTAATAACTCTGGATTGTTACTTAGCCACATAGACTGGCATAGGGTTAATAAGATCAGAGAACGAAATGCATGGCTGAAGGGTTAGTTCAAGAGAAGTAGATTTGAATTTGTTGGACATTGGCACCAGTATTGGGAAAGAGGAAACTTTTCTAATGGGATGGGCTCCACTCGAAGTATGCTGGGACCAGGATCCTGGCAAGTGGCATAACTGGGGCTCAGTACCGCTGGTTAGAATCATATGGGAGCTAATGTATCCCCACAAACCCAGAAGTGAAGGCTCGGTTCACTAGACTGCTTCCAGAGATAGCAGGTTTACTACGTGAGAAGAGATTAAGTACACTGGATCAGTATTTTCTACCGTTTAGAAAGAATGTGGGAAGATCTCATTAAATATACAGAATTATTTAAAGACTTGACAGATTTGATGCAGAGAAGGTTTCTGCTGCCTCAGAGTTTAAGGCCAGGACAAGGATGGAGATGAGGAGAGAATTCCTCATCCAGGGGTGATCACGAACCCTTACCTTGGTAAGGGTTCTTTACCTTGGAGGCTGTGCTGGTTCTGCCATTGTGTTCATTCAAAAGAGATGGATGCATTTCTGTTTTATTTGAGGATCAAATGACACAGAGGTAGTGCTGAGGTAGAAGAGCAGCCAGGAGCCTCATAACAAGCAGAGTAGGTTCAAAGTACCAATATACCTTCTCCTGCTCCTTTTCCTTATGTACAAGAAAAAGAGCAAGCTGGGTGAGCTCTAATCAGTACTTCTGAGTGGATTTTGAAACAATATCAGCTGTATTTATTCATTTGTTGCATGAACATTGAAACACAGTGAAATGTGTCCTTTCGGTTAGATCAAATCAGTGAGATTTGTGCTGGGGGAGCCTACAAGTGCCCCTTCCACCCCCACCAACATAGCATGCCCACAACTCACTCACCCTAACCATACATCATTTGGGAGCCCCTGGAGTTTACCCACATGGTCACCGGGAGAACGTCCAAACTCCTTACAGACAGTAGCAGGAATTGTACCCCAACCTATAAAGCATTACACTAATTGCTTCACTACCATGCTGCTCCCATTTAGTATTATTCAAATAAACTGAGAAGTTTAATAATTTTGTCATAAACACCAAACCACTGCGCTCAACATCATATGCAAAGTTCCTTTGCAGTTCTATTTTCAGAGGGGCTGCAGTTACTTAAGTCGGACAGCTCAGAAGTCAGTCAGCTTGCCATCCAGCCAATCACACTCATAAAGTTCCTAGGACAGCAAGCGCTGTTATTAAGAGTTTTCACCATTCTGTATCTCTTGTCAGGAAAACCATCCTGAATGCCAGAACCCCTGACCAAATGAAAGTAGTTCCAGAACGCACTGCACCACCTCTTTAAATATGTGCATCCTGTGAATGAATTTAGAAAAACTGGAACACATCAGCATCAAAAGATCAATAGTGAACAGGAAGACAGTCCATTGATTGTCTGCAAAGAAATGTTGAACAGATAAAGCAATGCCCTAGAAATTTAAATCAGGTCTCCCTTTAAACTATGCTCCTAATTAACATTATTCAAATAAAGTGAAAACGTGATCATTTTATCATAAACACCATGGGATTGCTTTGAATATTATCATCCAGACCAACATTCATAAGCATGAAAGAGCAATTATCCCTTATGGCCTCAGCCTTGTAATAAATGAAGACTGATCACAGTGTTAACTTGAGTGACTTCAAATTAAAAGGAAGTTGGTATTACCCAAAGGAAGAGACACATTTATGTGTAAATTGGGAAAGGATTTATCTCAGTCAGAGGAAAGATTGACAATTACTTTGGAAAACCATTCACACTAAAGTCAATTGACATAAGAAATGTCTGACTGACTCCAGTGCTAACAGTCTGCAGGTTGAATAATTAGGGTCATAAAATAATTGTTTCCTTCCATCCTAGAGGAGCAAATGGGAATTACATATGCAGCATGCTATCCTGTTCTACATCTTAATAATCCTGATCAGTCTCTCAAAGGAGATTTTTTTAACTGCTTCCTGAATATAATCAGCAACTGGGTACTTCCAAACGGTGATAAAAATTCCAGACGCTGCATAAACTACGTATATTCTTGCCTGCAAATCAGCTCCAGTGATTAACCTCTCTGTCCAATGGAGGCTTTTATTGGAGTCACAAGTGACCGTAACTGCTGGGACTTGGATTAACAAACCATCTGCTGCAACTCAGCAAGTCCAGCGGTATTTGAAGATCTAGGTCGAAACACTGGATCTGGATTCTATACAACCACACAGATGCTGCTCGACCTGTTGAGTTCCTTCAGCAGGTTGTTTGGAGTGGCAAGCAGCAGCACAGAGACCATTCACACTGTCACTCCACATTTTCTCACCAATTCCTTCTCCCTGGCCCAGTGGAGCAGATGACCTCCCATCTCCATTGTCCAAAGTTGATGGAGTTCATTAATGTTCCTGTAATCCATTGTATCCATTGTCAAAGCAAGAGGGGGAGAGGGAAGAAGTAAAGGCATCTCGGAGAGAAGCCGCTTTTTTTAACTGGTCGGGGAAAAGAGGCTAGAGTGCACAGGCGTGTGACATAGCACACCAAGGTTTAAAAAAAGACCACCATATACAGCGGCCATTGTCATAGCGACCATCGTCGGAGTGGACTGAGGCAGAGTGGGACGGCTTCGCCAAGAACGGGCAGACGCGAGGTCTGAACAGGGCACGACTGCGCAGGCGTGTGAAAGTGAGGCAGCGGGAGAATTTAAAAAGCGAGCAGAGGCTGAGGACGAGCTTCGCTCCGAGTGAGGTAAGGCGGAGTAAGCTCCTTTAATGAATTTAATTACCTTAGGAGTAGGTAATGGAGGCAGCAGTTAGGGCAGTTGAGTGCTCCGTTTGCAGTATGTGGGAAGTCAGGGCAAGTGCAATTGTCCCTGATGACTACACCTGCAAAAGGAGCAACCAGCTGCAGCTCCTGACAAACCGAGTGAGGGAACTGGAGCTGGAGCTGGATGAACTTCGGATCATTCGGGAGGCAGAGGCAGAAATAGACAGGAGTTTCAGGGAGATAGTCACCCCTAGGAGTCAGGAGACAGGTAGTTGGGTGACTGTCAGGAGACGGAAGGGGAATAGACAGGAAGAGCAGAGACCCCTGTGGCCGTTCCCATCAACAATAAGTATACCGTTTTGGATACTGTTGGAGGGGACGACCTACCAGGGACAAGTTACAGTGGTTGTGTCTCTGGCACCGAGACTGGACCCTCAGCTCAAGAAGGGAAGGAGGGAAAAGAGGAGAGCAGTAGTGATAAGGGATTCAATAGTTAGGGGGAAGGATAGGAGGTTCTGTGGAAGAGATTGAGAATCCCGGATGGTCTGTTGCCTCCCTGGTGCCAGGGTCCGCAATATCTTGGATCGAGTTCTCAGTATTCTCAAGAGGGAGGGTGAGCAGCCGGATGTCGTGGTCCATGTAGGGACCAATGATGTGGATAGAAAGAGTGAGGAGGTCCTGAAAGGTGAGTTTAGGGAGCTAGGTGCCAAGTTAAAGGACAGGACCTCCAGGATAGCAACCTCAGGATTGCTACCAGTGCCACGTGCAGGTGGGTTTAGAAATAGTAAGATAGTGCAGATCAACACGTGGCTGAAGACATGGTGCAGGAGGGAGGGCTTCAGATTTATAGATAATTGGGCAGTTTTCCAGGGAAAGTGGGACCTGTTCCGGCGGGACAGTTTACATCTGAACTGGATGGGGACAAATATTCTTGCAGGTAGGTTTGCTAGAGAGGCTCCAATGGATTTAAGCTAGATACAGGGGGGAGGAGAACCAAAGTGTAGGAACAGATGTATGCGAGAAGGAAGAAAAAGAAAATAGTAAGGTTGTTTGCACCGTTAGAGATAAACAGAGAGGAAGAGATGGAGAATTTCTTAAACGCATCTATTTTAACGATGGAGCATTGTAAGAAAGGTGGATGAGCTTAGAGCATGGATTGATACCTGGAAATATGATGTTGTAGCTGTTAGTGAAACATGGTGCAGGAGGGGTGTGATTGGCAACTAAATGTTCCTGGATTTCATTGCTTCAGGTGGGATAGAATCGGAGGGACAAGAGGGGGAGGTGTTGCGTTGCTTGTCAGAGAAAATATTACAGCGGTGCTCTGGCAGGATAGATTAGAGGGCTCGTCTAGGGAGACTGTTTGGGAGGAATTGAAGAATGGGAGAGGTGCAGTAACACTTATAGGGGTGTATTATAGACCACCTAATGGGGAGCGAGAATTGGAGGAGCAAATTTGTAAGGCAATAGCAGATATTTGTAGTAAGCACAGGGTTGTGATTGTGGGAGATTTTAGTTTTCCACACATAGACTGGGAAGCCCATACTGTAAAAGGGATGGATGGTTTGGAGTTTGTAAAATGTGTGCAGGATAGGTTTTTGCAGCAATACTTAGAGGCACCAACTAGAGAAGGGGCAGTGTTGGATCTTCTGTTAGGGAATGAGATAAGTCAGGCGATGGAGGTATGTGTCAGGGAGCACTTTGGGTCCATTGATCACAATGCCATTAGTTTCAATATAATTATGGAGAAGGATAGGACTGGACCCAGGGTTAAGATTTTTGATTGGAGAAAGACTAACTTTGAGGAGATGCGAAAACATTTAGAAGGAATGGATTGGGACAATTTGTTTTATGGGAAGGATATAATAGAGAAATGGAGGTCATTTAAAGGTGAAATTTTGAGGGTACCGAATCTTTATATTCCTGTTACATTGAAAGGAAAGGTTAAAAGTTTGAGAGAGCCATGGTTTTCAAGGGATACTGGAAACTTGGTTTGGAAAAAGAGAGATATCTACAATAAATATAGGCAGCATGGAGTAAATGAGGTGCTCGAGGAATATAAAGAATGTAAAAAGAATCTTAAGAAAAATTAGAAAAGCTAAAAGAAGGTACGAGGTTGCTTTGGCAAGTAAGGTGAAAATAAATCCAAAGAGTTTCTACAATTATATTAATAGCAAAAGGATAGTGAGGGATAAAATAGGTCCCTTAGAGAATCAGAGTGGACAGCTATGTGTGGAGCCAAAGGAGATAGGGGAGATTTTGAACAATTTCTTTTCTTCGGTATTCACTAAGGAGAAGGATATTGAATAGTGTAAGCTAAGGGAAACAAGTAGGGAAGTTATGGAAACTATGACGATTAAAGAGGAGGAAGTACTGGTGCCTTTAAGGAATATAAAAGTGGATAAATCTCCCAGTACTGACAGGATATTCCCTAGGACCTTGAGGGAAGTTAGTGTAGAAATAGTAGGGGCTCTGACAGAAATATTTCAAATGTCATTAGAAACAGGGATGGTGCCAGAGGATTGGCGTGTTGCTCATGTGGTTCCATTGTTTAAAAAGGGTTGTGAGTGTAAACCTAGCAATTATCGGCCTGTAAGTTTGACGTCAGTGGTGGGTAAATAAATGGAAAGTATTCTTAGAGATGTTATATATAATTATCTGGATAGACAGGGTCTGATTAGGAACAGTCAACATGAATTTGTGCGTGGAAGGTCATGTTTGACAAATCTTATTGAATTTTTTGAAGAGGCTATGAGGAAAGTTGACAAGGGTAAAGCAGTGGATGTTGTCTATATGGATTTCAGTAAGGCCTTTGACAAGGCTCCGCACAGAAGGTTAGTTAGGAAGGTTCAATCTTTAGGTGCTAATATTGAAATAGTAAAATAGATTCAACAGTGGCTGGATGGGAGATGCCAGAGAGTAGTGGTGGATAATTGTTTGTCAGGTTGGAGGCCGATGATTAGTGGTGTGCCTCAGGGATCTGTACTGGGTCCAGTGTTGTTTGTCATATACATTAGTGATCTGGATGATGGGGTGGTAAATTGGATTAGTAAGTATGCAGATGATACTAAGATAGATGACATTGTGGATCATGAAGTAGGTTTTCAAAGCCTGCAGAGAGATTTAAGCCAGTTAGAAGAGTGGGCTGAAAGATGGCAGATGGAGTTTAATGTTGATAAGTGTGAGGTGCTACGTTTTGATAGGAATAATCCAAATAGGACATACATAGTAAATATAAAATCGACGGTGAAACGGGTTCGACCTTGTTTAATCCTTATTCGGAAGGATTTCGTTGACTGTTCTCGTGTTAATCTCTGCGGGATAGCAGAAAAGATTGAGGACAGTGTGATAAAGGAAAGGTCAGTGCCTTTAAGCCGTTACGTTTCGTAAATTCTTCGTGGGAAAAAGTTCGACTTCGGGGACTGAAGCAAAGCAACGTGAAAGAGAATTTAAATCGTCTTAAAAAGTCTCTCCCTTAAATGGACCGTGAGCATTTCGAACTTTTGGCAATACTACTTTAAAGAACTGTTTTTGCAACATCGCTTTAAGATCTGTTTGAGCTGCATCGCTTTAAGAACTGTTCAAGCTGCCACACAGCAGCTGATTTCCGGTTACGTTAGTGTTTGTTTACTTTTGGGGGGTTTGTTTTCAGTGTTTAATAAACGTGTTATTTGTTATATAGACCCTTGCCTAACTCATATATTTATTGTTGCCTGAATACATAACAACTGTTTTATTATAATGGTCCCTTTTTGTTTTTTTCTTCCTTTTCTCTAATAATTCCAAGGTTAAGTTAACATTCTTAAATATACCTTCTTTATAATTGTATGCAGTGTACGATCTGTTATTTCTTGCTGACGGGCGATTGTGGGGGGGTGGCTGTAAGTTACACAGCATTCACACAAACCAGGGTTTAAGTGGGTGAGGCATCCCAACCTCACGGGTTTGGCAGGACCAAAGTCCTAGACGTACAGAGCCCAAGAAAGATGGGTTTCTCGCCGCGGAGTCCAGTGGCCGCTAGCAAAGGGCTAACGAGCTGCATTTCCAGACACCCCCCCAGTAAAAAGAGGTTTCGCAATATTGTATCAAGACATTTTACAGGAGAATGTCAGGATAGCAGTCTGTCATCTGAAGCTGAGTACAGGGCTACGGTGAGAAACTTTGTCACATGGTGTGAGCAGAATCATCTGCTGCTTAATGTGAAAAAGACTAAGGAGCTGGTGGTGGACCTGAGGAGGGCTAAGGCACCGGTGACCCCTGTTTCCATCCAAGGGGTCAGTGTGGACATGGTGGAGGATTACAAATACCTGGGGATACGAATTGACAATAAACTGGACTGGTCAAGGAACACTGAGGCTGTCTACAAGAAGGGTCAGAGCCGTCTCTATTTCCTGAGGAGACTGAGGTCCTTTAACATCTGCCAGACAATGCTGAGGATGTTCTACAAGTCTGTGGTGGCCAGTGCTATCATGTTTGCTGTTGTGTGCTGGGGCAGCAGGCTGAGGGTAGCAGACACCAACAGAATCAACAAACTCATTCGTAAGGCCAGTGATGTTGTGGGGGTGGAACTGGACTCTCTGACAGTGGTGTCTGAAAAGAGGATGCTGTCCAAGTTGCATGCCATCTTGGACAATGACTCTCATCCATTCCATAATGTACTGGTTAGGCACAGGAGTACATTCAGCCAGACGTTAAATTATATAAAAAGATGTTATAAAAAGACATTAAATGTATAGGACGTTAAATTGTTAATTTAACAATTAACTATTTAAAAGAAACAAATATATAAAATCTATAACATACACAATATACATAGTATTATCATATAGCACCTTACAAATTACTATACAGTAGGAGTGTTACAACTGTGAAAATATCACTCCATAAAAAAAATTACATTGTACATTCAACATCTGGTTAAACAGTCAGCAATCACATTATCTTTGCCTTTAATATGAGTTATCAAAATATTATAGTCCTGTAACATTAAACTCCAGTTTAGTAACCTTCTATTTTTGTTTTTCATCTCACTCAGAAACACTAATGGATTATGTTCGGTGTAAACTATGAGTGGTTTTTGAGTTGTACAAACATACACATCAAAATGTTGTAAGGCCAAAACAAGGGATAATAATTCCTTTTCTATAATTGAATAGTTTCTTTGATGCTTATTAAATTTCTTGGAAAAGTCTACTGGGTGATCAACCTCGTCACCTCATTTCTTTGCAGTAATACTGCTCTTGCAGCCTCATCACTAGCATCTACAGCTAATGAAAATGGTTTTTCAAGGTCAGGTGCCCTGAGCACAGGTTGATGACATATCATAGTTTTCAATTTCTCAAATGCCTCCTGACAAAGCACTGTCCACACAAACTTCTCATTTTGCTTCAAGAGGTTAGTTAATGGAAGGGCAATATTAGCAAAATTCTTACAAAATTTTTGGTAATATCCTACCATTCCCAAGAATCTTCTGAGAGTTTTTTTCCCAGTTGGAGTGGGAACCTCTAAAATTGCCCGAATTTTTGCCTGAACAGGAGCTAACTTACCTCGACCCACAACATAACCAAGGTAAGTCACAGTGGCATGACCAAATTCACTTTTAGCTAAATTAATAGTTAAGTTAGCTTTTGTAAGCCTTTCAAATAGTTTCTCCACCGCGTAATGTGTGCTTCCCAAGTATCATTTCCTGTAACTAAATCATCAATATAGGCATCTGTATCTTTTAACCCATGAATCACAGAATTAAACATCCACTGAAAAGTACCTGGGGCATTCTTCATCCCAAATGGAAGAACATTATATTCATATAACCCAGATGGGGTTACAAATGCAGAAATCTCTCTACCTCTATCCGTCAATGGAACACACTAATACCTTTTTAACAAATCAATCTTTGTAAGGAACTTAAAAACAGAACATATCCCGGACGACGAGCCCCTAATTGTTATGATACAGCAACAATGAATAGAGAATTGAGACAGGATTTTTATAAACAAACATTTATTTAAACTTTGCTCAATAAAAATGAAAAGTAAACAAGCGACTAACTTAACCAGAAGATAACTGCTATACGGCAACTTAAACAGTTCTTAAAGCGATAGATGTGAAAGTCCAAATGATTTGTACAGTCAATTAGGAGAGACTTTCCTGAGGTAACAAATTCCTCAACGTGACGTTACTGCTGATCCCAGCTGAAATATGCCTTGCCCAAAGTATTCAGGATGAAGGAAGTAAAAATGGCTTGAAGGAACTGACCTTTGTCTTGGTAAATATCGTTGCCCCAACCCTTTCTGCCCTTACAAGACAGGGGTTTTCTCAGATGCAGGTTTCTAATTCCGGAAAGAAAATCCAATTAGGTCAATCCTGCATTACCACCGACAACACCAACTTTACTCGATCCTTCGGGTTTCCGTACTTTGGTAAATCTTCACTCTCCAATACTTGGACTTTAAAATTAAATCAAAGATACATCAAACACAACTGGCAGTGATTTTCAAAACTGCAGGCACAACGACAATGTACCTTACAGTAAGAATTAAAACTCCACTTTAAAACAAAGCTGCGTCATGAAACCAAATACGCAGCATGACGGAGTAACAGACAACTTAAACAATGTCCCAACAAAAACTCCTGCGTCACAACAGGCTTTCCCTGTTTTATACCTGTCGAAAACAGACTGTCACATGACCTCACACTGGCGGGAAAATTACATCATGTGACCTCATACTGGCGGGAAAATACATCACCCCACCATCACAAGACCATTACATCACGCTCACCAGATACTCAATTACATCATGGTCATGAGACAGTCACAAGATACCCACAGGGTATGTAACAGAGGAACCAAATGCCTATCGTTTCTAATGTTCCTACATTATGTACAATCACCCTTCATAGTTTGAGGTTCCTCTCATTCTCAGCAAGTCTCAGTTGAGTCTACAACCCTCCTCTACCTTTCTGAACACCCCTCTCTTTACCTCCTGCTCTCTCATATGTTGCTACAGCCAGTGAGCAGCCGACTATTGAGGCCGAGACTTCTTTTCTCAGTACCAGTCTCACTGTAGCCGTCCTGCCTGGACACCTACAGGGAGCAAGAGAATAGCGCCAAAGTATCCAAACTGAGCAGCAATGTTCAGAACAAGAGCAACGAACCTTCTCCAAGGCTCCAAGGACCGAAGAATCAGCACTGCCAAGCCAGGAGCACAGAACCAGATTCTGGTTTATTATCACCAACATATATCATTAAAATTGTTTTGTTCAGTACGAGACATTAAAATTGCTAGAAGTTTCAATATAAATAAACAGCACAAAAGACTCATAACAAGGTAGTGTTCTTATGTTTGTGAGCAATTCAGAAATCTAATAGTGGAAGGGAAGAAACACTTGGTAAAACAATGGGTCTCTCGGCTGCTGTACTTCCTCCACCATGGTAGTAACATGAAGAGGGCATGTCCTGGATAGTGAGGGTCCTCAGTGATGGATGTCACCTTCTTGATGCACCAACACTTGGTGATGCCCATAGTGGTGGGGACGTTTGGGCATGGAATGGAGCTCGCTAAGTCTACAACCCTCTGCAGTCTATGCGTCACTCACCAACACACACCGGGGGGGATTCGCAAGGTCCAGTATACCCATCAACCTGCATATCTTTAGTACTGTAGGAAGAAAGTGGAGCAGCCGGAGGAAACCCACGTGGTCACGGGGAGAACATACAAACTCCACATGGGCAGCACCCAAGGTTAGGACTGAATTTGGGTAGCTGGTGCTGAGAGATAGCTGAGCCACGGTGCTGCACCAGAGTAAGTTAGAAGCAGTCACGTCACCAAATAATGCCATTCATAAAAGATTCCCCATTTATCCAGACCTCTTTTACACACAGTAAGGCAGCCAGAGGATGCAAGAAACCTTTATGCCAATAACTTCATTAGTATCTGTTTTGGAGTTTGGGGATGATGACATGAATGTACATTTGCCCAACCTATATGGTCTGATGTCCGAGGAAACTTGTTCTTCTAAACTTCTGAGCATTGGTCAGTGTAGGCCAGGACATTGCTGGCACTTACCACACCCCTATAGGGCTGCTCCCCCATTTCCTCGAGTGATTTATAGGTAGCTGTGATTTATAGGTAGATCAGAAGGTGGAGGTGTGCCATGCTGTGTGGTTTGCAGAGCTGTAGTGTCATTTTTTTCTTTCAAAGCTTGCATAAAGGCTGTGAGCTCAGTGGAGAGTGAAGCATCACTGCCATTGATGCTGTTGGATTTCACCTCAAGAGACGACATCCATCATTAAGGATCCTCACCATCCAGGACATGCCTTCTTCTCATTACTACCATCAAGGAGCCTGAAGACCCACACAATGTTTTATGAATAGCTTCTTCCCCTCTGTGATCGCATTTCCGAGGGGTCCACGAATACTACCTCTGTACTCTTTTTGTCATGTTGCACCATTTATTGATGTCATTTCTAGTGATCTTCTATCTTTGCAATGCATCGCTGCCACAAGACAGCAAATTCTGCAATCTTCACCCTTCCTTTCCCATCCCGATGAAGGGACTCGGCCCAAAACATTCCTCAGGTGCTGCCTGACCCGCTGACTTCCTCCAGCATTTTGAGTGTGTTGCTTTAGATTCCCACCATCAGCAGAATTTCTCTTGTTTAAAATTTCACATCATCTGAGTCAATGATAATAATTCTGATAGTGACTCTGGGAGTGTGGTGAGAATTTGGTGCAAATGGATCATTGATGTCAATGTTCACTCCGTGGGCAGGAGGGCCTCTTCCTACGCTGCGTGACATCAACTTAATCAACTTGGTGAAGCTGAAAAATAACTTGAGGGCGAAGTTTTACCCCAGGAGGTGTATTTATAACTACATTATGTGACTAATAAACAAATCCAACACCTCAAACATAATTTTTATTTCAAGCACCGCCAATGCCTCCCGGGGCTATTAATGCTAAGGCTGAGGGGGGCATAGATCCAGGTTATAAACATCCTGATCTGTAAAAAGAGCTGTTCGGTCAAGTCGTAAACACAAAAGAAGTCTGCAAATCCAAAGCAGCACACATAAGATACTGGAGGAACTCAGCAGGTCAGGCAGCATCCATGGAAATGAATAGACGCTGCCTGACCTGCTGAGTTACTCCAGCATTGTGCGTGCGCTGTTTAGTCAAAGACCGGATACTTGTCCCATTACCTCTAATGGGGCACAGGTCCCCAACAGTGGCTCACCAGGTACAAACAAGCTGTTTGAACTCAGCAGGTCGGGCAGCATCCATTGAAATGAGCAGTCAATGTTTCAGGCCAAGACCCTTCGTCAGGACTGGAGAAGGAGGGGACAGGGGCCCTGTGAAGAAGGTGGGGGGAGGGTGGAAAACCAATCAGAGGAAAGATAAAGGGGTGGGGGAGGGGATAGGCAGGAAAGGTCAAGAAGGAATGTCAGGGGAAAGCACTATGGGTAGTAGAAGAAGGCAGAGTCATGAGAGAGGTGATAGGCAGCTGGAAGAGGAGGCAGAGTGAAAGTGGGATGGGGGAAGGGAGAGGGAGGGTGTGGCTCACCAGAGTCCTCTATCCTATGCAAGTTGTCCCCAGGTGTGGCTCGTTTTCCTGATGTATCCTTCCTCTCCCTGTCGGAGCTTCTGTCGATGTCTCTGGGTTTTACAGGATGGGGTTGTTAGACCCATGCGGAACTCTCCTCCTTTTGCAGCCGGGCTTGGGACTGTCCATTGTGGAGTTTGTTCAGTCAAAGGGTCGCATGAAATGCATATGATATTTCTATTAATTTACATTGGTTAATGGATAGTTTTATCCCAAGATAAGTAAATTGATTATGAACTACTTTAAAAGGGAGGTCATGAAATGTTAATTCTTGTGCTTCTTTATTAATTGGGAAAAGTTCACTCTTATGTAAATTAAGTTTATAGCCAGAAAACTGGCTAAACTGATCAAGAAGTGAAAACATTGGAGGTAAGGATGTGGACGGATTTGAAAGAAAAAGTAATAGATCATCAGCATAAAGAGAAACTTTATGCTCAACACCCCCCCCCCCCCCTCCAAATCCCGGTCAATTCAGGACAATTTTGAAATGCTATCGCTAAAGGTTCTCTCGCCACATCAAAGAGAAAGGGACTTAAAGGGCATCCTTGACAGGTGCCATGTTTGAGGTTAAATAACTGGGATTTCTGAAAATTAGTCAAAACAGAAGCAGTAGGACACAGATACAGCAATTTGATCCAAGAGATAAAACTTTGACTGAAGTCAAATTTTTCTAAAACTGCAAAAAGGTAGTTCCACTCTATACGATCAAATGCTTTCTCCGTATCGAGGGAAATAACACATTCAGGAATCCCAGTTGAAGGCGAATATAAAATGTTAAATAAATGCTGAATATTTAATAAAACCAGTTTGATCATCAGAAATAATAGAGGGAATAACAGTTTCTAATCTATAAACCAAAACTTTGGCCAAGATTTTAACATCAACATTAAGCAAAGAAATCGTCCTATACGAGGAACACTCTGTTGGGTCTTTACCCTTTTTTAATAGAAGGATAATAGATGCCTCATTAAAAGAGGGTGGCAATTTACCGTAATTAAATGAGTCAGATAATACTGAGAATAACTGAGGAGAAAGAAGTGAAGAGAATGATTTATAAAATTCTACGGGGAACCCATCAGGTCCAGGAGATTTCCCTGAAGACAATGCAGAAATTGCAAAAGATATTTCTTCTGATGATATAGGTGCATTAAGTTTGGTTTTAAAATCAGATGAAAGTGAAGGAATATTCAGATTATTTAAGAAATGATCAACAGAGATATTCTCATTCAGAGATTCAGAGGAATAAAGTCGAGAATAAAAATTTTTAAATACGTCAACTCAAAGCTGACATTGCTTTCCTTCAAGAAACTCATATTCGTATTTCTGATAATTCTCAGCTTCTGTCAAAGTGGGCGGGTCAACAATTTCATTCATTCTTTACTGCCAAAGCTGGGGTGGGGGGGGTCTCCATCCTTATTAATTCAAATATTCCTTTTGAACTCCATAATAAGATATCTGATACAAATGGCCGTTTTATTATTGTTTCTGGTAAATTAAATAATACTAAAGTTGTACTAGCAAACCTGTATGCTCCCAATTTTGATGATGTTAATTTTTTGAACGTTTTTTCTCCTCACTACCAGATTTAAACTCATACTCTCTTATACTGGGTGGTGATTTCAATTGTTGGTTAGATCCTAATTTGGATCGATCGTCCTCTGTTACTAGATTACCTACTAAATCTGCCTTAACTATTCACTCTTTTCTCTCTAATTATGGTATCTCTGAAATATGGCATTTCCTTCATCCTAGTGAGAGACTATTCTTTTTTTCACATGTTCACCATACCTTTACTAGAATTGACTACTTTTTACTCAATAATCAACCTATTCCATTTGTCTATTCTTGTGACTATACTGATTTCTGACCATGTCCCAATTACTTTGTCTTTAAATTTTCCCGGTCTCCCTCAGAGGAATAAACACTGGCATATTGACTCGACTTTATTATCAGATGATGATTTTCTAAAATTTATTAAGGATCAGATAACCTTTTATTTTAACACCAATACGTCATCTGAAATATCATTCCAGATTGTCTGGGATGCCATGAAAGCATATTTGAAGCGTGTAGAACTTCAAACTAAATTTGATCTTCTGTCTACTCAACCTGTTGAACACCAACTTCTTGAAAGTAAGAGTCGCTATTATATTCATGGTGACAAATCTGGTAAATTTCTAGCCAATCAGCTGAGGTGTTCCAACGCCAAACAACATATTACAAAGATCCGGAAGGAGAATGGAGACTTTACATCGGATCACTTAGAAATGGATAGTTTTATTATGACTTTAATTAAGCAAAGATCAATTGACAAAGATGATTAATTAAGACTATAGTTTTAGTGAAAGAGATAGTGTTCATGTGTTTATGTACCATTCTGAAATCTGATGGCAGAGTGGAAGAAGCAGTTTTTAAGACATTTGAGTGGGTATCTTCAGGCTCCTGTATCTCTTCCCTGATGGTAGTAAAGAGAGGAGGGCATGTCCTGGATGGTTAGGGTCCTTAACGATGGATTTTGCTTTCTTGAGATAAAACGTAACAGCATCAATGGCTGTGATGCTTCACTCCCCAATGAGCTCAATGCCTTTTATGCAGACTTTGAAAGAGCGAATAACACTACAGCTACTGTGTGCTTTGCTTCACGGAAACATGGCTATCCCTCGCCATTTTGGATGCAGTGCTGCAGCTGGATGGCTTTGTGATTCTCTGCAAAGACAGGACAGCTCAGTCTCTTAACGGCAGAGGAGGTAAAGTATGCTTTATGATTAAATCACCGTGGTGCACAAACGTAGCAGTTCTGTCTCAGTCCTTCTCAGCCGACCTGGAACATCAAGTAGTCAAATATCGTCCATTTAATTTGCCAGGGAAGTTTTCTGCTATTATCCTGATGGTGATGTACATTCCAGGCACTGGAGGAGCTGATCAACATAATCAGCAGACGACGCCGTGGGAGATTTCAGCCAGGCCAGCTTGAAGAAGCTTCTGAACAACTACTACCAACATATAACCCATGGAGCCAGAGGAACCAACACACTGGGCCACTGCTATGCCACTATCAAGAGCTCTTACTGTGCCATTCCACGCCCACACTTTGGAAAGTCTGATCACCTGGCTGTACTTCTACTCCCATAGGCAGAGACAGAGGGCCACAGCACCAGTGGTGAGGACAGAGGCAGAAGAAAGCTTACACGTCTGCCCCGAGATGGTGAACTGAACAATATTCAGGGATTCATTTTCCATTTTGAATGAATGCACCACAGTTATCACCAGCTTCATCAAAACCTGTGTCTGTGAGTGTTGGCTTTCAAAAACATATCAGACATATCCAAATCAAAAGCCGTGCATGAACCAGTAGATTCGTAGTCTGCTGAGGGTGAGATCTGCACTTCAAGACCGGGGATCCAGAACTGTACACCAAGTCCAGGTATGACCTTCAGAAGGCTGTCTTAAGGGCAAAAAAAATAACAATTCCAATTGAGATTATGGACGGAATCGGATGCACGTCAGCTCCAGTAGGGTTTGCAGGCCAGTACTTCCTACAAAGTGAAACTTAACACTCTGAATGGCTGTGATGGTTCACCCCCACTCCAGGCCCTAATGAGCTCACACTTTTACACACACTTTGAAAGGGAGAGTGTAACTACATCATGCATCTGGTGACCCTGAGGTTTTTGTCTCAGAACATCTTTCAGAAGGGCGAACCCTCGGCCCTGTCGGTGTATGTGGCACTGAATACAGTGGATGACCCCAACAGACTTGGGGGGTGAAGACTCTCCCCATCCTCCTGCCATCCTCTCACCACCCCAGGGTTCCTCTTGTCCTCACCCACCACCCCATCAGCCTCCACGTCCAGCACATAATTCTCCATAACTTCCACCATCTCCAACGGGATCCCACCGCCCCTCCCTTCTGCTTTCCACAGGGATCGCTCCCTACATGACTCCCTTGTCCATTCACCTCTCCTCACGGATCTCCCTCCTAGTGCTTATCCTTGCAAGCGGAACAAGTGCCCCCAGACATCCACCCTCACCACCGTTCGAAGCCATAAACAGTCATTCCAGGTGAGGCGACACTTCACCTGCGAGTCTGTTGGGGTCATTTACCGTGTTCAATGCTCCCGGTGTGGCCTCCTGTATATTGGTGAGACCTGACATAGATTGGGAGACTGCTTCGCCAAGCACCTACGCTCCATCCACCAGAAAAGGCGGAATCCCCCAGTGGCCACCCATTTTAATTCCACGTCCCATTCCCATTCCCATTCCGACCAATCAGTCCATGGCCTCCTCTACTGTCACAATGAGGCCACTCTCAGGTTGGAGGAACAACACCTTGTATTCCTCCTATGTAGTCTCCAACCTGATGACATGAACATCCTCCCCCTACCTTCACCATTCCCCATTCCCTTTACCCTCTCTCACCTTATTTCCTTGCCTGCCCATCGCCTCCCTCTGGTGCTCCTCTTCCTTTTCTTTCTTCCATGGCCTTCTGTCCTCTCCTATCAGACTCCCCCTTCTCTGGCCCTGTATCTCCTTCACCAATCAACTTCCCAGCTTTTTACTTCACCCCTCCCTCCCCTCTCAGTTTCACCAATCACCTGTTGTTTCTCCCTCGCCTGCGCCCACCTTCTAACTCTGACTCATCCTTTTTTCTCCAGTCTTGCTGAAGGGTTTCAGCCTGAAACATCGACTTCACTCTTTCCCACAGATGCTGCCTGGCCTGCTGAGATCCTCCAGCATTTCGGGTGTGTTGTTTGCAGTGGATCCAAGTCAATTTTCAGGCAGCAATTGATATGTTGCATCACCAACTTCTCAAAGCACTTCACCAGGGTGGAGGTAAATGGCACTGGACGATAGTCATTGAGGCAGGTTCCAGTGTTCTTCTCAGGCACTGGGATAATTCAAGCCTTGGGCTGCCGAAGTGAGAGGCTGAAGATCTCAGAGAGCACTCCAGCCAGTTGATAAGCACAGGTCTTTAGTACATGGCTCACCGGGTCTGTGAGAATTCATGATGGTTCCTCCATGTTTTGACAGTCAAAGTGAGCACAGATGCACTGAACTCATAGAAACATAGAACCACAGAACATTACAGCACAGAAACAGGCCATTTGGCCCTTTTTGGCTGTGCCGAACCATTTTTCCGCCTAATCCCGCTGACCTGCATTTGGCCCATATCCCTCCATACACCTCTCATCCATGTACCTGTCCAATTTTTTCTTAAATGTTAAAAGTGAGCCCGCATTTACCACTTCATCTGGCAGCTCATTCCACACTCCCACCACTCTCTGTGTGAAGAAGTCCCCCCTAATCTTCCCTTTAAACTTTTCCCCCTTCACCCTTAACCCATGTCCTCTGGTTTTTTTCTCCCCTGGCCTCAGTGGAAAAAGCCTGCTTGCATTCACTCTATCTATACCCATCATAATTTTATATACCTCTATTAAATCTCCCCCATTTTTCTATGCTCCAGGTAATAAAGTGGATAGGATGGTGAAGAAAGCTTTTGGTATACTGGCCTTTATAAATCAGAGCATTGAGTATAGGAGTTGGGATGTAATATTAAAATTGTACAAGGCATTGGTGAGGCCAAATTTGCAGTATTGTGTACAGTTCTGGTCACCGAATTAATAGGAAAGATGTCAACAAAATAGAGAGTACAGAGGAGATTTACTAGAATGTTACCTGGGTTTCAGCACCTAAGTTAGAGAGAAAGGTTGAACAAGTTAGGGCATTATTCTTTGGAGCATAGAAGGTTGAGGGGGGGGCTTGATAGAGGTATTTAAAATTATGAGGGGGATATACAGAGTTGACATGGATAGGCTTTTTCCATTGGGAAATTCATAAGGGAGATTCAAACAAGACATGAGTTGAGAGTCAGAGGGCAAAAGTTTAGGGGTAACACGAGGGGGAATTTCTTTACTCAGGGAGTGGTAGCTGTGTGGAACAAGTTTCAAGTAGAAGTGGTAGAGGCAGGTTCAATTTTGTCATTTAAAAAAAATTGGATAGGTATATGTACAGGAAAGGAATGGAGGGTTATGGGCTAAGTGCAGGTAGGTGGGACTAGGTGAGAGTAAGTGTTTGGCATGGACTAGAAGGTCGGAGATGGCCTGTTTCCGTGCTGTAGTTGTTATACAGTTATATGGTTACAAGTCCTAACCTATTCAACCTTTCTCTGTAACTCAGTTTCTCAAGTCCCAGCAACATCCTTGTAAATCTTCTCTGCACTCTTTCAACCTTATTAATATCCTTCCTGTAATTTGGAGACCAAAACTTCACACCATACTCCAAATCCGGCCTCGCCAATGCCTTATACAACCTCACCATAACATTCCAACTCTTATACTCATACTTTGATTTATAAAGGCCAATGTACCAAAAGCTCTCTTTACTACCCCATCTACCTGTGACGCCACTTTTAGGGAATTTTGTATCTGTATTCCCAGATCCCTCTGTTCATCTGAAAACGAAGTCTTGTTGTGGTCTGTGTCTCTTGATGTGTCTGACGAGGTTCATGCCCTGCTACAACTGTACAGCACCCTTCGCTGATTCAAGTTTACTCCAGGACTGCCACTTCCTCCGAGAGATGGCTTTCTGGAGGTCGTATCTGGACCTCTTGTAACTTTCTTGGTCGCCAGACTTGAATGGCTCAGACCTGGCCCACAGTGTTCCGTGTATCTCATGGCTCATCCAGGGATTCTGCTAAGGGAAGACTCTGAATGAGCTTGTGGGGACCCATTTGTCTATAGCTGTTTCTATAAAGTCAGTGACAACCGGATTCATTCAAATCCACAGTTGAGTTCTTGAACAAGGCCCAGCCTACCAACTCCAAGCAATCATAGCCACTCGGCTGCCTCCTGTAACCACCTCTTTGTTATTCTAATCTTTGGAGCCTTGCACTTTAGCTTCTGCCTATATGTAGGTAGAAGAACAGCCAAGTGATCAGATTTCAGTAGGCATTCCTTATCTTAGTATAACAGTGCTCTAGTGTGTGGGACCACTGGTGCTGCAGGTTATATGCTGATGGTAACTGGTCTAGGATTTCTTCAAACAAGCTTGGTTGAAGTCCCAGCTGTGATCTGAAATGTGTCAAGATTAACTGTTTCTTGGATGGAGATGGCACCATGCAGTATCTCAAGCACTTGGTTTTAGTCGACCACCAGTGGTTTGTAAACTCCAGTGAGCGTCACGGATGACAACTCCTTAGGCAAGTAGAACAGTCGGCATTTGATCATTAGGGCGTTCAAGGTCGGGGGAAACACGAGTTCAACAAAACCGCCACGTCGGAGCACCACCAAGAGTTTATCACAAAACACACACCGCCACCTCCTGCCTTTTCCGAATCAGCAGTTCGGTGTATTCTGTGAATCAAGAAGCCTTCAGGTCTGATGACCGAGTCTGAGGTGCTGGGAGTAAGCCACGTCTCGGTTAAGCATAGACCACAACAAACTCTCATTTCCCTCCGATACAGCAATCGTGCCCTCAGGTTCTCAATTTTGTTCCTGAGTGACTGCACATTTGCCAATAACATGCTGGGTAGAGGGGGGGTCCTTATTAGCCTGGCTTGGAGTCCCCCTCCCACCTCACTTCCAGCCATGCATATGTACCCTTGTTCACTTACAGGCACTGCACCTGTTTGCTTGGGAGTAATATCGACCTAGTCCTTCAGCAGATCGTGAAATTTGCAGTTCATTAAGTCGATTTAAAAGTAAAGGGAAATTACATGCTGCAGATTACAGTGAGAATAATTCAAAAGAAAATTATTTAGACAGTGAACGACGACGACGTTCTGTGGACTGTGCATTAGTGTTTCTATAAATAATGAACAAAGAGCTTATTGTTGCCTTGTTATCTGATAGGAGGTGGCCTTGTGACTACTCCTCTATTAGATAATCTTCACAAATTGCAGCTAATCACTTACAATCATTCCACATGTAAAGTCACCCATATCACATAGCTAATTCTGCATGACTGGCTAGTCCGCCACCACGATCATATCAAAACCCTAGGTGGATTTCCTGAGTCAGTGCTTCCCACTTGTGGCCAGGAGCTATTTGCTCCTTAACTTTTTAGGGTGCGTCTGCAAACCCTGTCTTCACCACCGGCTTCATATTTGTACCCTGCTGGAAATCCTTTGGATTTGGATTCAGTAGTATCCAGGAGCATTCTTAAAGCATCATCCTGGGCAGTTTTTACGTGTTGCCTAGTTACTCACAAAACCCTGGCTTCCCCGATCATTGTAAGGTCCAGCCCAAAAGTTTGTTCATTGGCCAGTGATGCACCATCAATAACTCTCTCTGAGACGTAAAGGCGAGATATCGGCTTTTATTGACTGGAAGAAAGAACAAGCAGTGGTTGACCACCATACTACATCCTGGAGACTGAGAGGGGAGCAGTGCCTCCAATCGCCTTTGTCTGTGGGAGGAGGCACAGGAGCAGTCAGCAGGGGGCGTGTCCAGACAGGTATATGTAGTTCACCACATTCACCCCCTCTTTGTTTTAAAAGAGAGTCCCCATGGGGTGAAGTTTCTTACAAGTATATTTACAGGTTAAGTCTATCAGGTGGTTGAATCTGTCGCTGCGATCTACGTAGCACCGGCTGTGATTGCACAGGTGCCGGCTGTGATTGCACCGGAGACGGAGGTTGTGCTGGTTCCGGCCTAACTGGAGGTGTCAGCCCACTAGGCGTCAGTGATCCCTCATGCGTGTGCGAGGCGCCTGGTATATGCGTGTGCGAGACGCCTGGTATGGGAGTGTCGTAAAGAGTCTGTGTAGGGCTCGGTGTGCACAGTGTCACCGCGGTGGGTACAGGGTTCATAGTTACCGTGGAGTGTTCAGGGTAGGGGTCTGCTGCTCCTGCGGGCACCAGGTCGCGGACGGAGACCGTGTCCTCCCGCCCATCTGGTAAGACCACGTAGGCATACTGGGGGTTCACATGTAGAAGGTGAACCCTCTCGACCAGCAGGGAGTATTTATTACTCCTCACATGTTTCCGGAGCAGCACTGGCCCTGGGGACGTCAGCCAAGCCGGTAGGGTGGTCCCAGTGGCAGACTTCCTGGGAAAAGAAAATAGGCACTCATGAGGGGTGGCATTGGTGGACGTACATAACAGGGAGCGGATATCGGCTTTTATTGACTGGAAGAAGGAACAAGCAGTGGTTGACCACCATACTACATGCTGGAGACTGAGAGGCCGGGCTCAGGCCTCGATCGCCTTTATACAGGGGTCTGTGGGAGGAGCCACAGGAGCAGCCAGCAGGGGGCGTGTCCAGACTGGTATATGTAGTTCACCACAGCCAGTTTATTATCTTAGCTGTGTAAGTGGCCTGCAGTATGCTCTGGGATGTTTAACAGCTTTACTAGTGGTCCAGTCAATGACAATTCTCCACTTGGACAAATGTGGGAGTAGTTTACCTCTATGTGTTCCCCATCCAGTAGCTGACCAGATGGGGAGATCTCTTTGTACTGTATTCCCAACATAATTACGGTCAATACATATCAAGGCTGGTCTGGTTGTAGTTACTTGCATTGGACATCACTCTAGGGCTTTACCCTCTGCCAGTTCAGCTACACAATTCCCTAAAGGGTGCACTTGCAACTCGTGATTCAAGTTCAGCTCCCAGAATACAAGAAGAATCCTTTTATAAACAGGAGCAGGAATTATAATTGAGTGGATCCATCTTACCAGATTTTCATTGCTGATTCACCGCAAGTAGCGTATTTGAAAACTGTGCTCTCAAGGATGTTGTGCTGTATTAGGGTCAGAGATGGCTCTGCATCTTCCACGATGGATAAGCGTTGCAAGCCACAGCTGTCCGGAACGTATTCCCACTGTAAAGTGTCATCTTGTAAAAGTGTTTACCGTTCCCCGTATCTAGTTATGGAAGCTCTCCAATCATTTGCTGGTAATTTGCTATCATTTTTCAAAGCCACAAACTCTGTTTGTACAATAACTGGTTTTTCTGACTACACTAAATGTGTAGAATACCATAATAAGACATCATTCTAAGGCAGTAGATTTCTGTTCTGTCGTGGTGAAATTCTATGATTCGGAGTGTAAGGGGGGGGGCGGGGGGGGCTTGTGTTTCATCTTCTTCATTGGAGAAATTCGAATGTATGAAGCAAGACATTTTGCAGGACCTCTTGTCCGCAGGTCAATTGCTTGCTGAACTGCATTCATCAGATCCTCTAGTGCCTCATTATCTTCGGAGGCTTTTAATTTTTCAGTGCACATCTGTCGTAAAACTGCTTTGACGGTTGAGCATAGTCAGATGTGAAAGCTCCAGCATAATTCAATAGGTCTAGGGTTCATTGTAATGCCTTTAAGGTCTTTGGATATCCTACTCGAGTTAAGTTTTGTCTAAATTCAGAAGTTAAACCCCATCCCTGATTGGTACTTGTCATGCATAGAATTTGATGCTAGCATGGATAGAGCATTTGCTGATTGGAATAAAGGAGTCCTTTTATTGTTAGCTGTTGGTGTCTAGTGGCCTTTTGCAAGGGTCAGTGTTGGGTCATCTTCTTTTCATGTTATGTATCTATAATGTGAATGATGAAATTCATGGATTTGTGTCCAAGTCTGCGGACAGGTGGAGGGGGAGACAGGTAGCAGGGAGGCTGTAGAAGGAAGACAGATTGAGAGAATGGGCAAAGAAGTGGCAGATGGAATATAGGGTAGGAAAATGTATGGTCATGCACTTTGATAGAAGGAATAGACTATTTTCTAAACAGGGAGAAAATTCTAAAATCGGAGGTGCATAGGGACTTGTGAGTCCTCGTGCAGGATTCTCTAAAGGTTCATTTGCAGGTTGAGTCAGTGGCAGAAAAAGGCAAATGCAATGTTGGCATTCGTTTCAAGGGGGCTAGAATTTAAAAGCAAGGATGTAATGCTGAGGCTTTATGAGGCATTGGTCTGACCACGCTTGGAGGTTTGTGAGCAGTTTTGGAAGAAAAGATGTGTCAGCATTGGAAGGGTCCAGGAGAGGTTCAGGAGAATGATTCTGGGAATGAAAGGGTTAACGTGTGACGGCTCTGGGCCTGTACTTGCTGGAGTTTAGAAGAGGGGTGGTGGGGCGATCTCATTGAACCCTGTCGAATATTGGAAGGCCAAGACAGAGTAGATGTGAAGAGTTATGTTTCCTAAAGGGGGGCAGTCTAGGACCTGAGGGCACAGCCTCAGAGTGGAGGGCCATCCATTTAGAACAGAGATGAGGAGGAATTTCTTCAGCCAGAGAGTGGTGAATCTGTTGAATTTGTTGCTATTATATTTAAAGAGGAGGTTGAAAGGTTCTTGATTAGACAGAGCATCAAAAAATTATGGGGATAATTAATCAGCCATGATGGTGTAGCAAAGCAGATTCAATGGGCTGAATGGCCTAATTCTGCTCCTATGTCATAGTCTAATAGTCTTAGTTATATCTGTTTGACAGAGCTGAAATTTGTTTAATATTAATTACATAGCCTCTATCCGTCAATCGTTTAATGACAGGCTCAGTCTGTGTTAACACAACATCCAGTGTGTTGGCTATGCAGTATATGTCTTCAACATACACACCACGTCTGGTATTCCTGTAGAGTCTGAGTGACTCCTGCAAAATATATCTATGGACGATTCCAAAAACCTTGTGTGAGTCTGGTCCCCTGATATTGTGAGCCACCAGGTGCTGTAAAGTATGTGTAATGTCTGTCACTTTCACTAATTGGGTGTGACCAGAAGCCACAGACCAGATCCATGCAAGATCTATATTTTTTATGAGTCAATCCGTAATGATGGTTGCTGGGCCAAATTAGGTTCTGCTTCTTCATTCAGGCAATGTATTTGAGAACCAGTTGCTGTCATCCATCCTGCTTAGCTACACTGAACATGAGAAGTGAAGGTTCTTTTATCAAAACACCTGGTTTATAGAGGCAATCCACAGTTTCCTGGGGGGATTGCCTTCCTCAATGGTCAAGAATATATTTCTGGAAAGGATTGCATCCTAATTTAGTTGATTTTTATATATCGGTGAGACCCAACGTAGATTGGGAGACAACTTCGCTGAGCATCTACGCTCCATCCACCAGAGCAACTGGGATCTCCCAGTGGCCGCCCATTTTAATTCCACTTCCCATTCCAATATATCTATCCATGACCTCCTCTACTGTCGGGATAAGGCCACACTTAGGTTGGAGGACTGACACCTTATTGTCACGGATTCAACAGTGCAGCATATGCAGCAGTTGCACTCGTGAATATGCACGTTACCTAACTATTATTTCATTGTGATAGAATTTAACTCCATTCTTTCCATCGTAGTGCTTGCCGAGGCTCGAACCCAGCACAGCAGTGTTTCACTGCCTGTTTGCATTCGGTCTTCCTTGAGATGTTGGACTGTCGAGTCAACTGACTCTGAAGACTAGCGGTATTCGGTTTATATTTAGTTATTCCTTTCACTGCGGTGTAGGCTTCATTTTCCATTTGAGCAATTTAGTTAACAGCCCTGTTTGGCCTAGTGTTTATTGTTTTCTTTTCTCTCTAACTCCATTCGCATTAAAATCTGTGAACGATCAACCTGCTTCAGTGTCTCTCACTCCGCACTTGGGCCATGTCTGGACCCAGTGACACTTATATTCCATTTGGGAGCCTCCAACCCGATGGCAGGAATATTAATTTCTCAAGCTTTCAGTAATGCTTCCTCATCACCCCCCACCCCCACCATTTCCCATCCCCTTGTCCCTCTCTCATGTTATCTCCTTGCCTGCCCATTGCCTCCCTCTGGTGCTCCTCCGCCCTTTTTTCTATCTTCCATGGCCTACTGTCTCTTTCACAAATCAACTTCCCAGCTCTTTGCTTCATCCCTCCCCCTCCAAGTTTCTGTCTCCCCTCCCCCACCTTTCAAATCTACTCCTCAGCTTTTTTACTCCAGTTCTGCCGAAGGCTTTCAGCCCAAAATGTCGACTGTGATGTTTTCCAGAGACGCTGCCTGACCTGCTGAGTTCCTCCAGCATTTTGTGTTCAATATCGACCACCTCACAGTGGTTAGGGTATTGATGTAGGTTATCATAATACCCTGATGATAATCTGGCTGTTTCTGAATATGTATGTTTGTTCATCCAATGTGGTTGCATTGGCTGTTGGTTTGATTGTAATACAAATCCAACCAGAAGCATCCGGTGTTCCTATAGTTTATAACGATCTCGGGTAAACTAATATAAAAACTGCAGTTACTTCCATTGTTTGTTTAATCCCGTACATCTGTGTGGGAACTTTATAAATTGGGCACTCTACCTCATTTCCACGTATGCCTACAATTTAAATGTTCCTTGTTATCTCCTCTGGTTTATCACCTTGAGTACTATCAGTACGTAGCATTAACCGTAACAGAGCGGCAGAATCGTACAGCGGGGTTTGCTCAGTCTAATCTGCTTCCTACTTCACCATTCCAGTCTCCGACTTGAAAAATAAAATATTCATCATGCTCAATTTTGAGGAGCTATACCATTAACACGTTCATAATATCAACCAGCATTTGCCTGTGCAACTACTGGGAACCAGGGTGTTGACCAATTGATAGTATTAGGTGTGATGCTGTGCCACTTGCAAACGGGCTACTGCTAAATATCAATTACTTCTAAAATAATACTTCTTGGCGTAATGTGACCATGTCAGTTGCCACTGGGATGGTACTGGGTTTGCTCACCACAAAGTTCGAGCTCGCTCAAAAACATGTATCCCTATCAGATATAAATAGCCATGGCTACCCTCCCTATAGGGAAGTTATACTGGAACTACCCAATCTTCGAAGAGTAATTCACTTCCCTGTGTATTGTGCATGGAAAGTTTAGCTCCCAGTACTCACTATCTGCAGGGTGGGTCACACCGACCTGTCAACCACCCCTCCCACTTTATCACATCTAAACAAATGGAACCCCTGAATACTGAGCAGCCAGTCCTGCCCCTTCTGCAACTGAGTCCCACTGATGGCAACAATGCCGTAATCCCATGTGCTGATCCACGCCCCGAGCTCATCCCCCTTTCCGACAATACTCCTTACATTGAAATTTACACAGCTCAGAACATTGATCCCACCATTCTCGACCTTTAGATTTCTCACTTTGTATGTAGGCTTAACAACATCTTTTCTCCACAACCACTCCACTATCTGTTCAGTTGTGCTGGTTCCCATCGCCCCGCAAACCTAGTTTAAAACACCCCCCCTACCACCCCCAGTGCAGCACTAGAAAACTTTCCAGCTAGCATATTAGTCCCCCTCCAAGTTCAGGTGCAAACCGTTCCTTCTGTACAGGTCCCGCCTTCTCTGGAAGAGATCCCAGTGAACCAAAAATCTGAAGGCATCCCTCCTGCATCGTAAGATAAAGGAGCAGACTTAGGCCATTTAGTTCATCAGGTCTGCTCTACCATTTCATCATGGCTGGTTTTTGCTCTCTCAGCCCCAATCCTCTGCCTTTTTCCTGTATCCCTTCATGCCCTGACCTATCAAGAATCTGTCAACCTCTGCCCTAAATACACCCAATGACTTGGCAAATTAACCTTTAGGGAATCCTGCACCAAGAACTCCCAAGTCCCTTTGTACCTCAGATTTTTGAATTTTCTCTCCATTCTGCCGAACAATTCCCGACACTGTATTCCATCAGCCATACCTTTACCCATTTCCCTACTCTAAGTCCTTCTGTAACCTCTCTACTTCCTCAAAACTACCTGTCCCTCCATCTATCTCCGTATCGTCTGCAAACTTGGCCGCAAAGTCGTCAGTTCCATCACCCGAGTCATTGACGTATAACATAGAAGGAAACTGTGCCAACACAGACCCCTGTGGAGCACTACCAGTCACTGGCAGACTGTCAGAAAAGGCTCCCTTTATTCCCACACTTTGCCTGCTGCTAATCAGCCACTGCTTTATCCATGCTAGTATCTTTTCTGTAAAACATGGCCTCTTAACTTGTTAAGCACCCTCATGAGTGGCACCTTGTCAAAAGCCTTCTGAAAATCAATGTCATACTGTGTGATCTAGCTAGTCCTGGCCTCACTAGCAGGTGCCACGGGTAGCAATTCTGAAATCATAACCCTGGAGGATCTGTCCTTTAACTTAAACTCCCTGAATTCATTTTGCAGGACCTTGTCACCAACGTTGTTATTGGTACCAACGTGAAGCATGACTTCTGGCTGCTCACCCTCTCACTTAAGGACATTGTGGACTTGATCTGAGATGTGGACTCCCTGACCCTGGCACCCAGGAAGCAACAAACCATCCAGGAACCCTATTCTCATCCAAAGAGCCTCCTTTCTGTTCCCCTAACAAATGCCATATGCTAGTGTCCCCTTCCACTCAACTTTGGCCAGCTCCCCTCTCGTGCCTCTGTAATTCTCTATACTCCACAGTGAAACAAATATCTCTGACTCGATCTTCTCCCTGTCAAACAAAAGGGTGAGTTCTATCATATTATGTTCCTTTAAGTTTAAGCTCTCTGATCAAATTTGGTTTACTACACAACACCCAATCCAGAATTGCCTTTTCCTTTGAGTACTCAACCACAAACTGCTCTAAAAAGTTATTTCACAAGCAGTCTCCAAATTTCATCTCTTGGGATCCAGCGCCAACCTGTTTTCCCAATCCACCTGCATATTGAAATTCCCCATGACCATTGTAACATTATCCTTATTACACTCATTTTCTATTTCCTGTTGAAATATATATCCCACATCCTGGCTGCCATTTAGAACCACCACAGGTTTGTTTGTCCTCACCAAATGCAGATAATAGTTGAATGGCTACCATTTCAAAGGAGACACTCGATACTGCAGATCTGGAATCTGGAGCAACAAAATGTTGGAGGAACCTGGCAGATTAGGCAGCATTTGAGGAGGAAAATGGGAAGTCAGTGTTTTTGCTCTACCAGTCCAGATGAAGGATCTTTGCCCAAAATGTCAACTGTCTTTCCCAGTGCTGATGATGCCTGAAGCACTGAGTTCCTCCAGCAGCTTGTTTCTCAATACCACTATTTCAATAGGTCTGCTAACACAACTGTACAGCAAGAGTTGTGTTGGCTGCCCCTGCTCCCTGTGTACTCATAAGGTAAAAGGACACCACAGTACGATGCCTTCTTGGATACCACAAAGTCAGACCTCAATTTCTAGAACCTTTGTGTCACTTCATGGGTGAGAGCTGAAAGCTTCACAGCAGTTCTCCTTTTGTGAAGCAGCACTCGATGTCTTTGACCTTGTCAAGATGGTCCATCAAGGTTAAAGCTTTAAGAATTCAGCTCAGAAACACTCTGTGAAGCTCAAAAGATGTAACAGGAACTTGCTACAACATTCCAGTTGCCACTTTTTAGCACTTGTCAAGCTAATATTCCTAAAGGAATGGAATTGATGGTTCACTCACTGAGAGTAAGGAACGCTATTTTTGTCCAGTAGTTTAAACTGCTCACCGGTATAAATTGTTTTACAAATCCATGTGGATTCTCCTACATACTGCATAAAGAAAGGAAACAATCATCTTCCAACCTCTGATTAGCTTTCTTTTCACTCAGAGTGACCAAAGTACAGTGCCTATAAAAAGTATTCACCTCCCTTGGAAGTTTTCACATTTTATTGTTTTACAACATTGAATCACAGTGGATTTAATTCGGCAGAAAAGGACGGTTTCATGTGGCAATGAATTCCACAGATTCACCATCCTCTAGCTAAAGAAATTCCTCCTCATCTCTGTCCTTAATGGATGCCCTTCGATACTGAGGGTGTCCTCTGGTCTTAGACTCCCCCACTATAGGACTCATCCTCTCCATGTCCAGTCCAGATGAAGGGTTTTGGCCTGAAATGTCATCTGTTTATACATCTCCATAGATGCTGCAGGACCTGCTGAGCATTTCAATATCAAATCTGTGACAAAATAAAATCATTTAACCAATGTAATCTGTTGTAGACACTGACTGCAGCATGCTAGACTGGAAGTGAATCACTGCTTTGCCTCAAAGGATTGGTTAGGTTGCTGGCGGGTGGGACAGGGACAGGGACAGGGATGGGGCAGGCATTACATCTCATGTGGTTACGTTGGAAGTTCCTGGACCTGTAAGACACAGCAAAGCCCTCTAGGTGAAGGTCTAAAAGCTTTGGGAGGACACACTGTGGCCCTTGGAGCAGGGTCTCAGACCCCAAGGTCTTGCCCTGAGGTGCTCAGTGAGCAAGGCCAGTTAGATGAGATCAGTTCTGCCTGTCACGTGTACATCGAAACACACCATTTGTGTCCACGAAGAACGCGGTCCAAGGATTGTGCTGGGGGCAGCCCGTAAGTGTCACCACACTTCCAGCACCAACACAGTATGCTCACAACTCTCAAGCCCTAACCCGTACGTCTTTGGACTGTGGGAGGAAACCGGAGCACCCGAAGGAAACCCATACAGTCATGGGGAAAATGTATAAACTCCTGACAGACAGCAGCCCTTAGTCCATAGAAGGAGGCCCTTTGGCCCATTGCAAACATGCTGGCTTTCAGTCCCCTTCCCAGGTTTATTTCCCTATGCCCTATTCTCTTTCCCATGCCTTATGAATTCTTGCCTGCCCCAACTCCCTTCCCATGCGCCAACACACCAGGGGCAATTTACTGTGACCAGTTAACCTCCCGACATGTAAATCAGCGGGGTATGAGAGGAGGCTAGAGCAGCCCACATGGTGACGGGGAAGGCCTGCCAACACCACACAGATAGTGTGTGGTCTGCTGAAGCTGTGAAACTTGGAGTTGTACGTCTGCACTCCAGCACGCCTTCACCCCCCAGTGCGTGGTTCACACGCGACATTTTCTAGGAGGGGGACCCCCTGTTTCCATTCAACCACCACCGCCACATCAATGAAATACAGCCTCCGACAACAAAACACCTTCCCTCTTTACGCTGGACGAGGTGACACACCATCATGGGAAGCACCAGTGGAGTGGCTGCTCCCGAGGGAGCACGACCTCATCACTGCGGGAGCGGAATTGGAATTGGAATGGCTATTGCAGCGAGCAGATTGCTGTGTTTGCACCTTCTAATGTTTGGGCCCTGCGTGCAGTGTCAGGGTGTTTTGGTTAGACTGGTACCAGCATTGCACATGGTTATCTAAGATCTTGGGGCCCTCCATGACTGAACTTGTCTGCTTCATCGCTGTGCAAGCATGCCCAACACTTGCGCTGGGTGTGGCGACCAGCAAAGGCTTCCTTATTCTCTCTACTCACTGGTGACAAGAACGGAACCCTCACGTTGGGAAGACTGGGCATCGAACGATGCTCCAGTATGAACCTGGTGCTGTGCTCTTTTTATTACCACAAGGCTCTTCCAGACCAGACTGCACTTGGTAGTTCCTGCTCTGTCAGACAGTATGAAGCTTAGTAAGCTTATGGTGTTATACTAGGGGTTTGACCAGTGGCACGTTGCCCCAGGTTCTGCCAGTCCTTGCTGCCCAGCTCATTGTTGTTACGGCCCACATGCAGGTGACACAGGAGACCATAAGAAATGCATGAGCAAAATCAGGCCCAACCATTTGCCATTTCATTGTGGCTGATTCATTTCCCTCTCTGCCCCAGTCTCCTGCTTCTCCACCTATCCCTTCAGACCCTGACCAGTCAAGAATCTATCAACCTCTGTCTTAGTCCAGTGACCTGGCCTCCAAAGCCTCCTGGGACAACGAATTCCACAGACTCACCACTCTCTGTTGTAAATGGATGCTCCTCTGTTCTGAGGCTGTATCCTCTGGCCTTAGGTTCTCCCACCACACCCTCTTGAAATCTACTCTATTGGAGCTTTTCAACATTTGATAGGTTTCACCCCTCATTCTTCTGAATTCCAGTAGGTACAGGCCTAGAGCCATCAAATGTTCTTCATACGATAAGCCTTTCAATCCTAGAACTATTTTCGTGAACCTCCTTTGAACCCTTCCCAATGTCAGCACATCCTTTCCAAGATAAGGGGCCCTACTCCGCTCACAGTACTCCAAGTGAGGCCTTATAAAGCCCCAACATTACATTCTAGTTTTTATATTCTAATCCTCTCAAAATGAGGGCTAATGTCGCATTTGCCTTCCTCTCCACTGACTCAATCTGCAAATTAACCTTTAGGGAATCCTACTCAAGGACTCCCTTGGAGATTTGAATTTTCCCTCCATTTAGAAAATTGTCTATGCTTGTATTTCTTCTACCAAAGTGCATGACCATACACCTTGAAGCTCAGATGAGAATGGGGAACTACGATATTGTTGGGATAACGGAGACATGGCTGCAAGGGGATCAGGCCTGGGAATTGAGTGTACCAGGGTATACGTGCTATCGTAGAGACAGAAATATGGGAAGAGGGGGTGGAATGAGATTCAGTCCTTAGCAAGAGGTGACTTGGGAACAGGGGAAGTAGAGTCTGTGTGGATTGAGCTGAGGAACAGTAAGGGTAAAAAGACCCTAATGGGTGTTGTGTACAGGCCCCCAAACAGTAGCGTGGATATTGGGTACAAGTTGATTAGGGAGTTAACATTGGCATGTGCTAAAGGTAATGCAGTCGTTATGGGAGATTTCAACATGCAGGTGGGCTGGGAGAATCAGGTAGGTGCTGGACCCCAGGATAGGGAGTTTGTGGAGTGTCTAAGGGATGTATTTTTGGAACAGCTTGTGCTTGAGCCAACCAGGAACGAGGCTATTTTGGACTTGGTGATGTGTAATGAACAGGAATTGATAAGTGATCTTGAAGTAAAGGAGCCATTAGGAAGTAGTGATCATAACATGATAAGTTTTTATCTACAATTTGAGAGGGATAAGGGCAGATCAGAGGTGTCAGTGTTGCAATTAAATAAAGGAGACTACGGAGCCATGAGGGAAGAGCTGGCCAAAGTTAAATGGGCGGATGCCCTGGCAGGAAAGACAGTGGATCAGCAGTGGCAGATATTCTTGGGGATAATACAAAAGATGCAAAAGCAGTTCATTCCAATGAGAAGGAAGGATTCAAAGAGGGGGAAGGGGCCACAGTGGTTGACAAAGGAAGTCAGAGATTGTATAGCATTAAAGAAAAAGAAGTATGACAGGGCTAAGATGAGTGGGAATACAGATGATTGGGAAAGTTTTAAGGAACAGCAGATCTTAACTAAAAAAGCAATACGGAGAGAAAAAAATCAGGTATGAGCTCAGTCTAGCCAGGAATATAAAAGGGGATAGCAAAAGCTTTTTTAGCTATGTGAAGAGAAAGAAGATAGTTAAGAACAATGTTGGCCCCTTAAAGAATGAATTGGGAGAAATTGTTATGGGAAACAGGGAAATGGCA
Organism: Hypanus sabinus; assembly: GCF_030144855.1. Taxonomy (NCBI): domain Eukaryota; kingdom Metazoa; phylum Chordata; class Chondrichthyes; order Myliobatiformes; family Dasyatidae; genus Hypanus; species Hypanus sabinus. Next base: position 103,499,423 of record NC_082717.1, on the reverse strand, counting down.
GCAGAATTTAATGCGTACTTTAGATCTGTCTTCACCAGGGAGGACACAAGCAATCTCCCAGATGTATGGATGGGCCAGGGTCATAAGATATCAGAGGAATTGAGATAGATTGACATTAGGAAAGAAACTGTGATGAGTAGACTGGTAGGACTGAAGGCTAATAAATCCCCGGGTCCAGATGGTCTGCATCCGAGGGTTCTAAAAGAGGTGGCTCAGGAAATTGCGGATGCATTGGTAATCATTTTCCAATGTTCCTTAGATTCAGGATCAGTTCCTGAAGATTGGAGAGTGGCTAATGTTATCCCACTTTTCAAGAAGGGAGGGAAGGAGAAAATGGAGAACTATCCTAACGTCAGTTGTGGGGAAGATGCTTGAGTCCATTATTAAGGACGAAATAGTGGCACATCTTGATGGCAGAAATAGGATTAGGCCGAGCCAGCATGGATTTACCAAGGGCAAATCATGCTTGACTAATCTGTTGGAGTTTTTTGAGGGTGTAACAAGGATGTTAGACGAGGGTAAGCCAGTGGATGTTGTGTACCTAGATTTTCAGAAGGCATTCAATAAGGTGCCACATAGGAGATTGGTGAGTAAAATCAGAGCTCATGGCATTGGGGGCAGGGTTTCAACATGGATAGAAAACTGGTTGGCAGATAGAAAGCAAGGGGTAGCAGTGAATGGGTGTTTCTCGGACTGGCTGGAGGTGACTAGTGGGGTACCACAGGGCTCTGTATTGGAACCACAGCTCTTTACAATTTATGTCAACGATTTAGATGAGGGCATTGAAAACTATATCAGCAAGTTTGCTGACGATACTAAACTGGGTGGCAGTGTGACATGCGAAGAGGACGTTAGGAGAATACAGGGAGACTTGGATAGGCTGGGTGAGTGGGTAGATACTTGGCAGATATCATTCAGTGTGAATAAATGTGAAGTTATCCACTTTGGAAGCAGGAACAAGAGGGCAGAGTATTGTCTGAACGGTGTAGAGTTAAGTAAGGGAGAAATGCAAAGAGACCTAGGAGTCCTAGTTCACCAGTCAATGAAGGTGAATGAGCAAGTGCAACAGGCAGTGAAGAGGGCAAATGGAATGTTGGCCTTTGTTACAAGGGTAATTGAGTACAAGAGCAAGGATGTCCTTTTGCATTTGTACAGGGCCCTGGTGAGACCACACCTGGAATATTGTGTACAGTTTTGGTCTCCAGGTTTAAGGAAGGACATTCTGGCAATTGAGGAAGTGCAGCATAGATTCACTAGGTTGATTCCTGGGATGGCAGGGCTGTCTTACGCAGTGAGATTGGAGAGATTGGGCTTGTACACGCTGGAATTGAGGAGATTGAGAGGGGATCTGATTGAAACGTTTAAGATAATTAAAGGATTTGATAGGATTGAGGCAGGAAATATGTTCCAGATGTTGGGAGAGTCCAGTACCAGATGGCATGGACTGAGAATAAGAGGTCAGTTATTTAAAACAGAGTTGAGGAAGAGCTTCTTCTCCCAGAGAGTTGTGGAATGTTCCACACGAATGCACTGCCTCGGAAGACGGTGGAGGCCAATTCTCTGGATGCTTTCAAGAAGGAGCTAGATAGATATCTGATGGATAGGGGAATCAAGGGATATGGGGACAAGGCAGGGACTTGATAGTGAATGATCAGCCATGATCTCAGAATGGCGGTGCAGACTCGAGGGGCCGAATGGTCTACTTCTGCACCTATTGTCTATTGTCTAATTATGTGATTTCTAAAACCAATTGGCTGCACCAATGATGATTTGGTGTGTAATATTAAAGGGGGTGAATATTAATACAATCAATTATTTTGTGCTTTATGTTTATAATTAATTTAGATCACTTTGTAGAGATCTGTTTTCACTTTGACACGAAAGATCCTTTTTTCTTTTGACCAGTGTCAAAAAAAAGCCAAATTAAATCTGCTGTGATTCAATGTTGTAAAACAGTAAACTATGAGAACTTCCAAGGGAGGGGAGTGAAGACTTTTTATTGGCGCTGTCACGCCCATCACAACAGGTGGAAGACATTGCCAGGGCAGATCAGTGCCAAGCACTCCAAACGGAGGGAGGGACATGTTTCATTGCAGAATGTACATGTATGGCTCACAAGGCTGCCTCCCAGCCTGTTTGCCCCGCACCCTGCGATGTGGAATGGAGATCGGTGTCCCTCAGAAATCAGGGCAGCAAGTGGAGAAGACAACGATAATAACCTGCACTGGCAGTAACCACTCTCCAAAACAGAGCCAGCCGAAAAGCAGCTCTGAGCAGCGTACTGTGAGACGACGAGGCCTCTTGTCTGAATGTGATGCAGACCGTGTACAAGGAAGGAGGAGATGAAACGCGTACTAGTCTTTCAGCCCTGCTTTTGGCTGCTGGGTGATGCAGCTGCAAAAGTTTCCAGAGACTCTGCTTGTTCCTGACATCTGCCAAGAATCAAGAAATCAGATTCTGTGTAAATCACAGTCTGGTTGCCAAGAGGCAGCTGATCTGTTGTGCCTTTCCGGTTTCTATAGGCGATGTGGCAGGACGCAATCCACTGACACCAAGGGCCACCATCACGGAGGCAGGGTTCCAACATTTAAACTTCCATGTGATTTTACAGCATTTGGAAGTTGGAATGGGCATTTCCAGGCAAGAGCCACCGTTCGCCTCAAATCCAATTCGTGTCTTGAGGTGCAGAAAATGCCAGCACTCACTGGGCAATGCTCTTTTTATGGAAAAGTGGACCAGGTTGTTCTGGGGGTCTGCTACTCCCAGAGCACCATGCCTGACCAGCACAGCACAAGAAGGCAGCTCATCGCCACCTTCTCAAGGGCAGCTAGGGACGGGTAATAAATGCTGGCTTAGCTGGTGACACACACTCCCTGGAAATGAATGAATAAAAAAAACTAGACGGGGGACCGATAACAGTATCACAGTGGTTAGTACAATGCTTTACGGCAGCAGCTTGTGGTTCAATTCCCACCGCTGTCTGTAAGGAGTTTATATGTTCTCTGTGACCACGTGAGTTTCCTCCGGCGGCTCCAAATACATGCACGTTAGTAAAAGTTAGTGAGCTGTGAGCATGTTATGCTTGCACAGGAAGCTTGGCAACATTTGCAGATGTCCCTAACACATCCTCGGACTGCGGACACATTTCACTCTACATTTTGATGTTTTGATGGACAGGTGACAAACGAAGCTAATCTTCAAAAAGCTGGTCAGGTAACTTTCAGATATCCTACAGCCCAAACACCACCTCATCCTGACCTCCAGCTGCCCCTCCCAGTGCCAGGCCCTAACCTGCTATACCATACCAGCTACCATTGAACCCACTGGCAGTTTGCTCCCTCCATTATCAGCAATATAATGATCACCAGTCCCAATATTTATTCCTCAGAATTCTCCATCCACAACAAACAATCTTTCCAGAAACCCTCCCCATCCCAATCTCCTTTTGCCCAGATCTTTGTGGCCTTTCTTTGCACCAGGCTTAGTAGTTCCTCCCTCGCACCCTCCAACACATAGAAACATGGAAAACCTACAGCACAATACAGGCCCTTCAGCCCACAATGCTGTGCTGAGCATGTACTTAATTTAGAAATTACCTAGGGTTACCCATAGCCCTCTATTTTCCTGAGTTCGATGAACCTGTCCAGGAATCTCTTAAAAGACCCTATTCTATTCACCTCCACCACCATCACCAGCAGCCCATTCCACGCACTCTCTGCATAAAAAACTTACTCCTGACATCTCCTACTTCCAAGCACTGTGCCCTCTCATGCTACTCATTTCAGCCCTGGGGAAAACCCTCTGACTATCCACATGATCAATGCCTCTCATTATCTTGTACACCTTTCATCCTCCGTCGCTCCAAGGAGAAAAGGCTGAGTTCACTCAAACTATTCTCATAAGGCATGCTCCCCAATCTAGGCAACATCCTTGTAAATCTCCTCTGCACCCTTTCTATGGTTTCCATGTCTTTCCTGTAGTGAGGCGACCAGAACTGGGCACAATACTCCAAGTGGGGTCTGACCAGGGTCCTATATAACTGCAACATTACCCCTCAGCTCCTAAGTTCAATTCCACAATTGATGAAGGCCAATACACCGTATGCCTTCTTAACCACAGAGTCAAGCTGTGCAGCTGCTTTGAGCGTCCTATGGACTCGGACCCCAAGATCCCTCTGAGCCTCCACACTGCCAAGAGTCTTACCATTAATACTATATTCTGCCATCATATTTGACCTACCAAAATGAACCACCTCACACTTATCTGTGTTGAACTCCATCTGCCACTTCTCAGCACAGTTTTGCATCATATCAATGTCCCACTGTAACCTCTGACAGCCCCCCACACTATCCACAACACCTCCAACCTTTGTGTCATCAGCAAACTTACTAACCCATCCCTCCACTTCCTCATCCAGGTCATTTATACGAATCACGAAGAGAAGGAGTCCTAGAACAGATCCCTGAGGTACACCACTGGTCACCAACCTCCATGCAGAATATGACCCATCTGCAACCACTCTTTGCCTTCTGTAAGCAGGCCAGTTCTGGATCCACAAAGCAATGTCCCCTTGGATCCCATGCCTCCTTACTTTCTCAATAAGCCTTGCATGGGGTACCTTATCAGATGCCTTGCTGAAATCCATATACACTACATCTACTGCTCTTCCTTCATCATTGTGTTTAGTTACATACTCAAAAAATTCAATCAGGCTCTTAAGGCATGACCTGCCTTTGACAAAGCCTTGCTGACTATTTCTAATCATATTATGTCTCTCCAAATGTTCATAAATCCTGGCTCTCAGGATCTTCTCCATCAACTTACCAACCACTGAAATAAGACTCACTGGACTATAATTTCCTGGGCTATCTGTACTCCCTTCCTTGAATAAGGGAACAACATCTGCAACCCTCCAATCTTCCGGAACCTCTCCCATCCTCATTGATGATGCAAAGATCATTGCCAGAGGCTCAGCAATCTCCTCCCTTGCCTCCCACGGTAGCCTAGGTACATCTCAACTGGTCCTGGAGACTTATCGAACTTGATGCTTTCCAAAAGGACCAGCGCATACTCTTTCTGAATATCTATATGCTCAAGCTTTTCAATCCACTATAAGTCATCCCTACAATTGCCAAGATCTTTTTCCATAGTGAATACTGAAGCAAAGTATTCATTAAGTACCTCTGCTGTCTCCTTCAGTTCCATACACACTTTTCCATTGTCACACTTGATTGGTTCTATTTTCTCATGTCTTGTCCTCTTGCTCTTCACATACTTGTAGAATGCCTTGGGGTTTTCTTTAATCCTGCTCACCAAGGCCTTCCAATGGCCCCTTCTGGCCCTCCTAATTTCATTCTTAAGCTCTTTCCTGCTAGCCTTGTAATCTACTAGATCTCTATCATTACCTAGTTTTTTGAACCTTTCATAAACTTTTCTCCTTGACTAGATTTACAACAGCCTTTGTACACCATGGTTCCTGTACCCGACCATCCCTTCCCTGTCTCATTGGAATGTACCTACAAAGAACTCCGCGCAGATATCCCCTGAACATTTGTCACATTTCTGCCATACATTTCCCTGAGAACATCTGTTTCCAACTTTAGCTTCCAAGTTTCTGCCTGATAGCTTCATATTCCCCCTTACAATTAAATGCTTTCCTAACTTGTCTGTTCCTATCCCTCTCCAATGCTATGGTAAAGGAGATAGAATTGTGATCACTATCTCCAAAATGCTCTCCCACTGAGAGATCTGACACCTGACCAGGTTCATTTCCCAATACCAGATCAAGTACAGCCTCTCCTTTTTTAGACTTATCTACATATTGTGTCAGGATACCTTCCTGAACATACCCAACAAATTCCACCCCATCTAAACCCCTCACTCTAGGGAGATGCCAATCAATTTACGACAGAGAAAGTACTCAGGAAGCTGAACAGTCTAAGGGTAGATAAATCTCCCAGACCAGATGGAATGCATCCTTGTGTTCTGAAGGAAGTAGCTGTGGAGATTGCAGAGGCATTAGCAATGATCTTTCAAAAGTCGATAGATTCTGGCTTGGTTCCAGAGGATGGAAAATTCACTCCGCTATTTAAGAAGGGGGCAAGGAAGCAAAAATGAAATTATAGACCTGTTAGCTTGACATCAGTGGTTGGGAAGTTGTTGGAATCGATTGTCAAGGATGAGGTTACAGAGTACCTGGAGGCATGACGAGATAGGCAGAACTCAGCGTAGTTTTCTTAAAGGAAAATCCTGCCTGACAAACCTAGTGCAATTTTTTGAGGATGTTGTGTATTTGGATTTTCAGAAGGCCTTTGACAAGGTGCCGCACATGAGGCTGCTTAACAAGATAAGAGCCCATGGAATTACGGGAAAGTTACAAACGTGGATAGAGCTTTGGCTGATTGGCAGGAAACGGAGAGTGGGAATAAAGGGATCCCATTCTGGTTGGCTGCCGGTTACCAGTGGTGTTCCACAGGGGTCCGTGTTGGGGCCGCTTCTTTTTACGTTATATATCAATGATTTGGATTATGGAATAGATGGCTTTGTGGCTTAGTTTGCTGATGATACAAAGATAGGTGGAGGGGCCGATAGTGCTGAGGAAACAGAGAGTCTGCCGAGAAACTTGGATAGGTTGGAGGAATGGGCAAAGAAGTGGCAAATGAATTACAATGTCGGAAAGTGTACGGTCATGCACTTTGGTAGAAGAAATAAATGGACAGACTATTATTTAAATGGAGAGAGAATTCAAAGTTCTGAGATGCAATGGGGCTTGGGAGTCCTCATGCAGGATATATTGGCATTAATTTCTAGAGGAATTGAGTATAGGAGCAGGGATGTGATGTTCAGGCTCTATAAGGCACTGGTAAGACCTCAGTTGGCATACTGTGTGCAGTTTGGGCTACTTATTTAAGAAAGGATGTGCTGACATTGGAGACGGTTCAGAAAAGATTCACTAGAATGATTCTGGGAATGAGAGGGTTAACATATGAGGAACATTTGACCGCTGTTGGACTGTACTCCTTGGAGTTTAGAAGAATGAGGAGGGACCTCAAGGAAACATTTCGAATGCTGAAAGGCATGGACAGAGTGGATGTGGCAAAGTTGTTACCCATGGTGGGGGAGTCTAGTACAAGAGGACATGACTTGAGGATTGCAGGGCGCCCATTCAGAACAGAGATGTGAAGAAATTTTTTTAGCCAGAGGGTGGTGAATCTGTGGAATTTGTTGCCACGTGCGGCAGTGGAGGCCAAGTCATTGGGTGTATTTAAGGCAGAGATTGATAGGTATCTGAGTTGTCAGGGCATCAAAGGTTATGGTGAGAAGGTGGGGGAGTGGGACTAAATGGGAGAATGGATCAGCCATGATTAAATGGCGGAGCAGACTCGATGGGCTGAATGTCTGACTTCTGCTCCTTTGTCTTATGGTCTAATATTTGGGAAATTAAAATCTTCCACCACAACAACCCTGTTATTATTCCAGAATCTGTCTCCCTATCTGCTCCTTGATGTCCCTGTTACTATTAGGTGGTCTATAAAAAGCACACAGTAGAGTTATTGACCCCTTCCTGTTTCTAACTTCCACCCACAGTAACTCAGTAGACCATCTCTCCATGACTTCCTCCTTTTCTGCAGGCATGACGCTATCTCTGAATTATGGACCTGTATTCCCAGATCCCCTTGTTCTACCAAACCCCTCAGTGCCCTACCTACTGATCATTGTGTTTGACCTATCTTGGTTGGTCCTACCGAAATGCAAAACCTCACACTTGTCTGCATTAAACTCCATCTGCCAATTTTCAGCCCATTTTTCCAGCTGGTCCAGATCCCACTGCAAGCTCTGATAGTCTTCCTCACTGCCCACTACACCCCCAAATCTTTGTGTCATCTGCAAACTTGTTGTTCCAGTTAACCACATCATCATACAGATCATTGATATAGATGACAAACAACAAGGAACCTTATTAGGATTGGCATATTGCTCATGTGGTTCCATTGTTTAAAAAGGGTTCTAGAAGTAAGCCTAGCAATTATAGACCTGTCAGTTCGACATCAGTGGTGGGTAAATTAATGGAAAGTATTCTTAGAGATAGTATTAATAATTATCTGGATAGACAGGATCTGATTAGGAGTAGCCAGCATGGATTTGTGCGTGGAAGGTCATGTTTGACAAACCTTAATGAATTTTTTGAAGGTACGAGGAATGTTGACGAGGGTAAGGCAGTGGATGTAGTCTATATGGACTTCAGCAAAGCCTTTGACAAAGTTCCACATGGAAGGTTAGTTAAGAAGGTTCAGTCGTTAGATATTAATGCTGGAGTAATAAAATGAATTCAACAGTGGCTAGATGGGAGATGCCAGAGAGTAGTGGTGGATAATTGTTTATCGGGATGGAGGCCGGTGACTAGCGGGGTGCCTCAGGGATCTGTTTTGGGCCCAATGTTGTTTGTAATATACATAAATGATCTGGATGATGGGGTGGTAAATTGGATTAGTAAGTATGCCGATGATACTAAGGTAGGAGGTGTTGTGGATAATGAGGTGGGTTTTCAAAGCTTGCAGGGAGATTTATGCCAGTTAGAAGAATGGGCTGAACGTTGGCAGATGGAGTTTAATGCTGAGAAGTGTGAGGTTCTACATTTTGGCAGGAATAATCCAAATAGAACATACAGGGTAAATGGTAGGGCATTGAGGAATGCAGAGGAACAGAGAGATCTAGGAATAACAGTGCATAGTTCCCTGAAGGTGGAGTCTCATGTAGATAGGGTGGTGAAGAAGGCTTTTGGAACGCTGGCCTTTATAAATCAAAGCACTGAGTACAGAAGTTGGAATGTAATGTTAAAATTGTACAAGGCATTGGTAAGGCCAAATTTGGAATATTGTGTGCAGTTCTGGTCACTGAATTATAGGAAAGATATCAATAAATTAGAGAGAGTGCAGAGACGATTTACTAGGATGTTACCTGGGTTTCAGCACTTAAGTTACAGAGAAAGGTTGAACAAGTTAGGTCTCTATTCATTGGAGCATAGAAGGTTGAGGGGGGATTTGATCGAGGTATTTAAAATTTTGAGAGGGATAGATAGAGTTGACGTGAATAGGCTGTTTCCATTGAGAGTAGGGGAGATTCAAATGAGAGGACATGATTTGAGAGTTAGGGGGCAGAAGTTTAAGGGAAACACGAGGGGGTATTTCTTTACTCAGAGAGTGATAGCTGTGTGGAATGAGCTTCCTGTAGAAGTAGTAGAGGCCAGTTCAGTTGTGTCATTTAAGGTAAAATTGGATAGGTATATGGACAGGAAAGGAGTGGAGGGTTATGGGCTGAGTGCGGGTAGGTGGGATTAAGAGTTCGGCACGGACTAGGAGGGCCGAGATGGCCTGTTTCTGTGCTGTGATTGTTTTATGGTTATATGGTTATTAGTAAGGGTTATTGTACTTGCAACCCTCCCACGGCATCAGAATCAGGTGTATTCTCACTAACGAATGTCGGGGAATTTGTTGTTTCACAGCAACGGTACGGTGCAATAAATAAAATATATTGTAAATTACAGTAAGAAGTATTCACATCCTGTGGTTCTTTCTCACCTATTCCATCCGCGTTATTAGGCACAGCTGGACACCTGCTCGTTAATGCATTTATCTAATGAGCCAATCACGTGGCAGCAACTCAGTGCATAGAAACATGCAGACACGGTCAAGAGGTTCAGTTGCTGTTCAGCCCAAACAGCAGAGTGGGGGGAAATGTGATCTAAGTAACTTAGACCGTGGAATGATTGTTGCTGTCAGACGGGGTGGTTTGAGTATTTCAGAAACGGCTGATCTCCTGGGATCTTCACACATAACATTTTCTAGAGTTTACAGAGAATGGTGTAAAAAACAAAAAATATCCAGTGAGCAGCAGTTCTGGGGGTGAAATTACCTCGTTAATGAGAAGAGTCAAAGGAGAACGGCCAGACTGGTTCAAGCTGACAGGAAGGTGACAGTAACTCAAATAACCACACGTTACAACAGTATCTCAAGATGCACAATAGATCAAATCGTGAAGTGGATGGGCTACAGCAGCAGAATTCCTCAAACATTCACGCAGTGGCCTCTCTATTAGGTACGGGAGGTGTCTAATAAAGTACTTCTGAGTGTGTATATTTAAAAAAGGTAGAGGAATTAGACAAAGGAAGCAGATTATCTGGTCAATCGCAGGCCAACGCTCATCCAACCCAAACATAACCTCACATTGTAGCCTGGAAGCAGAGCCAGGCTGGCCTTAGTTCCCATAGTGGATCAGAGCTGTTACAGAGTCATAAACCACTACAGCACCGAAACAGACCCTACGGCCCAGCTAGTCCATGCTGGCCTGATCTTCTACCTAGTTCCATCTCCCTGCACCTGGACCATGTCCCCTCATACCCCTCCCATCCACATAGCCCATTCAAACTTCTCTTAAATGCTACAACTGAACCTGCATCTGCCACTTCCCCGACAGCTCATTCCACACTCACGTCACCCTCTGAGTGAAGAAGTTCACCCTTCTTGAATAGCTCATCTTTCACCCCTAACCTAAGACCTCTAGTCTCACCCAATTTGAGGTGAAAAAGACAGTACGCATTCACCTGGCATAATTTTGGATCCCATCTCCTCTCATCCTCCTACGTTCCAGGAAATAAAGCCCCCTATCCAATTCAACCTTTCTCTGTAACTCAGATCCTCGATTCCTGGCAGCATCCTTATAAAGATTGATATCTTTCCTGAAGGTAGGTGACCACAGGTCCCTCTATGTCCATGGATTGTTCTACCTCCACCCAGTGCAATCTGAAAGACCTGGATATTGATGGTCAGACCTGCCACCCTTCACAGTTTGCAAATCCAGCAGCATGGTGAAGCTTGCAGATATTGTCTCCTTCAGGAGAGTTCTGCCACCCTTCCTGGTCTATAATCCAGAGAGCTCACTGCTTTGCAGAGTTACAGACATCAACTTTTCCTGTACCCGGCCTCTGAACATCCGGTGCGGCAGGGTCAAGGAACATGGATCAAGGAGGATCCACTTTATTTGCCCACGTGCACACTCAGCAAATCTATAGAATTGTAACCGTAAACAACAGGAACTGTTAACTGTAAACAAAGCGAGCAAACGCAGATATAAATAAATAGCAATAAGTAACGAGCATGAAATAGCAATATGACAGAGTTCTTAAATGAATGTAGCCACCCACTTTTGTTCAAGAGCCTGATGGCTGAGGGGTAGTAACTGTTCTTGAACCTAGTGGCGCGAGTCCTGAGGCTGCTGTACCTTCTACCTGATGGCAGCAGTGAGAAAAAAAACATGGCTTTTAGCATGGAGGTAGAGGCAATAGTATGGATATGGAATAAAATGCCCACATAAATTTACAAGTTAAACAGCGTTATAAAAGGATGTTTAAAGTTTATGCAGTGCAGTGACAGTGATGTAATAATTAGGGGGGCTGCGGGAGAGGCTAACTAGAATGGCTGATCAGATTAACTGCCTGGGGGAAGAAGCTTTTAAGATGACATGAAGTTTTTCTTTTAGGAGCCCTGTAAGTTTACCGGAAGGGAAGTTTTGGGAAAACTGTTTGCAGGGTAGGTGGTGCCCATAATGATCTTTCCTGTCTGCTTCTTTGTCCTGGACACATACGAGACCTGCAGAGATGGTAGACTGCAGCTTCTCTGCTGATCCGACAGTTCACTGCGGTTTTCATATGTCGAGAGAGGAAGCTGCACCAAACCAGACAGTGATGGCAGTGCAGAATTGGGTCAGTATGCTCTGGGGAAGATGGAATTTTACCAGCTGCAGCAAGACGTAGATCCTCTGCCGAGTCTTCTTGTTGATGAAGGAGATATGGTTCTCCCACATGAGGCCCTGTGAAATAATGACGCCCAGAAACTCAAGTGTGGTCTACCAGCTCTCTCCACACGTGTCTTCCCCTTCATCTGTCCTCGACAAAGAGCGCAAAAAATCTCCTTCCAGATTCACAAGACGGAGCAACAGTCTCTGATTGGCCAACATGCACAGCACAGCCCTGTTATCGCCAGCCATAACCCAAACATTGCTGCTACAGAGAAACTGTCACCTCAGCAGTGAGCATTACAGAGAAGCCATTACATTAGCAGTGAATCCTTACAGCGCATTACATATAGATGCCTGCATATGGTAACTACCAGGGGGTGCCCCTCCTGAATGGACCAGGGCCAGGCACAATCATGCTGCTCCCTGTCCTGGGGGGGATCTCATTGAAATCTATCGAATATTGAAAAGCCTAGATCAGGGGTCGGCAACGTTTACCACTGAAAGAGCCAATATGGACCCATTTCCCACAGAAAAGAAAACACTGGGAGCCACAAAACCCGTTTGACATTTAAAATGAAATAACACTGCATACAACGGTTTTTTTTGCCTTTATGCTATGTATAAACAAACTATAATGTGTTGCATTTATGAAATTGATGAACTCCTGCAGAGAAAACGAAATTACATTTCTGCATGCAACAAAAACATTTTGAACTCCGAAAAAAAGACATTGGGTTGAAGGTTACTCCATAGTTAGCCTACCTTGGATCGAAGAATTAAAAGAAAGCGCGCACTGGCGGGTGTCGGGCATTGGCAATGGTGATGTATATTAATAGCGATAAAAAACACGTTGTAGCGGTGTGCTACACGCAGCGCTAAAATAAAGACACTGCAGTAAAAGGTAGCTTTATTCGAACTAAACAGCCTTGCTTTAAAGCCTCCCTCAACCCGTCCCCGTGGGCGCGGATGCTCCAAAAGACACGTACTCACAAACCCCCGTAGGCTATCTCCCTTAGCCGGAACGGTGGCTAATTGTGAGCCGGTTCGGATGTGCCAGGAAATGGGGTCTCCACAAAGTTTTTAGATTGTACAAGATCACCAAATCTTCAAATTTCGAATTACATTTCAAAAACTAACAAACCACGGGGAGCCGCATCACAGAGATGAAAGAGCCACATGCGGCTCCGGAGCCGCGGGTTGCCGACCTCTGGCCTAGATGGAGAGGACTTGGAGAGAATGTTTCCTACAAAAGGAGAGTCTAAGACCAGAGGACAGAGTCTCACAATGGAAAGAAGTCCCTTTAGAACAGAAATCAGGAGGGATTTCTGTAGCCAGAGGGTGGTGAATCTGTGGAATTCATTGCCACAGGGGGCTGTGAAAGCCAAGTCATTGAGTATATTTAAAGCAGAGGCTGATGAAAGTTCAAAGTTCACAGTAAATTTATTATCAAAGTACATAAAGTATACTGATATATATATGAGGGTGTATATATCATTTTATTCAACCCTGAGATTAATTTTCTTGTGGGCAATCAATCGCAGTAAATACAAGAAACCCAATAGATTCAATGAAAGACGACACTCAACAGGACAGACAACAACCAATGTGTAAAAGCAACAATAAACAGTGCAAATACAAAAAGAAAGGTGGAAAAGGAAATAATAATAAATACGTAAGCAATAAATATCAAGAACATGAGATGAGGAGTCCTTGAAAGTGAGTTCAGTTCAGCGATGAGTGAGTTCAAGAGCATGAAGATTGAGGGATCCTCAACTTCCTAACTGGAAGACAACATTTTGAGTGGAATGGTAATAACTATCTCCTCTTCACTGACGATCAACACTGGTGCACCTCAGGGGTGTGTGCTTAGCCCACTCTATCTATACCTAGGACCTTCTGGCTAGGTACGACTCAAATACCATCTATAAGTTTGCTGATGATACAACCATCGTTGGTAGGATCTCAGATGGAGGTGAGAGGTCATACAGGAGTGAGATATGCCAGCTGGTTGAGCGGAGAATACGTACACGACGCTGGAAGAACTCAGCAGGTCAGGCAGCATCCGTGAGCCAATGTTTCGGGCCGAGACCCTTCATCAGGAATGGGGGGGAAGAGAGGGCCGAAGCCCAGAGATAGGGGAGGGGGTAGGGCCTAGAGGCGCCAGGTGGAAAACCAATCAGAGGAAAGATAAAGGGGGGAGGGGATAAGCATGAAAGAACTGAAGAGGGAAAGGAGCAGGAAGTTGAAAGGGGAGAGAGACAGAGAGGGACCTGGGATAGGGGAAGGGGGAGGGGGAGGGAATGACCGGAAATTGGAGAATTCAATGTTCATACCACCAGGCTGGAGGCTACCCAGACGGTAGATGAGGTGTTGCTCCTCCAACCTGAGTTTGGCCTCATCATGGCAGTAGAGGAGGCCATGTATGGACATATCTAGATGGGAATGAGAGGCAGAGTTGAAGTGGGTGGCAACCGGGAGGTCCTGTCTATTGTGACGGACGGAGTGGAGGTGCTCGATGAAGCAGTCCCCCAATCTGCCATGATGAGGCCAAACTCAGGTTGTATTTTTGTGTTCTGGTTGAGCGGAGTCACAGCAACAACGTTAAAACATTAAAAGCAAAGAGCTGATTGTGGACTTCAGAAAGGATAGAGGGAATATGAACTAACCCTTATAGAGGGATGAGAAGTGGAGAGAGTGACGTCAAGATCTCTGAGGATCTAACCTGGTCTCAATATATCGATGCGGCTATAAAGAAGGCAAGACAGCAGCTACAATTCTTCAGGAGTTTGAGAAGATTTGGTTTGTCACCTAAAGCACTCAAAAACTTATCGAGATGTACCATGGAGAGAGCATACTGACAGGCTGCATCACTGTCTGGTATGGTGGGGGGTGGGGGACCTCAGCAATGGATCAAAAGAAACAACAGAAAGTGATTAAGTTAGTCAGCTCCAACATTTGTATTAGCCTCTGTAGTATCTAAGATATCGTCAAGGAGCAGTGCCTCAGAAAGGCAGCATCCATTATTAAGAACTCCCATCACCCAGGACATGCCTTCTTCTCAATGTTAGCTGCAGCTCCTTAGAGACCCATTAGGGAACTGGAGCTGCAGCTCAATGACCTTCGTCTGGTCAGGGAGAGTGAGGAGGTGAGAGAGAGGAGTTACAGGCAGGTAGTCACACCGGGGCCCCAGGAGACAGAGAAGTGGGTAACAGTCAGGAGGGGGAAGGGCAAGAGGCAGATGCTGGAGAGTACCCCAGTGGCTGTCCCCCTTATCAATAAGTACTCCTGTTTGAGTACTGTTGGGGGGGACGGCCTACCTGGGGGAAGCAACAGTGGCCACGCCTCTGGCACACAGTCTGGCCCTGTGGCTCAGAAGGGTAGGAAAAGGAAGAGGAAGGCAGTAGTGATAGGGGACTCTATAGTTAGGGGGTCAGACAGGCGATTCTGTGGATGCAGGAAAGAAACACGGATGGTAGTTTGCCTCCCAGGTGCCAGGGTCCGGGATGTTTCTGATCGTGTCCATGATATCCTGGAGTGGGAAGGAGAACAGCCAGAGGCCGTGGTACATATTGGTACCAACGACGTAAGTAGGAAAAGGGAGGAGGTCCTGAAGAAAGAATACAGGGGGTTAGGAAGGACATTGAGAAGCAGAACCACAAAGGTAGTCATCTCGGGATTACTGCCTGTGCCACGCGACACTGAGTATAGGAATAGAGTGACATGAAGGATAAATGCATGGCTGAGGGTTTAGAGCAGAGGGCAGGGATTCAGATTTCTGGATCATTGGGACCTCTTTTGGGGCAGGTGTAACCTGTACAAAAAGGACGGGTTGCACTTGAATACCAGGGGGACCAATATCCTGCTGGGAAGGTTTGCTAAGGCTATTGGGGTGAGTTTAAACTTGAATTGCTGGGGGGTGAGAACCAAACTGAAGTGACAGAGGAGAGGGAGGATGGCTCACAAATAGAGAAAGCTTGGAGACAGTGCGAAAAGGAGGATAGGCAGGTGATAGAGAAGGGATGTGCTCAGTCTGATGGTTTGAGATGTGTCTATTTTAATGTGAGGAGTATTATGAATAAAGCAGATGAGCTTAGAGCATGGATCAGTACTTGGAGCAATGATGTTGTGGCCATTACAGAGACTTGGCTGGTGCAGGGGCAGGAATGGCTACTTCGAGTGCCAGGCTTTAGATGTTTCAGAAAGGACAGGGAGGGAGGCAAAAGAGGCAGGGGTGTGGCACTGTTGATCAGAGATAGTGTTGTGGCTGCAGAAAAGGAGGAAGTCATGGAGGGGTTGTCTACGGAGTCTCTGTGGGTGGAAGTTAGAAATAGGAAGGGGTCAATAACTCTACTGGGTGTTCTTATACACAACCCAACAGTAACAGGGACATCGAGGAGCAGATAAGGAGATAGGTTCTGGAATGAAGTAATACTAACAGGGTTGTTGTGGTGGGAGATTTTAATTTCCCAAATATTGATTGGCATCTCCCTAGAGCAAGAGGTTTAGATGGGGTGGAGTTCGTTAGGTGTGTTCAGGAAGGTTTCTTGACACAATATGTAGATAAGCCTACAAGAGGAGAGGCTGTACTTGATCTGGTATTGGGAAATGAACCTGGTCAGGTGTCAGGTCTCTCAGTGGGAGAGCATTTTGGAGATAGTGATCATAATTCTATCTCCTTTACCATAGCATTGGAGAGGGATAGGAACAAACAAGTTAGGGAAACATTTAATTGGAGTAAGAGGAACTATGAGGCTATCAGGCAGGAACTTGGAAGCATAAATTGGAAACAGATGTTCTCAGGGAAACGTACCAAAGGAATGTGGCAAATGTTCAGGCAATAGTAGGTATGTTCCAATGAGACAGGGAAAGGGTGGTAGGGTACAGGAACCGTAGTGTACAAAGGCAGTTATAAATCTAGTCAAGAAGAAAAGACCTTATGAAACTCTGTAATGATAGAGATCTAGAAGGTTATAAGGCTAGCAGGAAGGAACTTATAAATGTAATTAGGAAAGCCAGAAGGGGCCATGAGAAGGCCTTGGCAGGCAGGTTTAAGGAAAACCCCCAAAGAATTCTACAAGTATGTGAAGAGCAAGGGTATAAGATGTGAGAGAATAAGACCAATTAAGTGAGACAGTGGGAAAATGTATATGGAACCGGAGGAAATAGCGAAGGTACTTAATGAATACTTTGCTTCAGTATTCATTACAGAGAAGGATCTTGGCAATCATATAGATGACTTGAAGTGGACTGAAAAGCTGGAGCATGGAGATATTAAGAAAGAGGATGTGCTGGAGCTTTTGGAAAGCATCAAGTTGAATAAGTCACCAGGACCAGATGGGATGTACCCCAGGCTACTGTGGGAAGCGAGGGAGGAGATTGATGAGGCTCTGGCAATGATCTTTGCATCATCAATGAGGATGGGAGAGGTTCCCAAGGATTGGAGGGTTGCGGATGTTGTTCCCTTATTCAAGAAAGGAAGTAGAGATAGCCCAGGAAATTATAGACCAGTGAGTCTTACTTCAGTGGTTGGTAAGTTGATGGAAAAGATCCTGAGAGGCAGGATTTATCAACATTTGGAGAGGCATAATATGATTAGGAATAGTGAGCATGGCTTTGTCAAAGGCAGGTCATGCCTTACGAGCCTGACTGAATTTTTTGAGGACGTGACTAAACACGTTGATGAAGGTAGAGCAGGAGATGTAGTGTATATGGATTTCAGTAAGGCATTTGATGAGGTACCCCATGCAAGGCTTATTGAGAAAGTAAGGAGTCATGGGATCCAAGGGGAAATTGCTTTGTGGATCAAGAGCTGGCTTGCCCAAAGAGTGGTTGTAGATGGGTCATGTTCTGCTTGGAGGTCAGTGACCAGTGGTGTGCCTCAGGGATCTGTTCTGGGACCCCTACACTTTGTGATTTTATAAGTGACCTGGATGAAGAAGTGGAGGGATGGGTTAGTAAGTTTGCTGATGACACAGAAATTGGGGGTGTTATAGATAGTGTGGAGGACTGTCAGAGGTTACAGTGGGACATTGATAGGATGCAAAACTGGGCTGAGAAGTGGCAGATGGAGTTCAACCCAACTAAGTATGAGGTGGTTCATTTTGGTAGGTCAAATATGATGGCAGAATATAGTATTAATGGTAAGACTCTTGGCAGTTTGCAGGATCAGAGGTACTTTGGGGTCTGAGTCCATAGGATGCTCAAAGCTGCTACACAGGTTGATTCTGTGGTTAAGAAGGCATACGGTGCATTGGCCTTCTTCAACTGTGGGATTGAGTTTAAGAGCTGAGAGGTAATGTTGCAGCTATATCGGACCCTGGTCAGACCCCACTTGGAGTACTGTGCTCAGTTCTGGTCGCCTCACTACAGGAAGGATGTGGAAACCATAGAAAGGGTGCAGAGGAGATTTACGTATTCCTGTCACTCCCACTGATGGATCCGATACATATTCCTGTCACTCCCACTGACGGATCCGATACATATTCCTGTCACTCCCACCGATGAATCCGACGTGAATTCCCATCACTCCTATTGATGGATCTGACACATATTCCCATCACTCCTGTGGACGATCCAATGTGCATTCGCATCTCAGCACACTTTGCTATTGTAGCTTTCTCACTCTTCTAAAAACTGGATTGACACGAAATTTTGAAATATCCCAACTATGTATGAATAATTAAATGACAGCAATTCAACAAATCGCTCCTCTGGGAAGTGCTGTAGGGCCATTAAAATGAAACCTTCACTCCTTCTTGCCAGTTACTTCCCTGCCCTCAGTTAACCTGATCCACCCTTCTGGTTAGCCTCACCCCCTTCTATTACCCCCGCCACTGCAATGCACTCTAAATGGTTTACACCACATTTGATAATGCTCTTTACATTGTGAATACATACTGGTATTTATGCACAGTTTATTCCTTACTCATGCTTTCACCTCTAACATTATTTTTATATAATTCTTTATTCTTTATCTTTGTTAAATGTTGTTGTTTTTTCTTGCATACCACACCCTGACCAACACATCACAGCAAATTCTTAAAACATGCAAATGTATATGGCGATTAAATTTGATCCTTGATTTTTCCAACAATGATTGAGTGCTGTTTCAAGTTGACCCTGGGGAAATAAATGACACAAAGCTCTCCTCCTGCTTATCCTGCGGATGTGTCCTGAGAAGCTCTCTGCAAGTTGAAGGCATGCTAAACCCTAATGCACAACCACAAAGGAGACTGCTCAGTTTATTCTCGTACTCCGGGGGTTTGTCCAAATTCACTTCACACTGGTCGACAAATGTTGCTCTCTTACCTGTTAGCAATCCGCACAGGTAGAAATTCCCACTGGCAAACAGTGTGAGATGTAACTTCCCTGTGTGGTTCACACCAAGCTGTTGACCCTTGTTGCATTGGGGTGTAGAGTTGTTGTTTTTCCTGTAGTTTAGCTTTGTTGTGACTGCTTCTACTCCTATAGGAGAGGTGGGATGGAGACACATCTCTACCAAAGGAAGTGTAAGTCACTCATTCCCTCTGCTAGCCTGCAGGTCACCCTTGGGCAAGGTGGAGAACCTGCTTAAGCCCCGATCGGGGTCACGTGAAGCCATGGGAGCCGGTGGTGGATGGTCGTATGAGCAACTGATGCCTCTCCCAAGTCCTGGTTATGCGACCACTGACACCAGGCAGACAATCTCTGATGAGTATTGGTAATGTCTGGGGTCACCACTCTCGTAAAGACACTGCCCAGAAGAAGGCAATGGCAAACCACTTCTGTAGATAAAGTTTGCCAAGAACACTCATGGTCATGAAGAGTATGATCACCCAAGTCATACATCAAAGCACATAATGATGATAATGTACATATTATTGTCCAGTGAATTTTACAGTAATTACAGGACAGTTATTTCTGTATTGTTCTAGAAACTTCTTAGTATTCAGTAGCAGGTGTCACACCACTTCAATCTGGCTATTTTATGGTTTCTTCTCTCGATGCCCTTTCTTGCTCTTCTTTGCTGTTGTAATACTTAATAAAATGTTCATAAGCAAAAAGTCTTATTTCTCTTTCCTGACTTCTGCACAACCTTTGGATCTCTCAAAAGCATCAGGGTCCAACTCGCTACTGATTGTCGACATCTAAGCCTCCTGCTGATTTCAAGACGTCAGTTCTTCAGCTGATGAAGCATGAGGTGTATATGCATGTGGGGAGTCTCACTGTGATAAATATCTGGAATTCATTTGCAAACATTTAACTTTCAAGAGGTTAGACCTCGTGTTTGGGTAAATAGATATTGAAACTATTCAGTTGCAGTGATCAGGTTAAAGGCACAAAGCAGGAGTGTGCTGTGATTTAGAGTTTGTAAACTTCACAAGGGCTGAGATAAAACCATAGAATATTACAGCACAGAAACAGGCCCTTCGGCCCTGCTTGGCTGTGCCCAACCATTTTTCTGCCTAGTCCCATTGACCTGCACCTGGACCATATCCCTCCATACACCTCTCATCCATGTACCTGTCCAAGTTTTTCTTAAATGTTAAAAGTGAGCCCGCATTTACTACTTCATCTGGCAACTCATTCCACACTCCCAACACTCTCTGTGTGAAGAAGCCCCTCCCCCGATGTTCCCTTTAAACTTTTCCCCCTTCACCCTTAACCCAGGTCCTCTGGTTTTTTTCTCCGTTAGCCTCAGTGGAAAAAGTCTGCTTGCATTCATTCTGTCTATACCCATCATATACCTCTATCAAGTCTCCCCTCATTCTTCTACGCTCCAGGGAATAAAGCCCTAACCTATTCAACCTTTCTCTGTAACTCAGTTTCTCAAGTCCCGACAACATCCTTGTAAACCTTCTCTGCACTCTTTCAACCTTATTAATATCCTTCCTGTAATTCAGTAACCAAAACTACACACAATACTCCAAATTCAGCCTCACCAATGCCTTATACAACCTCACCATAACATTCCAACTCTTATACTCAATACTTTGATTTATAAAGGCCAATGTACCAAAAGCTCACTTTACTACCCTATCTGCCCGTGACGCCACTTTTAGGGAATTTTGTATCTGTATTCCTCAAGATAGCAAGCACTTTAAAGTTCAAAGTACATTTATTATCAAATTATGGATACCTCATACTATCTTGAGATTCATCTCCTTTCACAAAGGTTGGGCGTGTTGTGGTGATGACACAGAGGTTGGGCGTGTTGTGGTGATGACACAAAGGTTGGGGGTGTTGTGGTGATGACACAAAGGTTGGGCGTGTTGTGGTGATGACACAAAGGTTGGGCGTGTTGTGGTGATGACACAAAGGTTGGGGGTGTTGTGGATAGTGTGGAGGGCTGTCAGAGTTTACAGTGGGACAGCGATGGGATACAAAATTGAGCTGAGAAGTGGCAGATGGAGTTCAACCCAGGTAAATGTGAAGTGGTTCATTTTGGTAGGTCAAATATGATGGCAGAACATAGTATTAATGGTAAGACTCTTGGCAGTGTGGAGGATCAGAGGGATCTTGGGGTCCGAGTCCATAGGACTCTAAGTTGCTGCGCAGGTTGACTCTGTGGTTAAGAAGGCATATGGTGCATTGGTGAATCAACCATGGGATTCAGTTTAGGAGCAGAGAGGTTATGTTACAGCTACATAGGACCCTGGTCAGACCCCACTTGGAGTTCTGGTCACCTCCCTACAGGAAGGATGTGAAAGCCATAGACAGGGTGCAGAGGAGATTTACAAGGATGCTGGATTGGGGAGCATGCCTTATGAGAATAGGTTGAGTGAACTCGGCCTTTTCTCCTTGGAGCAATGGAGGATGAGAGGTGACCTGATAGAGGTGTATAAGATGATGAGAGGCATTGATTGTGTGGATAGTCAGAGGCTTTTCCCCAGGGCTGAATTGGCTAGCACGAGAAGGCATAGTTTTAAGGTGCTTGGAAGCAGGTACAGAGGAGATGTCAGGGATAAGTTTTTTTATGCAGAGAGTGGTGAGTGTGTGGAATGGGCTGCCAGTGATGGTGGTGGAGGCAGAAACAATAGGGTCTTTTAAGAGACTCCTGGATGGCTACATGGAGCTTAGAAAAACAGAGGGCTATGGGTAAAGTCTAGGTAGTTGTAAGGTAGGGACATGTTTGGCACAGCTTTGTGGGCCGAAGGGCCTGTATTGTGCTGTCGGTTTTCTATGTTACAGGCAGCCACAAAACAAGAAACCCAAAAGAACCCATTTAAAAAAAAAAGACCAACAAGCGGGCAGTGAAAAAAACACAAATCGTGCAAACAATTGTAAAGCCCCGGGAAAGGGTTCAGTGCTAGTGTAGTGTTCTCGCTCGGGTGTAACGGAACACCGAACTAAACACCGAGTTAAACCTTTGTCAATGACGACAGGATCACAGTAAGATTAACCATTTACTGTTCACTCTTCCACATTAACGTATGGCGAAAACTGTTGATAAAACAATACAAGATTTGTACAGCAGTTGTTTCCTTCTTAATATTACATTTACATTGTAAATACTTGCAAAAGTAAAACTACAACAACTACATTACATTAAAGTGCAGCATACAGTCAGAATCTACCTACGCCATTGACTGCTTTAAATACACTTCGACGCAAACTATCCGCAACTCTTTAACTAACGAAAACATAAACCTTATCGACCCTCGTTACTTTTAACAGGATAGGCGTTAACATTTTAATTCAACTTATCGATTATCTCATGACTTACAGTGTTTCCTTCACTATGTTTCTGGTGCGTAGAAAGAAAACTTTGCTGCTGCTTGCGCTCTCACATGTCTCGACCCCCACCTTCCCGTTTCTCCAAACCGGTATTTTCCCACAGGATTCGGCGAAACCGGATGTGACGTCATCGCATGCCGCAATACCTCACAGACAATGAATTTACTTTAACCAATCCTAACTTTAACTAGAATGCTAACAAACGAATTACTAAGCGAAAATATTATAAAATAAATAACTGCCATAAAGGCAACACAGCTAGTGTAATGGTTTCCCTGCAGCTGCAGTGTATGGGTTATGACTAGAGAAAATGGAGGTTTTGGAATGTGTGCTAGCCAATGAGGGGAGATGTTTTTCTTTCTGATGTGCCTGAAAGAAGGGATTTCACTGGCTTTTGGTTCGTTGGAAGATGGAGAGAGAAGATGCCAGTACGGGGAAGTCATAGACTGCAGGACGGAGTGGACTTGGAATGGGGTCGGGACTCAATGACACCCGGGGGAAATCGATGGAGAATGAACAGACGGGAAAACTGTGAGCTTCAACATGTGCATTAGAGTATTTCGTTAAAATGGGCCATTCTTCTTCTTGTTCTCTTGACTAACCCTTTAGTCAAATTAAGAATTATAAAGCTCAATCGTTTAATTGCATATGGTGTACTGTCTGTTATTCATGGTACTGATTTGTAACAGGGAAACATACCACACAAACAAGATTTCTGAAGTTTAACCAGGCCGGAGGCTGACTCCCCCAAATTAACACAGCTGGCCAAAACTACGGGTTACATAGTAAAAGCAAACAAGGGCGTTCAGAACGAAAGTGTCAAAGAAGGCCATTGGAGTGCACGTTCTGTTGTGTTTTGTAACTCCAAGAACTAATAAAATCAGAAACACAGGAGCTGGGGATAAACATATCCCTTTCATTTTACTTTAGTGAGGCACTCACATGTGACATGTTGGTGTAACGACGTATGCCATTCACATACTTCTATATATAACCCGTAATGAATAATATAAACAAGTACAAAATCAAACAATAAATTTACAATATTACTCAAATATTACTGAAATATTAAATTCATTACACATTTCGCTTTCCAGATCCATTCTTCTGTTAAAATCAATATTGTCATGGGAGCCTCTGAATTAATTATTCAAGGATTTGCAGCTAATCCTAACAGTTCAGCTTTTAATGCAAGGATTTGGGTTTAGAAGTTAGATCACTGTGGTTTTCAGCACCATGTGATAAAATATCAATGTTTTCAAGCTCAAATTGTGTCAACAGTCTGTGTGAATCTCACAGCTTGAGAAATTCGACCTGACAGTTCCCGGGGAGGACAGGGCTTTTGACCGGGAGCGCCAAGTGAATGATCCGTCAGCTCCCTGCCGAGATCACAGAGGTCAGGAGTCAGTCAATTCCAATCTCTCCAGGTGATATTAGGAAGAGGCCAAGAGCACTGCGCACAGCAAACAGAAACACTCACAGGCTGGTGTAGAGCAGAAGACCCACACTTGAGAACTGGTTACCCCTCCAGCAAGGCTGTTCCACTACAGATACAGCACTTCCCAAGTATTTCCTGCTCACAAAATGCAGGACAAAGCTAATCTCCCTGAGGAACAGCTTCTTCCCCTCTGCCGACAGATTTATGAACAGTCCATGAGCACTACCTCACTATTTTGCACTCTTTTCACACTTCCATTTTTATGTATTTCTCATTGTAATGTAATTTTTATGCATTGCACTGTACTTCTGCTGCAAAACAACAAATTTCACAACATATGTCGATGATTATAAGCTTGGCCTGGCTCTGGTTCTCCTCCCAGTCATCAGCAAAGTTGCTACTGATGGTTCTGCTCATCCAGATACCTGCCCTTTCGGTTCCATGGCACAACAGTCACCGAGTTCGCCCACCGTCAACATACTGCGAAGAAAAACAAAACCTGCAGAAGCTGCAAATCTGAGATAAAAACCAAGACAATGCTGGAAGCACTCAGCAGGACAGGCAGCCTTTGTGGAGACAGAATCAGGTGTGGAAACTGGGAAAGAGGGAAGAAGCACCTTAGCACAGATACCAGAGAAGGTTAAATCTGCTTATCTTTTCACAGATGTTGCCAACTTCTGCAGTGTTTCCAACATGTCATGTTTTATTTCAGATTGCTGGCATCAACAGTTTTATATTTTCAGTAAACAGGCTCCTGCCACACATGCAGCCTTTTCCAGATCAATTCAAAGCATGCTTGGGTCTAGAATGTAGAAAATGACCCCCCCCCCACCACAAATTTCAGCAAGGTGGGAGATCTTAGTGCCAGCAGTGTAATCTTTGAGCCACTTCTCTTTAGATGAACAAATGCTCACAACAGGTATCCAAGATACCAGAAGTTATGGCACTGCGCTGCTCTGATGTTCTGGCTTTCCTTCCTCCCTCAAACATACCGTTCAATTTTCACCTCTGAGCAAATTTCAGAAATGGTGGGGAGTGGGGGTTTATTGCACAGGATCAAAGTAAGCTGCAGAGAGTAGTAAACTTAGTCAGCTCCATCATGGGCTCCGTAGTACCCAGGACATCTTCAAGGAGCAATGCCTCAGAAAGGTACTGTGCATCATTAAGGACTCCAGCACCCAGGACATGGCCTCTTCTCATTGTTACCATCAGGAAAGACGTACAGAAGCCTGAAGGCGTACACTCAACAATTCTGGAAGAGCTTCTTCCCTTCTGCCATCCGGTTTCTGGATGGACATTGAACCCATAAACGTTATCCTTCTACCTTTTTTTAATCTTTATTTTTCCACTACATATTTAACTATTTTATACATATCCTTATTGTAATTCACAGTTATTTTTCGCAATTATTAAGTACTGCTGCCACAATGTTAACAATTTTTTACAACACACGTCGGTGATATTAAATCTGATTCTAACCTCAAATCCAGTATGATTAATGTCCTGGTCTTACTGAAATAGGAACGATATCCAGATTAACCAAATTTATATAGCATTCTGTTTCTCAAAGGGGATATTTCATCACTTTGGTTATATTAGTGTTCTTTTCCCTCTCTTTAATTAATTACCTTAAAGCTTGGAATATAAAGGTAACATAAAAAGTGTTCACAACATGTGGTGCAAATTGTAAATTACCTAATGATCAACTATTGCATCTAATAGTCAAAAATCTCTGACTTTCAAGAAAACAAATTGTAAGTTAGTTTTGCTGTTCCATTGTAAGAGTTTGTGGCAAGTAGCAGATTGGTGCTATATCGTCAGCACTGCATTCCATCTGTCTACTAAGATTACTCCAAATGCTTTAACGATAACCTCATTGTCCTTGCAATTTAACCTAATAAAAAACTTACTTCATGATATTGCTAGGTTAGCAGACATGAACATGATAAGAATGTTTGATACCAGCAATTTTATTAGACCACAAGACCACAAAATACAGGAGCAGAATAAGGCCATTTCTGCTCTGCCATTTCATCATGACTGATCCATTTCCCTCGCCAACCCAATCACCTGCCTTTCCTCGTAACCCTTCATACCTCGACTAATCAAGAATCTGTCTACCTCCGCCCTAAACAGACCCAACGACTTGGCCTTCTTCAGCAGCTTGTGGCAACGAATTCCACAGATTCAGTTCTTTTTTGCTGAAGAAATTTCTTCTCGTCTCTGTTCTAAATGGACTTCCCTCTATTCTGAAGCACGTCCGCTGGTCTTAGACTCCCCCAGCATAGGAAACATCCTCTCCACATCCACTCTATCAAAGCCTTTTAACATTCAATAGGCTTCAATGAGATGCCCCTCATTCTGCTGAATTCCAGTGATTACAGGCCCAGAGTCTTATTCCTTTTATTCCCAAAATCATTCTGACGAAGGTCCTCTGAACCTTCTCCAATGTTTTTAGATATGGGGTCCAAATCAGCTCTCAGTACTCCAAGTGAAGCACTCAAGAGGGAGGGTGAGCAGCTGGATGTCATGGTCCATGGAGGGAGGTCCTGAAAGGTGAGTTTAAGGAGCTAGGTGTCAAG
The DNA here is from genome assembly GCF_030144855.1 of Hypanus sabinus. NCBI lineage: Eukaryota > Metazoa > Chordata > Chondrichthyes > Myliobatiformes > Dasyatidae > Hypanus > Hypanus sabinus. The sequence goes on along the minus strand of NC_082717.1, from coordinate 103,472,894 downwards.
TTAAAGGACAGGACCTCAAGGATAGCAATCTCAGGATTGCTACCAGTGCCACGTTCAGGTGGGTTTAGAAATAGTAAGATAGTGCAGATCAACACGTGGCTGAAGACATGGTGCAGGAGGGAGGGCTTCAGATTTATAGATAATTGGGCAGTTTTCCAGGGAAGGTGGGACCTGTTCCAATGGGACGGTTTACAACTGAACTGGAGGGGGACAAATATTCTTGCAGGTAGGTTTGCTAGAGAGGCAGCAGTGGATTTAAACTAGATGTGAGTGGGGAGGGGAACCAGAGTGTAGAAACAGATGTATGGGAGAAGGAAGTAAAAGAAGACAGTAAAGTTCTTTATACTGTTAGAGATAAACAGAGAGGAAGAGGTGGAGAATTTCTTAAATGCATTTATTTTATTGGTTGCAGGAGGGGTGTGATTGGCTACTAAATATTCCTGGATTTCGTTGCTTCAGGTGTGATAGAATCAGAGGGACAAGAGGGGGAGGTGTTGCGTTGCTTGTCAGAGAAAATATTACAGTGGGGCTCTGGCAGGATAGATTAGAGGGCTCATCTGGGGAGACTATTTGGGTGGAATTGAGGAATGGGAAAAGTGTAGTAACACTTGTAGGGGTGTATTATAGACCACCTAATGGGGAGCGAGAATTGGAGGAGCAAATTTGTAAGGAAATAACAGATATTTGTAGTAAGCACAGGGTTGTGATTGTGGGAGATTTTAATTTTCCACACATAGACTGGGAAGCCCATTCTGTAAAAGGGCTGGATGGGTTGGAGTTTGTAAAATGTGTGCAGGATAGTTTTTTGCAGCAATACATAGAGGTACCAACTAGAGAAAGGGCAGTGTTGGATCTCCTGTTAGGGAATGAAATAGGTCAGGTGACGGAGGTATGTGTTGGGGAGCACTTTGGGTCCAGTGATCACAATGCTATTAGTTTCACTATAATTATGGAGAAGGAAAGGACTGGACCCAGGGTTGAGATTTTTGATTGGAGAAAGGCTAACTTTGAGGAGATGCGAAAGGATTTAGAAGGAGTGGATTGAGACAATTTGTTTTATGGGAAGGATGTAATAAAGAAATGGCGGTCATTTAGAGGTGAAATTTTGAGGATACAGAATCTTTATGTTCCTGTTAGGTTGAAAGGAAAGGTTAAAAGTTTGAGAGAGCCATGGTTTTCAAGGGATATTGGAAATTTGGTTAGGAAAAAGAGAGATATCTACAATAAATATAGGCAGCATGGAGTAAATGAGGTGCTTGAGGAATATAAAGAATGTAAGAAGAATCTTAAGAAAGAAATTAGAAAAGCTAAAAGAAGATACGAGGTTGCTTTGGCAAGTAAGGAGAAAATAAATCCGAAGGGTTTCTACAGTTATATTAAGAGCAAAAGGATAGTGAGGGATAAAATTGGTCCCTTAGAGAATCAGAGTGGACAGCTATGTGTGGAGCCGAAAGAGATGGGGCAGATTTTGAGCAATTTATTTTCTTTGGTATTCACTAAGGAGAAGGATATTGAATAGTGTAAGCTAAGGGAAACAAGTAGGGAAGTTATGGAAACTATGACGATTAAAGAGGAGGAAGTACTGGTGCCTTTAAGGAATATAAAAGTGGATAAATCTCCAGGTCCTGACAGGATATTCCCTAAGACCTTGAGAGAAGTTAGTGTGGAAATAGCAGGGGCTCTGACAGAAATATTTCAAATGTCATTAGAAATGGGGATGGTGCCGGAGGATTGGCGTGTTGCTCATGTGGTTTCATTGTTTAAAAAGGGTTCTAAGAGTAAACCTAGAAATTATAGGCCTGTCAGTTTGATGTCAGTGGCAGGTAAATTAATGGAAAGTATTCTTAGAGATGGGATGTATAATTATCTGGATAGACAGGGTCTGATTAGGAACAGTCAACATGGATTTGTGCGTGGAAGGTCATGTTTCACAAATCTTTTTGAATTTTTTGAAGAGGTTACGAGGAAAGTTGACGAGGGTAAAGCAGTGGATGTTGTCTATATGGACTTAAGTAAGGCCTTTGACAAGGTTCCACACAGAACGTTATTTAGGAAGGTTCAAACGTTAGGTATTAATATTGAAGTAGTAAAATGGATTCAACAGTGACTGGATGGGAGATGCCAGAGAGTAGTGGTGGACAACTGTTTGTCAGGTTGGAGGCCGGTGACTAGTGGTGTGCCTCAGGGATCTGTACTGGGTCCAATGTTGTTTGTCATATACATTAATGATCTGGATGATGGGGTGGTAAATTGGATTAGTAAGTATGCAGATGATACTAAGGTAGGTGGCATTGTGGATAATGAAGTAGGTTTTCAAAGTTTGCAGAGAGATTTAGGCCAGTTAGAAGAGTGGGCTGAGCGATGGCAGATGGAGTTTAATGCTGATAAGTGTGAGGTACTACATTTTGGTAGGAATAATCCAAATAGGACATACATGGTCAATGGTAGGGCATTGAAGAATGCAGTAGAACAGAGTGATCTAGGAATAATGGTGCATAGTCCCCTGAAGGTGGAATCTCATGTGGATTGGGTGGTGAAGAAAGCTTTTGGTATGCTGGCCTTTATAAATCAGAGCATTGAGTATAGGAGTTGGGATGTAATGTTAAAATTGTACAAGGCATTGGTAAGGCTGAATTTGGAGTATTGTGTACAGTTCTGGTCACCAAATTATAGGAAAGATGTCAACAAAATAGAGAGAGTACAGAGAAGATTTACTAGAATGTTATCTGGGTTTCAGCACCTAAGTTACAGGAAAAGATTAAACAAATTAGGTCTTTATTCTTTGGAGCATAGAAGGTTGAGGGGGGGACCTGATTGAGGTATTTAAAATTATGAGGGGATAGATAGAGTTAACATGAATAGGCTTTTTCCACTGAGATTAGGGGAGATTCAAACAAGAGGACATGAGTTGAGACTTAAGGGGCAAAAGTTTAAGGGTAACATTACGGGGAATTTCTTTACTCAGAGAGTGGTAGCTGTGTGGAATGAGCTTCCAGTAGAAGTGGTAGAGGCAGGTTTGGTATTGTCACTTAAAGTAAAATTGGATAGGTATATGGACAGGAAAGGAATGGAGGGTTATGGGCTGAGAGCGGGCCAGTGGGACTAGGTGCGAGTAAGCGTTCGGCATGGACTAGAAGGGCTGAGATGGCCTGTTTCCGTGCTGTAATTGTTCAGCCCTCCATGTTGGGCCGACCCATATAATCCTTAAAAAAAAGTACTAAACCCACACTACCCCATAAACCTCCATTTTTCTTTCATCCATGTGCCTGTCCAAGAGGTTCTTAAATACCCCTAATGTTTTAGCCTCCACCACCATCCCTTGATTTATTAAGGCCAATGTACCAAAAGCTCTCTTTATGACCCTATCTACCTGTGACGCGACTTTTAGGGAATTTTGTATCTGTATTCCTAGATCCCTCTGTTCTACTGCACTCCTCGGTGCCCTACCATTTACCTTGTATGTTCTACCTTGTATTTTCCTTCCAAAGTGCAATACCTCACGCTTGTCTATATAAAACTCCACCTGCCATTTTTTTTGCCCATTCTTCCAGCTGGTCCAAATCCCTCTGCAAGCTTTGAAAACCTTCCTCACTGTCCACTACACCTCCAATCCTTGTATCATCAGCAAATTTGCTGATCCAATTTGCCACATTATCATCCAGATCATTGATATAGATGACAAATAACAATGGACCCAGCACTGATCCCTGTGGCACACCACTAGTCACGGGCCTCCACTCAGTGAAGCAATCCTCCACTACCACTCTCTGGCTTCTTCCATTGAGCCAATGTCAAATCCAATTTACTACCTCACCATGTATACCTAGCGACTGAATCTTCCTAACTAACCTCCCATGTGGGACCTTGTCCAAGGCCTTACTGAAGTCCATGTGGACAACATCCACTGCCTTCTCTTCATCCACTTTCCTGGTAACCTCCTCGAAAAACTCTAATAGATTTGTTAAACATGACCTACCACGCACAAAGCCATGTTGACTCTCCCTAATAAGTCCCTGTCCATCCAAATACTTGTAGATCCTATCTCTTAGTACTCCTTCCAATAATTTACCTACGACAGACACCAAACTTACTGGCCTATAATTTCCCGGATTACTTTTTGAGCCTTTTTTAAACAATGGAATAATGAGCTATCCTCCAATCCTCCAGCACCTCACCCGTAGATACCGACATTTTAAATATATCTGCCAGGGCTCCTGCAATTTCACCACTAGTCTCCTTCAAGGTCCAAAGGTATACCCTGTCAGGTCCTGGGGATTTATCTACTCTGATTTGCCTCTAGATGGCAAGCACCTCCTCCTCTTCAATCTGTATAGGTTCCAAGACCTCACTACTTGTTTGCCTTATTTCCATTGACTCCATGCTAGTTTCCTTAGTAAATACAGACGCAAAAAAAATCCATTTAAGATCTCTCCCCATTTCTTATGGTTCCATACATAGCCAACCAAGCTGATCTTCAAGAGGATCAATTTCATCCCTTACTATCCTTTTGTTCTTAATATACCTGTAGAAGCTCTTTGGATTATCCTTCACCTTGACTGCCCAAGCTACCTCATGTCTTCTCTTAGCCCTCCTGGTTTCTTTCTTATGTGTTTTTTGCACTTTTTATACTCCTCAAGTACCTTATTTGCTCCCTGTTTCCTATACGTGTCATACATCTCTCTCTTCTTCTTTATCAGAGTTCCAGTATCCCTAGAGAACCAAGGTTCCTTATTCTTATTCACTTTACCTTTAATCCTGACAGGAACATACAAACTTTGCACTTTCAAAATTTCTCCTTTGAAGGCCAACGACACTTACCAACGACATCTTTGCCAGAGAACAACCTGTCCCAATCCACGCTTTTTAGATCTGAAGAGAACTCCCAAGTCCTTCTGATTTCTGTCCATTCTTTCTTCTACACTGCATGACCATACATACACTTCCCAACATTGTATTCCATCTGCCACTTTGCCCATTCTCCTAATCTGTCCAAGTCCTTCTGCAGCCTCCCTGTTTCTATCATCCACATCATTGACACACAACGTGGAAAAACAAAGAACCCTGTGGAACATGACCGGCCCCAAACCAGAAAAAGGTTCCTTTTATTCCCACTCATTGCCTCCTGCCAGTCAGCTAATCTTCTATCCATGCTGGTATCTTTCCTGTAATACCATGGGTTCTTCTTTCAGATTGATAAAAACACCTTGTTTAGAAAATGGCCAATTCACATTTTAAGGCAGCTTCGGGCAAACAATTTACACAATTTAATCATAAATGTTAAATTAGCAGCAAATATTCAAAAATCAGCTGCTCTTGACTTACTTGCTGTCTCATTGAGTGGTTCCTTGTTTAGCGGTGGCTATGCTTGCCAATGCCAATTTTGGGAAGCCCCTGGTTGAGTCCCTCCAAAAGAGTACGAGGCTTGCAGAGCCCTCGGCTGGACATGCACAGGCACCTTGTTCAGGCATCTTCCTTCACAGAGGGGTTTTCACACCCAAAGCAGCTCCTTTCCGGATTAACTCCTGATCTTTCAGGGAAGTACAGGCACAGCCCCAAACTGCATTAGGGCAATATACACACTCATTGAAGAAGTAAGTCCAGTTTATTGAAGTAGGCATGCTCCTCACTCTCTTTCTCATGAGCATACTTGAGCAGTTTGCAATGAGGAATCAACCCTTCACTACCCCGAGTAATCACAACACAGCAACGAAAATGAGCAAATCTCCACACAGGAAATTCATCAAGACTGTCTCAGCAATATCATCTACGCTGAGACCTGTGCACACCTTGTTCACTTACAGCATCATTACCAACTTTTTTCTCAATCTGGTCCATTGTCCAGCCACAAAGTTCTTTATCGGAAATAGTCTCGATATGCAGATCATATGGTGGCTGGCTTATCTCTACTGTCTCCAAGGAGTCATCACGATAGTCGCTAATGCTTTCATCCGGAAAGCGACAACAGATTTAACCCATAACTATATCGACCATTTAAGATGTTTGAAATGTGCCGGAAGCCCCAATCCCAATGGTAAAGCTTTGCAGGTATAATGGTCTGATGAATCTCCTCTCCAAAAGCCCAGAAACAAGAGCACTCATAGCAAAACAGAGGGCCCGGCCTAGGGACGTCTGAGGGTTTCTGCCTTTTTCCCACTACTGCTGCAGTGAAAAGCCTAATCTAGTCCAGTCCCACCGTAGAACGAGGACTGCATTGTAAGATTCACCAACAGATGTATTCCCTGCTACGAGTCTGGCATGGGTTGCCAGAGGAAGTGATGGAGGAAGGTACAGTATTGTGCAAAAGTCTTAGGCGCATATATATAGCTAGGGTGCCTACAACTTCTGCACAGTCCTGTACTTGACAACGCGGAGCAGAAATCGAGTTTGCGAATTTTGTGGGAGCAAAGAATGTTGGAAATGGCGAGGGCGGCGCAGGTGGCAGAGGAGGAGTGCTGGGGCAGGTGGTGTTGCGGTCGAAGACACACTCGACCCTGAGACGCCAGCCGTGGTCAGTTACTCCAAACCATTAGTTTATTGATCTTTACAGAATGTCTCTCTGGTGCTTTCCACTGCCTCCCTCAGCCTTCCCCTTTTCCCAACCACGATTCCCCTCTCCCTGCTCCCTTCCCACTCCCAGTCCGTGACAGAGACCCAGATCAGAATCAGGTTTATCTTCACTCACGTATGTCATGGTCTTTTATCTTTGTGGCAGCAGCACAGTGCAAAATGCAAAATTACTACAGTACTGTGCAAAAGCTATCTGGGTCTCATCCTTCTGCATTCCATCACATGCATGTACAGAGACAAGTCAAACGCTCTTTATATCTTGCGTCTCGACCAAGGGTTGTTTCGAGAAACGAGGTTTCTTCTTGTCTGTGGACTGTTGCTTTCTTCCTGTCACCTCATGGCTGTGCTTCGTCCTTGGATTGTTTCACCATTATGTCTAATTCTTCGTCTTTGCGCTAGCTCTGGGTTTTCACTGCTTTGCAACTGTGTCATTTGAGATCATGGGAATTGTTAAACTCTTTGTGTTTATCACTGTTATTCAATTCGGGATAATTTAATCAGCACAGTAATGTCAATGCCCCTACGTGCTCCAGGGTGTATTTCGGGGGGCATGTTGACCCCTCTTTGTTGGGTCATTGTGAATCCTTGTCAGGTGTAACTCAGACTGAGTTTGTCTGTGTATCGTCAGTGATTTCTGTTCATCAACTTTCTGCGCAGTTTGCCTGAGCTCATTTAGTTTTTCTTGTTAATTTCTGTAATAAGTAATTAGTTTATGGATTCAGAGATAACACAACGAGTGTGAGTTCTTTAAACCAAGCATCACCTACAATGGATACACCATTGATGCACAAGAATTACACAAGTTTTTTGGGAAAATTCAAGTATTGGTGGATGCCCCAGGGCCAAAGGACATGTCATAGTTTTGGTCCTTTTCAGGATTTGGCTATTACTACAAAAGGTTTCTGCTAAACCTGGTTACTATACTCCAACCTTTGAACTCATTGCTACAGATCTGGTAGAAATGGTAACTGACAAGGCAGTGTGAAGTGGCTTTGAAAAAGGTAAAGGAAATGGTGACATTAGACACTGTACTCACACATTGTGATCCACATGTCCAGAAGAAAGGAATTCCGAGCTCCTGGAACCACCATGGAGGAGGCCCCAGAACCTGAGATTGCTTCCCAGCCACAAGTCTCACCTGCTCTGAAGACTGATCCCCTTACCAGGAAAGAGATTGTCCCACCAGAGTAAGAAACCTCCACAGTGATTAACTCTTTAGGCCTGAACGGGACAATTTAAAATTGATTCTGCTGTGGATGTCTGTATATAGCGGTAGTTGCCCATCATGTCCAACGATAACAGGAAACCTGTGCAAGAGAGTTTCTAAAGTGGGGCATTTCCACTCCTTTGACTTCAGAAGTCGGGGTCCAATGGTACGAACAAACATCACAAACTGGGTCTTTTGTGGTCTTCTATGCCTTGTACGTCCTTCACTCTCCATGGAGCATTTGCAGTATTGCCTTCCTAGCTATTGGATCTCTCCGGAGATCTCATCTGCCCAGTCCACCAGACCTGACTTCGCAAGCTAGGACACGCACGACCCTGCCTCGCCACGGTATGAGGTCGCCAGCCACCCTCACCTGGTTCAGCCCACTTGGCAAAGTGACGCACCAGGGTTTGGCCATTGTCACATGCAAACAGCTACTTGGAGCCATAGGTGAGAGCTGGGTGTTTGGTGAGGACCAAGGAGAGTGGCCACCCCAGAATGGACCCTTCGCCAGAGATGCTACACCTCCCTGGACACCCCACACACCTCTTAAATATTTCACCTTTCACACTTAACCCATGATCTCTATATTCTATATTGAAGTTTATAGCTAAGCAGGGAGGAGTGTTGTGTATTTAATATTTCAGTAATATTTGAGCAATTATATATACAGTATTTTTACACACACACAATAAGTTTGTGGCCTAAGGTAGAAGGAGTCAATTTTAGAAAACCCAGCACATTTATTTTTCAACATAGTCCTCTCCTACATTTACACACTTAGTCCAGCGGTCGTGGAGCATATGGATCTTGGACCTCCAGAAAGTGTCTACAGCATGGGTGAATGATAAGTTCGTGGCCTAAGCTCTCGTTACGTGCACATGCAGTTCAACTCTTTGAGTGATTATGCAGAAAGTTTGAAGTTAATAACGTATCAGGGGTGATTGATAAGTTTGTAGCCTAAGGTAGAAGGAGATGAGTTATTAACTTCAAACTTTCTGCATAATCACTCAGAGTTGACCTGCATGTGCACGTAATGAGAGCTGTATAACTCATCTCCTTCTACCTTAGGCCATGAACTTATCAATTATCCCTCATATGTATGTTTGTGTATATAATTTGTTCAAGCATTCTCTCTTTTTGCATAATGCAATTGGCAGGTTATCTCTAAAGGTATGTAAATGGCACACGGCATCATGTCACCGCGTGGTAAGTGCAAACGTTGCTTAAATTTAAAAGCAAAGTTAGACTCACATTCCAGCTCTCTTGCTTTCCTTTCAATCAGCTTTTATGTTTTGGAGTTACAAAAGATAACATTTTCGACTGTGAAGACAGAGACGAAGTACTCATTTAAGTCCTCGTCATTTCCCCATTCCCATTTCTCCAGCATCATTTTCAAGCGCTCCACTGTCCACTCTTGCCTCGCTCTGATCCTTTATGTTTTAAAAATACCTTTCCAAATTTTCTTTTACATTGTTGGTTATTTTACACTCGTATTTCATCTTCTCCTCCCTTAATGCACTCTTTGTTGTCGTCTGTTGCCTTTTAAAGTCTTCCTAGTCCTCTGGCTTCCCACTAATTTCGCCACATTGTATGTCTTCTCTTTTTACTTTTATGCTACCACTATACTGTGCTTAATTTTATATATGTCAGTCATGAGTCCTCTTAATTTCCTTTCCCATCTCTACTCATAATAACACACTGCAACATCCTTGTGAATCTTCTCTACACCCTTCCTATGGCAAGGTGACTAGAACTGCACACATAAGCCAATGCCCCAGAATGGAATACTTAGGACTGAACTCCAGTGAAATTCCCAAAGAGAGGAGCAAACCTTTGGACTTTACACCTTGGAGGACCGAGAATTACCACAACTGACGCCCGAGGAGATAAATACATTGGCCACTAGGGAATGAAGAGGGATCAGAATAAGGTAGGAATAAAAAAAATTGCCGGTGCCAAATCGGGCAGTCTGTGGGGTTGCCCTTAGCATCGGGCTTACAGTGCTCTAGGTTCAAGTTAGATACTTGGATATTAGACTTAGTTGTTTGTGGGTTCAAAGTTCAAGTTTATTTACTGCATGTACATCGAAACATACAGTGAAATGTCTGGCTTACGTTAACAAACAAAACAGTCAAGGGTGTGCTGGGGGCAGCCCGCCAATGTCACCACACATTCCAGCATCAACATCGCATGCTCACAATGTTTGGCAGAACAAGCAACAATACAGCAACAGCAAAACAAGCCCTGTTCCTTCCCTCCACTCACGCACATACAAAGTCTTCCAACCCAGGTCAGGTCATGGACCCCACACAGATTAGAGACAATAAACAATAGGTGCAAGAGTAGGCCATTCGGCCCTTCGAGCCAGCACCACCATTCACTGTGATCATGGCTGATCATCCACAATCAGTACCCCGTTCCTGCCTTCTCCCCATATCCCTTGACCCAGCTATCTTTAAGAACTCTATCTAACTCTTTCTTGAAAGCATGCAGAGAACTGGCCTCCACTGCCTTCTGGGGCAGAGCATTCCACAGATCCACAACTCTCTGGGTGAAGAAGTTCTTCCTCAACTCCGTTCTAAATGGCCTACCCCTTATTCTTAAACTGTGGCCTCTGGTTCTGGACTACCCCAACATCGGGAACATGTTTCCTGCCTCCAGCGTGTCCAATCCCTTAATAATCTTATATGTTTCAATCAGATCCCCTCTCATCCTTCTAAATTCCAGTGTATACAAGCTCAATCGCTCCAATCTTTCAACATTTGGCAGTCCCGCCATCCCGGGAATTAACCTTGTGAACCTACGCTGCACTCCCTCAATAGCAAGGATGTCCTTCTTCAAACTCAGAGACCAAAACTGCACATAATACTCCAGGTGTGGTCTCACCAGGGCCCTGTACAACTGCAGAAGGACCTCTTTGCTCCAATACTCAACTCCACTTGTTATGAAGGCCAACATGCCATTAGCTTTCTTCATTGCCTGCTGTACCTGCATGCTTACTTTCAGTGACTGATGAACAAGGACACCTAGATCTCGTTGTATTTCCCCTTTTCCTAACTTGACACCATTCAGGTAACCTCACATTTATCCACATTAAACTGCATCTGCCATGCATCTGCCCACTCACCCAGCCTGTCCAAGTCACCCTGAATTCTCCTAACATCCTCCTCACATTTCACATTGCCACCCAGCTTTGAGTCATCTGCAAATTTGCTGATGTTACCTTTAATCCCTTCAACTAAATCATTAATATATATTGTAAGTAGCTGCGGTCCCAACACCGAGTCTTGCGATACCCCACTAGTCACTGCCTGCCACTCTGAAAGGGGCCTGTTAATCCCCACTCTTTGTTTCCTGTCTGCCAACCAATTTTCTATCCATGTTAGTACCCTACCCTCAATACCATGTGCTCTAATTTTGCTCACTAATCTCCTAAGGAGACCTGGGTCTAGTGGTGTGCCACAGGGTTCGGTGCTGGGTCATTTGTTGTTTGTCATCTATATCAATGATCCGGATGATAATGTGGGTCAGCAAATTTGTGGATGACGCGAAGATTGGAAGTGTAGTGGACAGTGAGGAAGACTATCAGGGTGTGCAGTCTGGACCAGCTGGAAAAAATGGGCTGAAAAATGGCAGATGGAATTTAGTGCAGACAAGTGAGAGGTGTTGTACTTTGGAAAGACCAACGAGGGTGGTTCTTACACAATGTGTGATATGGCACTAAGGAGTACAGTAGAACAAAGGGATCTGGGAACACAGATCCATGATTCATTGAAAGTGGCATCACAGGTTGATACAACCATATAACAATTACAGCACGGAAACAGGCCATCTCAGCCCTTCTAGTCCGTGCCGACACTTACTCTCACCTAGTCCCACTGACCTGCACTCAGCCCATAACCCTCCATTCCTTTCCTGTCCATATACCTATCCGATTTTACTTTAAATGACAATACCAAACCTGCCTCTACCACTTCTACTGGAAGCTCGTTCCACACAGTTAACACTCTCTGAGTAAAGAAATTCACCTTTATGTTACCCTTAAACTTTTGCCCCCTAACTCTCAACTCATGTCCTCTTGTTTGAATCTCCCCTACTCTCAATGGAAAAAGCCTATCCACATCAACTCTGTCTATCCCCCTCATAATTTTAAATACCTCTATCAAGTTCCCCCCTCAACCTTCTACGCTCCAAAGAAAGATAGGGTTGTAAAGAAAGCTTTCGGCACATTGGCCTCCATTAATCAAAGTAGTGATTGCAGGAGATGGCGTGTTATGTTGAAGTTGTATAAGTTGGTGAGGCTGGTTTGGAGTATTGTGTGCAGTTTTAATCATATACCTACAGGAAAGATGTAAGTAAGATTGAAGGAGTGCAAAGTAAATTTACAAGGACACTGCCAGGACTTGAGGACTTCACTTATCGAGAAAGGCTGAATTGGTTGAACGTAGACTGAGGGGAGATTTGATAGAGGTATACAAAATTATGAGGTGTATAGATAGAACAAATGCAAGCAGAATTTCTCCACTGAGGTTGGGAGAGACTACAACTCGAGGTCATAGGTTAAGGGAGAAAGATGAAATGTTTAAGGGGGAATATGAGGGGTAACTTATCTTGCCTCTCTTTTACTCTTACCATATCTGAAAAAAGCTTTTGGTCTCCTCTTTTATATTATCATAATGCATCTTCCCTTCCTTTATACTTTTTTGGTTGTCCTCTGCTGTTTTTTTTAAAAAAGCTTCCCAATCCTCTAGTTTCCACTGTTTGCTATACTGTATTGTATGCTGTCTCTTTTGCTTATACTGTTCTCCTTTGTCTGCTCCCTTGTCAGCAAGGTTACCTCATCCTCCCTTTAG